>NW_024749657.1:13466480-13526722 GCF_018991925.1 Homarus americanus
GTGTGTGTGTGTGTGTGAGTGTGAGTGTGTTTCGGGTGCCAGATGTGTTTCAGGTATGTCAGGTGTGTGTGTTTCAGGGGTGTCAGGTGTGTGCTTGTTTCAGGTGTGGCAGGTGTGTGCTTGTTTCAGGTGTGTCAGGTGTGTGTGTGCTTCAGGTGTGTCAGGAGTGTGTGTGTGTGTGTGTGTTTCAGGTGCCAGGTATGTTTCAGGTGTATCAGGTGTATGCTTGTTTCAGATGTATTAGGTGTATGCTTGTTTCAGATGTGTCAGGTGTGTATGTTTCAGGTGTCAGGTGTGTAATTGTTTCAGATGTCAAGTGTGTCTACTTCAGATGTGTCAGGAGTGTATGTTTCTGATGCCAAGTGTGTTTCATGTATGTCAGGTGTGTGTTTGTTTCAGATGTGTCAGGTGTGTGTGCTTCAGTTGTGTCAGAAGTGTGTGTGTGTTTCAGGTGCCAGGTGTGTTTCAGATGTCAAGTGTGTGTGTGTGATTCAGATGTTTGTGTGTGTTTCAGGTGTGTCTGGGGTGTGCTTGTTTCAGGTGCCAGGTGTATTTCACGCGTGTCAGGTGTGTGTGTATGTGTGTGTATGTGTGTGTGTGTGCGTGTGTTTCAGGTGCCAGGTGTGTGCTTGTTTCAGGTTTGTCAGGTGTGTGTGTTTCATGTGTGTCAGGTGTGTGCTTGTTTCAGATGTGCCAGGTGTGTGCTTCAGGTATGTCAGGAGCGTGTGTGTGTGTTTCAGGTACCAGGTGTGTGCTTGTTTCAGGTGTGTCAGGTGTGTGTGTTTCAAGTGGGTCAGGAGTGTGTTTGTGTGTCAGGTGTGGCATGTGTGTGTGTGCTTCAGGTGTGTCAGGGGTTTGTGTGTGTGCTTCAGGTGTGGCAGGTGTGTGCTTGTTTCAGTTGTGTCAGGTATGTGTGTTTCAGGTGTGTCAGCTGTGTGTGCTTCAGGTGGGTCAGGAGTGTGTGTGTGTGCCAGGAGTATGTGTGTGTGCCAGGAGTGTGTGTGTGTGCCAGGAGTATGTGTGTGTGCCAGGAGTGTGTGTGTGTGTGCCAGGAGTGTGTGTGTGTGTGTGTTTCAGGTGCCACGAGTCAGGTGTTTTCTCTCTCCACAGACTTGAGAGCTTTGTACCCCTGGTGGTTCACTTGTCCTACGCCATCAGCGACACCGAGTCTAACTACATCTTGTTCTGTAAGTACTGGCACTTGACGCTCCCACCACTACCTCATTTTTTAGGCACTTCTTTGATAATGAGTCGACGTTTGTTATAGTCATGCATGGGCTGATTTACTGGAAAGTATGATTTATTATTGCCTTTAATATTGTTGTGTGTGTGAGCGTATGTGTACCTAGATGGTAATACAGACAATGAGAGAGAGTTAGGGGTGTTTCAGATACGGAGGGATCCTTCATCTACAGTTTCTTGAGAGGCAGAAGAAATGTGGTGGCGTCTCAGAAGAAGCTGGAGATCTACCCGGAGACTTGGAACCATTTGTGTCACGTGATGGCTGACTCCCTCTACACCGTCTATTGGCAGGGAGAGGTAGGTCAATGCTGCCTTAAACACACACACACACACACACACACACACACACACACACACGCTACTACTGCTTTTCTGTCACTCGGAATCGAGTATGATGATCATCAAGCTTTGAGATCCGAGGTGACTCGAGAGGCCGATACGTGACCAACAGGGCTGTTCACAGATGTTGCACATGTGGAGGGCTACATCTAGTGCGGGAGGGACAGCGTTAGCGCCTTTCTGGTGCTGGTGCTTGTCTGCCTCGGTATGCAGTCGGGCTAACTCGATAGTATTGGCACCTTCACGTATGATGCTCCTCCAAACATTACGGTGTACAGTGATTTTCTACCAGATGAAGGGGGCCGATTTAGCACTTTTTCAGGTTTGTCTTGAGCCTATCCGTCTACCTTTTCCGTTGCCTACCAGTGTTACGTGGCAATCTACCACTTCTACTACTTTGCTGTCACTCGGAATCGAGTATGATGACCATCTAGCTATGATACAATGATATGAGTTATTAAGGATAGCACCTAGGTTGGTGAGGTTTAAGGTGACTAAAGAGGCCGATACGGGACCGGCAGGGTCGATCACAGAAGTTGCACATGTGGGGGGCTACATCTAGTGCGGGAGGCGGCTGCAGCGTCTTTCCGGCGTTGGCGCTTGTCTTCCTCGTTATACAGTCGGGCTAACTCGAAAGTATTGACACCTCCTTGTGTGGTGCTCCTCCAAGCGTCCCGATGTGGAGAAATCGACTCCCAGGTGAGGGGGGTCGATTTGGCACTTTTTCAGCTTTGTCGCAAGACTATCCTTATACCTTTTCAGTTGCCCGCCAGCGTTATGTTTACTGGCGTCTATGTAGGCAACATGGCCAGTTCAACATAGTTGTTCATGGATATTGGTAGCCTCGATGTTCCTACAGTTCGTGTCAGCGAGAAAATTAGTTCTCTTGCCTTCTCGGCAAACTCGGAGGATGGAATACAGACTACGTTGGTGAAAGTTTTCAAGTGCCTTTAGGTGCCTCCTGTATGTGACCCATGTCTCGCCGTCATACAGCAGGGTGGGGAGGACCTCTACCCGATACACAGGCTGCTGTGTAGATAATTTCAGCTCACTACAGCTGAAGACACATGTACGTAGTCTGCCAAAGGCTTGAGATACACACCTAATCCGATGTTGAATCTCTTCATCAATGTCCCCGGTGGTGGACAGGTGATAGCCAAGATACTGAAAGTGGGTAACATTAGAGAGGGTAGTACCATTAACCTGGATGGATAGTGGAGCTGTGGTTGAACCAGGGGCAGGCTGAAAGAGAACCTGCGTCTTATGCACATTCATCTCAAGAGCTAAGTGTTCACACGCATTTGCGTCGGTGTTAATGATCTCCTGTCGGTCACATTCAGTGTTAGCGACAAGGGTGAGGTCGTCTGCATACTGAAGCTCAGTGATGGAAGTGGCCTGAAGTCGTCTTATGTTCAGTAGTCCTACCATCCATCCGGTAATGGATGTTCACCCTCGCCGGCTAAAGTGACACTGACACGAGTAAGGAAGGCAGCCAAGAAAATAGAGAAGATAGTTGGTAAGGAAGAACTCAAATTGGGTGCCATTGTGCAGGACACTGCCCGTAATACCATCGTGGAGTTGCTCCAAAGTGGGGATGGATGTCGGTGGGCAACTAAAAAGACTGAGTGTCCACCAGAGGACTTCCCTGATGACCGAGTCGAAGGCTTTTGACTATAAGGTTGATGAAGGCCATGTACAAGCCATGACGCTATTCTCTGCACTTTTCCTTTGTATCTGGCGGGCAGCAAAGATCATGTCAGTGGTGCCACGTAATGGTCTAAAGCCAAATTGAGATACTAGGAAGGAGTTTTCCGCCTTAAGAAGTCTGTTTAGGACGGCTCGAGCGATAATCTTGCCAGCTATGGACAGCTGCGATTCCGCGGTAGTTGTCACTGTCTGACCTGTTTCCCTTGTTCTTATAAATAATTGACGATGGAAACGTCTTTAAGATCTAGGGGATTTCCTCCTTCTACCATATATTCTCAAGGAGAGAGTGGAGATGGCTGGTAAGCAGAGGTCTTCCTGCTATATACACCTTGGCTTGGGTCCCAGCAGGACCAGTGTGCGCGCACACACACACACACACACACACACACACACACACACATAAAGTCTTCCTTCGCCTCCATCTCTTCTCATAACAATATATTCTCAACCTGGGTAAGATTTGGCAAAATATATAAGAATAAGTGTGCTAGTGCAGTGTGCTGAAGTTGTCTCTACTGGGATATTTACGCTGTAACATCCATTAACCTAACCTAACCTAGGTTAGATTAGGTTAGGTTAGGTTAAGCTAGGTTATGTTAAAATAGTTTAGGTAAAGTTAGGTTAGGTTATGTTATGTTAGGTTAGGTTAATGTTAAGTTTAGTTAGGTTAGGTTAGGTTCGGTTAGGTTAGGTTAGGTTGAGTTGGGTTGGGTTGGGTTAATACATGCTACAGTGTAAATATCCCGGTAGACCAACTCCATCTCTGTAAACCGTGTACTATAGTAGCCCCGAATAAATAAATAAATTGGAGGAAAGTGCCAGGAAACAAACATAAAACTGATATCTGTTGTGTGGTTGGTGTAATGTGGCCACGGAAATGAGCTGTCCTTCAAAAATAAGCTCGGTAATCTTACTTAGTCTATAATAAGGAAACGGAAGTACAGTGAACTAACAATACAACGGACTTCTCTCTCTCTGTATAATTCGTAAGATGGGTATTTCATATATAACGGACCCTCGATATAACGGACTTTCATCTCTATACAGTTCGTTAGATGGAGGTTTCACATCTAATGGACTCTAGAATTGTAATGGACTTTCCTCTCCACATAATCCGTTAAATAGAGGTTTCACTTTAAAGTTTTAATATTTTATGTGGATGTGTGTGTGTGTGTGTGTGTGTGAAACAGCGTCCGTTTTGCAGAAACATGCCAGCGGGGAGGTGGAGGAGGGGACGTTCTACCTGAACGGGAGTCTCATCATCGGCCAGGAACAAGATGCTCTCTCAGCCGGCTTTTTACCCGAGGAGGTGCTTATACTCGCTCCTTTAGTATATCAAACATCATTACACTAACCAGTTTTATAAAAATCTCCCATTCCAACGATTTATTTTTCTGTTGTGTTATTTTAGAGGCGTAAGTCAATATTTCTCAAGCAAATGAATTCTGGGAACAAGAATATTCGTCCGTTATCTTAGACTAAGTTTATATCACTGCCAGATCTTGAGAGGAGACATCAGTCAGGTGAGTGTGTGGAACAGGGTGGTAAAGGCGTCAGAGGTGAGAGCCATGGCTGACTGTCTCACAAACGGCCGAGGCAACTTATTCAGTCTGGACACGTCCCCCCTGGAGCTGTTTGGACCTGTTGTCGAAGTCATGATGGATGTGGGAGACCTCTGCAGGTTCGTGATATTTGTTACTGTATTTCACTACCTGTTAATGTAATATTCAAATATAAAGTTTATATTGATGTACAAGACAGTAGTGAAGAATATTGCATCCAAAGTGGTCTTGAAGCATTTGTTGGTCTTTACCATGCACTGCCAGGTCACAGCCGTACTACGTGGTGATGCCAGAACACAGGACAGCGGCCGAGACGTTCAAGCAGTGCCGCTCATTAGGTGCGAAGACGGCTGTGCCAACTACCACCCTGGAGAACGCCCACCTGCTCGACACACTCTCGCTCTTCTCTGACACTTGTAGCAATAGCGTGTGGAAGATGTGGCTTGGCATCGTTGACGAAGAGGAAGAAGGAGTCTGGGTGGATGTGAGCACCAACACAGAAATAACATTCACCAACTTTAAGCCACCATACCCTTTCGGAGGGACAGCCCTCAACTGCGCGTCCTTGTTCGAAGATGGTTTCTGGGGTGACGAAATATGCAGCAACTATAAATGCGCTGCATGCCACCACAGGAGATCTGATTACCTCTACCTCAGAGGTCTATGTTTCCAGAGTGAACATGAGACTCGATTTCGAGTTGAAGGTTACCTGGGAGGACGACCATTATTCCGTGGATTTTATGATCGAGCCATAATGTGGGATGAGGTAAAGCACAGATGGTTACTGATAATTCCCTCAGTAAACTCCACCCTGGCGTGGGTAGACATCCCAGACACTAGGAGCTACCCGTTGGGCCACCAACACTGGGTGACAGAGGAGACGGTGTGTGGGAAAGGTCATGGCGCCAACATCACCCTCAGCTTGTCGCCGTGCGCCTCACACCAGTTTATGTGTGCCTCAGGTGACTGTGTCGACTCCCAGCTCCGCTGTGACCTTCGCTACGACTGTGATGACGGAGACGATGAAGACGACTGCGAGATTATCGTCTTAAACAGAGGGTACCGCCGCCATCTTCCACCAGTGGAGGCTGAGGGGTCACTTCTTAAACTTTCGCCCTCTGTTACTCTCTCACGTTTTACTGACATAAACGACATCAAAATGACTTTTGCTATCGAGTTCCACATAGCTTTATCATGGAAGGATGGAAGATTAAACTTCCGCCATCTTATAACAAAGAAGAAGAACACCGTGTTAGGAGAGGAGGAAGTGGCGAGGATCTGGACGCCTCAGTACCAGCTGGTGAACGTTGAGGGAGGCCAGGTGCAAGTGTTGGCCCAGGCAGTGGCGCTCACCACAACCAACAACGTCACCTTCCCGCACCACAATGACGTCATTATGGGTACGTATATACACACACACACACACACACACACACACACACACACACATACACACACACGCATACTCACACATCGTCGTCGTCTTGTAATGGTAATATTTCAAACAGAAATAAATGAATAAAAAGAATGAGAAAAAATTGTCTTCTTGAATAACAAGGACCAGGATGAAATTAGCTCACAATTCTGTTAACTCTAAATCATTGAGGATGGATGACATGAGGATGGATGATAGGAGAAAGGCGACATGAGGATGGATGACAGGAGGTTGGATGAATGGATGACAAGAGAATGGATGACAAGAGGATGGATTACAGGAGGTTGAATGACAGAAGGCTGGATGACAGGAGGCTGGATGAATGAATGACACGACGGATGACGGAAGATTGTATGGCAGGAGGATGGATGAGAAGAGGATGGTTGAATGGATGACATGAGGATGGAAGGATGAGAGGAGGATTAGTGACAGTAGGATTATTGACAAGAAGATGGATGACAGGAGGATAGATGAGAGGAAGATGGATGACATGATAACGGATGACATGAGGATTGATGCAAGAAGGATGGATGAAAGAAGTACGGATGACAGGAGGATGGATGATAGGAGGATGGATGACAAGAGGCTGGGTGATAGTAAGAAGGATGGCAGGAAGATGGATGACAGGCGGGTTAATGACAGGATGATGAATGAAAGGAAGACGGATGACAGAAGGATCGATGGAAGGAGGACGGATGAGAGGAAAAAGGATGACAGGGGGACGGATGACAGGCGGACGGATGGCAGGAGGATGAATGACATGAGAATGGATGACATGATGGATGAAAGGAGGATGGCTGACAGGAGGATGGAGACCTGAAAAATAGATGACAGGGGCATGGATGATAGGAGGAGATATGACAGGAGGATGGATGATAGAAGAATAGATGACAGGAGCAAGAATACCAGGAGGATGGATGAAATAATGATGGGTGAATCGATGACAAGATGACGGATGATAGAAGAAAGGATGATAGGAGGATGGATGACAGGAGGTTGGATGATGGAAGGATGACAGAAGGTTGTATGACAGAAGGATGGATGATAAGACACCGAATGGCAAGAGAAAGGATGATAGGGGGATGGGTGACAAGAGGATGGATGACAGAAGTATGGAGAACAAGAGGATGGATGACAGGAGGATGGAGAACAAGAAGATGGATAAAAAAGGATGGATTGCAGGAGGATGGATGACAAGAGATTGGATGATAGAATGAAGGATGAAAAAGGATGGTTGACAGAAGGATAGATAATAAGAGATAATGAGAGGAGGATGGATGACAGCAAGAAGGATGATAAGATCACGAATGACAAGAGGTTTGGATGACAGGAGGATGGATGACAGGAGGTTTGGATGAAAGGAGGATGTATGACAGAAGGTTGCATGACAGGACTATGGAAGGCAGGAGGTTTGGATGACAGGAGGATGGATGGTTGAGGGATAAATGGCACAAGCATGGATGACAGGAGGATAGATGACAGGAGGGTGGATGACAGGAGAAAGGATGATAATTGTACTGATGACAGGAGGATGGATGACAAGAGGACGGGTGATAAGAGGACAGATGATAGGAGGATGGATTACAGGAGGTTTGGATGACAGAAGGATGGATGACAAGTGAATGGAGAACAAGAGGATGGATGACAGGAAGAAGAATGACAGGAGAAAGGATGACAAGAGGATGGATGAAAGGAGGATGCATGACAGAGATTGGATGATAGAATGAAGGATGGCAAAAGGGTGGATGACAGAGGATAAAAGGAGAGAATGAGAGGAGGATGGATGACAGGAAGTAGGATAATAAGACGACGGATGGCAGCAGGTTTAGATGACAGGATGATGGATGACAGGAGGATGGATGACAGGAGGATGGATGACAGGAGGATGGATGACAAGAAGACGGATGAAAGTAGAATGAATAACAGGAGGACGGATGAGAGGATGATGGATGATAGGAGGGTGGATGACAGGAAATAAAATGAAAGGAGGACGGATGACAGGAGGATGGATGAATAGATGACATGAGGATTGACGAAATGGAGCTAGATTTGGAATGACAGGAGAATTAATGACAGGAGGATGAAAGACAGAAGGACGGAAACATGAGGATGGATGCCAGGAAGATGGATGACATGATAACAGATGATTTGAGGATGGATGACAGGAGGATGGATGACAAGAGGATGGATGACAAAGGATGGACGACATGAGGATGGATGACATGAGATTGGATGATAGAATAAAGGATGGCAGAAGGATGGATGACAGGAGAGAGAATGACAAGAGGATGTATGGCAGGAGGATGGATGACAGGAGAGAGAATGACAGGAGGATGGATGGCAGGGGGTTGGATGACAGGAAGAAGGTTGATAGGAGAAAGGATGGTAGAAGGATGGATGACAAGAAGATGGATGGCAGGAGAGAGACTGACAGGAAGAGGACTGGCAGGAGGTTGTATGATATGGAAATGGATGCCATGGGGATGGGTGAAGGGAGAATTGATGAAAGGACGATGGATAAAAGGAGGACGCATGACAGGATGATGGAAGGCAAAGGATGGACGAGAGGAGGATGGATGACATGAGATTGGATGATAGAATGGAGGATGACAGAAGGACGGATGACAGAAGAGAGAATGACAGGGGGATGGATGATAGGCGGACGGATGGTAGAAGGATGGGTGATAAGAGGACGGATGATAATTGGACCGATGACAGGAGGATGGATGACAGGAGGATGGATGACAGGAAGAAGGATGACAGGAGAAAGGATGATAGGAGGATGGATGAAAAGAGGACGGATGACAAGAGGACGGATGACAGGAGGATGGATGCCGGGAGGACGGATGATAGGATGATGGATGACAGAAGGACGGATGAAAGTAGAATGAATAACAGGAGGACGGATGAGAGGAGATGGGTGATAGGAGGATGGAGGACAGGAGGATGGATGACAGGAAATAGGATGAAAGGAGGATGGATGAAAGAAGGACAGATGAAAGTAGAATGAATAACAGGAGGGCGGATGAGAGGAGGATGGATGGCAGGAAGAAGGATAACAGGAGAATGAATGACAGGATGGATGACAGGAGGTTGTATGACATAATGGAAGACATGAGGGTGGATGAAGGGAGAATTGATGACAGGTAGATGGAGGAGAGGAGAACAGATGACAAGAGGGCGGATGGCAATTGAATGAATAAAAGGAGGATGGATGACAAGAGGATGGATGACAGGATGATTAATGACAGGAAGATGGCTGAGAATAACGGATGGCAGGAGGATGGATGCCAGGAGGACGGATGATAGGAAGAAGGATGACAGGAGAAAGGATGATAGGAGGATGGATGTCATGAGGATGGATGACAAGAGGATGGATGACAGGATGATTAATGACAGGAAGATGGCTGAGAATAACGGATGACAGGAGGATGGATGACTGGATGGACGGATGACAGGAAGAAGGACGATAAGAGGAAGGATGACAGTAGGATGGATGACAGGAGGATGGATGACGGGAAGACGGAAAACAGGAGGATGGATGTTAGAAGAATGGATAACAGGAGTAAAGACGAAAAGAGGATTGCTGGCAGGAAGAAGGATTACAGGAGGATGGATGAAATTAGGATGGGTGCATCGATGACAAGAGAACGGATGGCAAAAGGATTTATGACATGAGGTTGGATGATGGAAGGAAGAATGACAGAAAGATGGATGTCAGAATGGTGGATGACAGGAGGATGGAATACAAGAGGACGGAGGACAGGAGAAAGGGTGATAGGGGGATGGATGTCAAGAGACGGATGACAGGAGAAAGGATGATAGAAAGATGGATGACAGAAGGATGGATGACAGGAAGACGGATGACAGGAGGACGGATGATAGAAGGATGGATGACAGGAGGTCGGATGGCAGGAGGACGAGTGACAGAAGGATGGATGACAGAAGGACGGATGAAATGAGGATGGCTGACAGGAAGATGGCTGACAGGAGGATGCCTGACAGGAGGATGGCTGACAGGAGTATGGCTGACAGGAGGATGACTGACAGAAGGATAGCTGACAGGAGGATGGCTGACAGAAGTATAGCTGACAGGAGGATGGCTGGTAGGAGGATGGCTGACAGGAGGATGGCTGGCAGGAGAATGGCTGACAGGAGGATAGCTGGCAGGAGGATGGCTGGCAGGAGGATGGCTGACAGGAGGATGGCTGACAGGAGGATGGCTGACAGGAGGAAGGATACCAGCTGGATGGCTGACAGGAGGATGGCTGACAGGACGAAGGATACCAGCAGGATGGCTGACAGGAGGATGGCTGACAGGAGGATGGCTGACAGGAGGAAGGATACCAGCTGAATGGCTGACAGGAGGAAGGATACCAGCTGAATGGCTGACAGGAGGATGGCTGACTGAAGGATGGCTGACAGGAGGAAGGATACCAGCAGGATGACTGACAGGTGGATGGCTGACAGGAAAATGGCTTGCAGGAGGATGGCTGACAGTACTCTTCTTTGTTGTGACCAGATGTGAGTTACCCGGGCAGCCACAACCCTCTCACTCAAACCCGTCAGTACACCGGCAAGTTCATCTGTGCTTTCGAGCTCTACGCCTATCCGTTTGACGTCCAGCTGTGTAGTATCAACATCCGACTCCCTCAAGCGTATGAAGATTATGTACAGTTTTCAGACACCCAGAGGAGTGTGCTTTATGCGGGACCTAAAGAGCTCTCTTCGTATATTATCTACAATGTGAGGCTCGGGGAGGTTAAGGACGGTGGTTGGTTAACCGTTGAGTTTGAGCTGCACCGTCGTCAGGGAGTGATCGTGCTGGCCACCTTCCTGCCGTCAGTACTGCTGCTGCTGGTGAGCTGGGCCACACTCTTCATCAAGCTGGAGGCCCTCAACGTGCGGGCCATCATGTCCCTCACCACACTCCTCGTCCTCTACACCCTCTTCTCCAACACCTCGCGCACCCTCCCTGCCACCGCGACTATCAAACTCATTGACGTTTGGTTCTTATTCATTATTGTTCTTCTCTTCATAAACATTATGATACACATTTTTATAACGTTGACGACGGACGACACGTGGTTCAGGAGAGTGAGTAAACCCTTAACGGTAGTGGACCCAATTGTCTCGGAGAACACTCACCCTTCCAGTGTTGCAACGTCCCCCAAATTCCTGGCAGTATACAGGATCATCATCTTCCCCACTATCGTGTTTATCTTTGGTGTCACCTTCATTGTTCTCTGCTACAGGCACCAGTGAACATGTTATAGCACTTTCAGTATATTCCACATCATAACCAACATCACATAATCATTAGGAACTCTTGTCTGTAAGTTTATGTCAATATCAAATCCTCAAAGTTATCATTGTCCATCACACTCAGGTAGCTAAATCAGGGGTGACTTTTATCTTGATATAGGCATAGACTAAATGAAATGAGTTTTTAAATGCCACATTGACGTTCCAGGTTTTTAGTTGTGAAGGAACGTCAATGTGGGATGCACTCTTCCTAACTCAACTTAAACACTACTCGGGGAACAAAGTTATACCTGAGTATCAGAATTATGGAGAGAAAAATTAGATGGTCAAGAAAAAGAATCAAATCATGGTATCACTTGGTCTCACTCTTTAATGACACAAACATTCAAAAACAGTACTACTAAAATTATTTAGAACTATTAAACTACACATCGCCAAGATAATATCAGTTCGAGAAATGGTATTAATTACACCCAGAATAAGGGAGAGATAAATGTTCCTCTAGGGGTATTCTTGAGCCCAGACTTCACGGTCTCAGTGTGACCATTAATTCTAATTATGATAAACTTCGCGTACCCCAGTGCGTCCATGGGTAAGAGAGAACGCCACAGGTGTCTATGGCCAGTAGGTAACACTTGCTGACCGAGACACGTGGTGTGTTGTGCAATCTTAGTGGTAAGAACTGATCACCCACTGCTGATGCTGGTCCTGGGTGTCGTTTTTTTGTTTGGGAGCATTGTTCACCAAGAGATCCTTTGCTACCTCGCTAAACAGTGATAGCCCACTGATCGGTCCAATGGCGACAATCGCCACCCTCAATCTTCATCATCAACGGCAGTCTCAAACGGGCAGTCAATCTTCGCAGTCAACTCCGTCAACTCGTCAAGTGGGTTCTGACGGAACCCTGAAATGAACTCGCTATTAGCTTCTAGTTTGCTTTTACCACCGCCCTATCTAACCCTGGCTGAGATCGAATGACTTACTTGTTATGGCTTGCAATAGCGCAGCAGACCAGGCCAGCCGGATCTGGTTTCGTGACGGATCGCCAGGGACGCTCTTTGTCTGTGTGAATGCTCCTCGCACCGAGGGCAAGCCAGCTGCCGCGCCCCTTCCCCGCTGCTTAGCTTATGCCTACGCTCGCTAGAGCAGGCGCTCTCTTCCTATGACCTTGACGCTCAATTGATACTTAATGGCGGGCATTTGAAATTACTCTGAAATTTCTGAATATTACAATCGACCCCCTAAAGACAGCACTGTCCTCATGTGCTGAGAAAACATGCATACGACCCCCTTAAAAATTGTTCTAAAAACTGCATCTACCCTCGCTAAGCATAGCATTTCGTTTCTCTTCTCTCCTTTTCTCTCCGCTAACATATATATATTTATATATATATATATATATATATATATATATATATATATATATATATATATTTATATATATATATTTATATATATATATATATATATATATATATATATATATATATATATATATATATTTATATATTTATATATATTTATATATTTATATATATATATATATATATATATATATATATATATATATATATATATATATATATATATATATATACTGTCAATGCATACAGCCTTAACAACATCAACCTTGAGAAGTCGACTTGTAGAAGAGATCTAGGGTACTTGTAAGACGGACCTCTGGCCTGAAAAACAGTCGTTAATGTTCAAGGAAAACAGAGTATTGGGTTTTATATCTAGAAGTGTAAGTAACAAGAGTGCAGAGGTCTTATTGCAACTATCTTTTCTAGTCGCACCTCGATTATGCTTCAGTTCTGGTGCCCTTATTATAGAATGGATATCAATTCACTAGAGTCGGTGAAGGAAGAATGACGCAAATGATTTCGGGACTTAGAAACCTTCCATATCAGGATAGGTTAAAGAAACTAAACTTGCATTCCTAGAAAGACGAAGAGTGGGAGATATGATAGAAGTATTTAAGTGGGTGAAAGGAATCATCAAAGGGCATATAGATAAAGTTCTTATAATACAGGATAGGACTCGGGCAACGGATTTAATTGGATAAGTTTAGGTTTAGGAGGAGATAGGAAGGAACTGGTTCACAAATAGGGTGGTGACAAAGTGACAGCTTACAATTTTGTAGTCTGGAACGCTGGGAAGTTTCAAAAGGCTAAATAGATTCATGGATGATAGAGAGTGGTAGTAACTCTCGACAGGAGCTGCCATGCATAGGCCAACCGCCTGTGCAGACTCCTATTTTCTTATGTTCTCTCTCTCCTCTCTCTCTCAAGAGAAGAACTTTATTTTCTTTTATGCGCAGATATTCAAATGGATATGTGCAGCATCATTCCAAATGGAACTAATTGATTTCCAAAAAAATGTGGCCTTGAGAGAAGAGGTTAAGGACTGCAATATCGTCACATTCAGGACACAGAAGGTGTCTCAAGTTAGATCCCTCCTTTTCACAAAGTCGCATTGCATATCCTCACAATGTTTGGCTCTACTTACCACTGTGAGCCTGCCTTCTCCACCATCAATTTAGTGAAGAACAAATAACCGCTCCAGCATCACCAATGAACACCTTCATCATTGTCTTAGACCAGCTATCACATTGTAGTGGACGTCTCCCCTACAACTGCCTAACTGCGTAGCCACGCCACCACCTGTTACGGTCTTCCCTAGCAACCAAGCATATCCTCATTCCAATGCCCGCCGTATCTTAGCAACGGAACTAGTCACCGGCTACTTCTCGGGTTTTCCCACCATGACTCATAGCCGCTGCTGGGTGTATATAAGCTCTGTCTCTCCCTTGAGATTCAGTCTGACCAATCTTCTTGAACAAGCAACACCTCCTCCTCTGCCGCTGCCTGGCGACCCTCGCCTCTCCTCCGCCTGCCTGACGGTCCTCGCTCCCGCCAGCGAGCATGCCCTTCTCTGAGCTTCCTCACCAACCAACTCTCATTCTGCCCATTTTCCTGAACACGCAACACCTCCTCCCAGCAAGCTCCTAGCTGTCCAGCATTCATTCAACCAGGAGGCCAGCAACAGGCAACATCTTCTCTAACGAAGCTCCTGCACATCTACCTCCTTCAACAAGCCACTCACCGAACGTCTCTACCAAGCAGCCCCTCACCACACAGCACCTCCAGCACCAGACTGTCTATCATATAACTTATATATTATACAAGAAAACCACATTAGAGTTTCCTTCCATCCTGAGTGCTAGACAACATTAATATCTCGATACCCCTACAATGGTGACCCCGGATACGCTTGGTTGCTAGGGAAGACGGTAACAGGTGGTGTCGTGGCTACGCAGTTAGGCAGTTGTAGGGGAGACGTCCACTACAACATCATTTGTACTAAAGTTCAGGAAATTGGCAAGAAGCACGAAGTGTCACTTTTCTCCCTAATTATGTTTGATAACTCAATTAAAGGCCCACAGTCATAATTATGACTCTGTACATGAAATTATAATTGCATGTACACTCAGGGGTCTAAACTAATCATTCCCCTTTTCTTCTTCAACAAAGAAGGATGAATTATTACTTTTGAACCAGACTGTACATTCTATAATTGCTTTTTTTGTGTGCGTGTGCTAAAGAGATTTAATTTATTTATTTTCTCTCATCATTCTTCCTTCTTCAACAAGAGTAGAATGCATGGTAACTTTTGACCACAAAAACATACCTTACCTGAAGTGTTTTATAGCGTTACAGATAATATTTTTTCCTTTTCTTCATCTCCTCTTTTCCAGGTTGCCTCTTTAGCCAGATGGATGGATGGTTTCTTTTATGGCTTCTTTTTATCCATGGGCTCTTGTTTATTTCTTTAATTTATTTGCAGTGTCAATATATTTTGAGATTATAGATGCATGCAGATGGAAATCAACTAAAATGTGTGCTCTTCATTTGTTTGTTATTGCCTCATATTAAATGAAATCTCATCCGGACCTTGGCCATCTAGAAGATTTGCGACTGGACCTTCACATACAGTAATTGAGTACCCCGGTAACAACACCTTTGCCTTATACAAATATTCACCCAAATGAATAACACAAACTTATTCACCAAGTTAGTCAGCAATGACTCAACCTGTTGACAACAATAGACGGCTGAGCTTGTAACAGTCTCAGAGGTCAAACGCAGGTCAGCTGATTAATCAAACAACCGGCTAGCTCTCTCACGCCCAGACAAGGGAATAGATCCTTACCACTTAAACAGGGAAGAACAAGTAACTCAAGTGTTCTCTCAAAGTGTATTCACAAAACTTCTCTGGAGAGAATTCATAATTTGTTATCTTAGATTATGTCTGTGTATATAGCTGCTTCGACAATAAAGGAAAAGCCTTAAGAAATGTTTACATCAAACCTAGCCACTTAAAGAGTTCCAGAACTTAATTAAAACAATTAATATAATACCAAAACAGCTATCACACCCCTACTATACAGTAGGGAGTGACAGTTTTGCAAAAGTTTTCAAAATCTAATTGCTTGGGTTGGATTATTTGTCTATCGGCCACGCTAATTCCGAATATGTTTGAGTTTTTTACATCATTGCATTAGAAGGTTTGTGGATACTTTTGGGTTTGGCATGAAAAACGCGAAAAAACTGTAAATAATAAAGGGACTGGCAATGTGGCACAACCTGTTAAAATCAAGTTATTGAATTGGATTATTCGACTACTGTGTACACTGGTTCATAATATGCTATTGTTTTACAACTCAATGCGCTACAAATTATGCCGATATTTTTGCTGCAAGTCACCACATACGTATATTTCGAAAACCAGGGCCCAATATTACCAACGGCGTGGATAGATTCCGTGGAATGAATTCAGGACATTCCCGCTCATGGAACATTACCAAACTCCGTATATGTGCCAATGGCAGGCCAATGGCAATATTTACAGAGTTTGTTGAGGCTCCCTGGACGGGAATGCCCTGAATTTATTCCACGGAATCTATTCACGCCGTTGGTAATATTCGTCCTAGGACTGATCAACGAATTCAGCCCAAGTAGCTTGACTTGGACAGTTAAGGACAAAATCTCAGTCCGTACTTTTGAATAAAATATTGTTCAATAGGTGGTGATGTTTTCGATGTGAGCCACTGCATCATTGGATACCTTGAACCTGTCAGCAGTTTCTCCGATCCTGTCCTCGGCTTCTTTCTCCCTTTTCCTTTTCTCTGATCTTGCTCTCCTGTCGACCATAGCCTTGAACTCATTGTCATTGACATCCTTATAATCACTATCTTCTTCCTGAGCACTGTCATCCACTGCCGACACTTTACACGACATCCTCTCCATCTCCTCCTTACTCTTTGACCTCATCTTCTCAGTTTTCCTCTCTTCCTCAGCCCTTTTCTTTGCCCTCTTCGCTTCCTTCTCCCTCTCTTCTTTCAGCTTGGCAGTCACAATTTTGTCAACGCCATCAATGCAGCCCTCCCTTCCCGGTTTCCTCTGGGCTGCCAGGAAGCTTTTCTCTCGTTCGTGCACTTTGCTGTCGTCTGCCACATCAAACAACTTCTCAGCTATATCCTCGAACCTCATCTTCAGCTTCCCGTTCTTCGTTTTCTTCCTTTTCTGTTTCTGTCCATTTCCCTTCATCATCATCGTCTCCCTCCGCATCCTCCACAGGTCGTGGACTCTCATTTTCACCCTGATTTCAGAGATAGTGGGGACAGTGGCCTTCCTATACACATCCAGTACCTTCTCAGTCACCTTGTTGGTGGCATCCATATAATCAAAAGCATTTGTTCTTCTCCTTAACCTCTCGTTTTCTGCTTCATAAGCCAGGGCACTTCCAACTTCCTTGTTCAGAGGCAACTTGTTAGATGGCAGAGGCATCCGAACCCCGAACACCTTATCGTTACCCTGGCGCAGCTGAGTGTTGCTAATCTTAGGACGACCCATCTTGGTGGCGGCCCTTTGAACTAACTGCAAAACAACACAGAAAAACAACTTTCAGCACTTCAATATCACCACCTATTGAACAATATTTTATTCAAAAGTACAGACTGAGATTTTGTCCTTAACTGTCCAAGTCAAGCTACTTGGGCTGAATTCGTTGATCAGTCCTGGGACGAATATTACCAACGGCGTGAATAGATTCCGTGGAATAAATTCAGGGCATTCCCGTCCAGGGAGCCTCAACAAACTCTGTAAATATTGCCATTGGCCTGCCATTGGCACATATACGGAGTTTGGTAATGTTCCATGAGCGGGAATGTCCTGAATTCATTCCACGGAATCTATCCACGCCGTTGGTAATATTGGGCCCTGGTTTTCGAAATATACGTATGTGGTGACTTGCAGCAAAAATATCGGCATAATTTGTAGCGCATTGAGTTGTAAAACAATAGCATATTATGAACCAGTGTACACAGTAGTCGAATAATCCAATTCAATAACTTGATTTTAACAGGTTGTGCCACATTGCCAGTCCCTTTATTATTTACAGTTTTTTCGCGTTTTTCATGCCAAACCCAAAAGTATCCACAAACCTTCTAATGCAATGATGTAAAAAACTCAAACATATTCGGAATTAGCGTGGCCGATAGACAAATAATCCAACCCAAGCAATTAGATTTTGAAAACTTTTGCAAAACTGTTACTCCCTACTATACAGCATTATCTGTAATGCCATGATGGGCCATCTACAACGGGACAGCCTTGTGATGGAATGTCAGTACAGATAACTGTATTCCAGGACGCTTCTACATGAGGTACCTGCTGAAGGTATGGTCAAAGTTCCTTAATTTGGTGGTGGTATTGACAAAATATACCATGACCTTGCCTGAACTCTTGACAGCATATATCACGAAAAACTGAAAATTATTCGTTTGCAGATGATGCTACTGTAACTTTTCAGAGTACAGTAATTAAGAATCGGCAAAACGTTAGAGGATACAGCTTAGATGTACTAATAGCAAGGAAGCGTATAACCTGTTCCAACGTAATGAAGGCTTCCTTACCTTCAGCTAAATGTTAGAAACATCCGGGTATTTACATTAACAATGAAGATTGAAGGAAGTGAATCTTGTTATTAAGCACTCATACCTATCGGACCCACTTTAATTTTTCACTAATACATACCCCCACAAGGTACAACTCCATCGAGTGCACGAATTTGCGTTACCATGTTGTGGTGTGGGGACTCGAACGAACCACTTTCAAATTGCTCGGATGGGTATAAATTTCCCATCTTTTAACCTCAAATGAGGAATTTGAAATTGGATCGTCATTAAACGTGCACATTCAATTCTTCACAGGTGATGGGCTGGTTCTTTACCAGAGTGGGGTATGAGCGACTCCTACACCCAATAGTTCAATCCCATTTTTTTTTTTGCTCCCTTTAATTAATCTTCTAATGAGCAACTATGGGCAGACATAATAAAAGATTTTCGGGCGTTCCTGTTGGATCATTGTCACCTTAAGGTCCAACCCAGTGTTTCTCAAACTGGGGGCCATGGCCCCTAAGGGGGTCACGGCAAGATTTTAGGGGGGCCATGGCAGGCTAGTGTAAAGTAGTATATGTTTGGAGAAAATGTGGAAACTCTGATTCAACATTTTTTTTTGTTACTTTGCCTTGTTAGGGGAGAAATCTTTTTTTGTATTCGTCTTTTTTATTTTGTCATTGTGTGTAATCATAATACCCATACGGTACAGTTTTGATATTTACAAAGTATGGTGCAATGGTTATTTTTTTCCCGATGGATTCGCTTAGATTGCACGATTCTAGTTCCTGTTCAGACGAATTCCTTGATCTCAGAACGATACTGCGCCCAGAGACCTGTATGAAGAAAAATCCCCGACTGTATTCTAATGGTCAATGTATCAGTCATATCCAAAAGTTAGTGAGATCGCACTTCGAGTCCTCTTGCCATTTTCTACTACTTATTTATGTGAATCTGGTTTCTCCACCCATCTTCAAATAGAGAATAAAAGCCGAAACCGGTTACATGTATACTCAGACATGAGATGTGCTTTATCAGTGACTCAACTCAACCTCGAATCAGTCGACTGACTGAAAGGACATAATGTCATTCTTTTCATAGAATTGTAACAAAATAGGCACACTGTTTGATGATTGAAAACATTCAAATAAAGGAGGAGAACCAAAACAGTTTATTTTCATCATTATTTGTGAGGGGCTTGGGAGAGAACTGAAGGGGGGCCACGAGGATGTTGAGAGTTCCTCATGGGGGGAATGAAGTGAAAAAGTTTGAGAAACACTGGTCCAACCGCATTGCCTCCCATACACAAGCATCCAACAATTATCATCTGAAACTATGAAGACGAGTTTGCCTCTTTCAGAATGGAGTGGATCATTGTACTCTTACTACTATACAATACCACTGCATGGACTTTTCCATTGATGGAAGTTCTGTAGCCAGCTACATTATTTGCACCAGTTGGACGTGTCTTGATTGTGGAAGATGTTGTAACGGTCAAGTACGATCTCCATTGATTTTTGCACATACCGTTGCATATGAGTTTCATTGCAATCCATCATGAAGCAGCTATGGTTACTCTCAGAGACCTAAGACAGTAACTCGACAAACCTGCCACAATTGAATAAACAATTGATTTTCAAAATATCCTCATTGGTAAAGTGATCTCTTCAACTTTATAAGTATAGTTTCCAGTACTTTATTTGGGACTGCATGAATATTGTAAAAAAAAAAAACTGAAGTAATACAAAACAGGGTCCTAAATCACATAAACAAAGTCAGTCAGTCATTGGAATCAGAAGGTAATACACTCATTAGTAAAACTTACCAACTGACTAGATTAGTGTATGACCTGGCACTCTCTGTACCTACCCTAGAGTGGTTTATACTTTTTACTGAGCATTTGCATGCCACCGAAACACCTGTTTATGCTTTAAATGATCCATCCCTCATATGACTTTTTAAAAGTGTGGTGTTTCCCAACTTTGAGTAATTCTGTTAGTCCCCGAGAAATGTTAAAGACTGACAATTGATTGAGAACGTCCAAAAGAGGGCGAAAATCTGATGCCGACAATTAATTATGCACCTCAAGTACCAAAAGAGAAAAGAACGTTTCCTTATATCAAGTTTATGCTATAGAAGGGTAAGGGGTGATTTAATAGAAATAAAAAAAATCAAAGGACAAAATTTGTCTTGTATACATATCTTGGAGCTAAAGAAGCCAAAAATACAGAAAACTGTCAGAGATAACTTCTTTGGAGTAAGGGTTGCGATCTCTTGGAATGACCAGCCAGAGAATGTGAGAAAAATGACTGTGCGCATATTTAAGACCAGACTTGACCAACAGTGTGAAACAAAATTGACCGACTGCTAGTAAGTTGATCGTTGGAAAAGAGGATAAGGAAGCAAATAACATTATAATAAATAGGGGCTGTAAGCTGGCTCATTCCTACTATTTTGTGATCGCCTCCATAGTAATGATAGACAATCCGGAATCTGCCAAATTTTCATATCCATAATGAACAAACTAAAATTTACAGGAAATGATGCCTATCACTATACTATAGTGATAGACATCGCCACCGCAAACTTCCACTACTAGTCAAACTGCTTCCACACCCCCGTCTTTACTCTCCACGAGTCATCCTACAATCCACTGTACAACTGAAAATAAATTTTTTGCTAGGATTAATATTATTTTAAACCCTAGTCATCACTCACTCTGCTGCACTTTCCCATTTCTTCATACTATAGATTGCATCTTTCTCTATCTTCTGTTCTATTAACCACTACTGCCAAGTGGTTTCTGCTTTAGGTTTATATGCAATCTCTCTGTATCTCTTTTCCAATAAACTGATTAATATCATCTAAACCACTCCACAAGCAATAAATTTTCTCCAGGTGACTTACTTCTTGATGGCATCCATGCCGAAAGGAAGATTGTAACAGTTTAACTGTTGACTCTGCACCTTGGCTTCCTCTTCATTCTCTGGGTTCTGTAGGTGAGCATTCCACTTCAGAAGGCCACGTTCTTCTGGAGTTCCTGACAAAGAGAAATCGATCACATTGCCTTTGTTTTATATATTTCTTTTTAATGGACAAGTTGATTATTATTCTGGTTAATGATACCCAGCTAATTCTTATTACCCTTGTGATGTACAAAAGTAAGATAAGTGAAATTATCTTACCTATAAAAAACAATGTACTAGGAGATGCACTCCCAGCTGTGAACTTTGAAGGTATCTGGGCTAATTCCTTATACAGAAACACTTATTAAGTTATGAAATATCATGAGATTCATATGAATACACACTAAATCTATAAATTACCCACATATATTTATAAATCATAGTGCGAGCTTGTTTGTGTGGATATTCGCTTTGCACGGCTACAGTTTTGAAGATAGGGAGTTGAAATTTGGGAAGCAGATGTGCATTCTTGTAAGAATTCTCACAAGTGGAATATTGTGAGCATAACCCCATTGGATGGCTCCCCGTCCCAATAGGGGAAATCCCCTCACGAAAAACATATTTTTGACTGTTTCTTTGCTGTGCACGGTAGCCTTTCTTAAGACAGAGTTGAAATTTGACATGGTTCTGTAAATAGTCCTGAAAATATGTTTACGAATGTCTAAATTGGGGTGTTGGCCCCCCTGAGCGCATCCACAATTTTTTGAAGGTTCACTTTTTAATATAAAGAGAAGAAATTTGAAATGATTATGTTTGCTTCCTCCCACTTTTTTTAATGGGGGTCAGCCCACCTGGGCAGAGGTCACCAACCCACACCGGACCTGGAGGGAGGGGGCAAAAAAGACAAAAGAAGAAACAAAATGTACCGTCAAAAATAAATACAGAAATTGAAAAATAAAACAGATCAAGAGTGAGAAACGATATGTATGTTGTGTTGTCAAAGTAAGAGATACAATTGAGACCCTGCAATTGTGTGTAAATTAGGCAAGAAATCAGACAGATCAGCAAGCTGGGACTTGGTCATAATTTCATCCCTGACAGTAAAACCTCTCTGTTTGATAGCTGCCTACTACCTACTACTGTACCTACGATTATATCTGACATTCTTTTTCATCATGTCCTAAAATAATAAATAATTTCTTGATGCTTCTCTTAACGACCTAAATACAACGTTAATGAGTTTGTTGCAGTGTCAGCGTTTCCGTTAAAGGGTTATAAAGTGCGAATTAAACTTACGTCGATAAAGTGAAATTCGTAACAACCGAACAGCTCTTGATCGAATACCTGCTTCACCGATAATGGAAGTTGTATGAATAGTGAGAAGGCGGAGGAGAGAGAAATAAAGGAGCAGAGAAGGAGAGAGTGAGAGGCTTTAGGGGTAAGGGGTAGGTGGGGTGGATACAGGTGTTCATCCAGGTGTCCAGGTGAGAGAACTCTGAGTCAGTAATCTGCCCCGGTCCCACACCTGAGCATATTGGTGCGTGTGTTACGCCAAATATGGATAATTTCCGATTCACCTTTAAAATCAACTGACGTTTTTGCAAACTATGAATAACTTTAAATACCGATTAGCGATAAGTTCTATGTATTTTTGTTTTCGAAACTTCTGACTGGTCATAAATGATCATGCAGCTCATCAATATACTAATAACTGCTTAACCTCATACAAAAACTAATCTTACCTGACCCCAACTTAACCTAACCTACTTTAAGTATAATTTGGCTATAGCTTTTGATGGTAAACGACGAATTAGTTTTTTCTTGCCATAAACAAATTAATTTATATTATTAGTCCATCAGCCACATGAAAAAGAGGCCTAGTTAAAGAGTTAGCCCAAGTGATCGGGTAGAAAAATTTAATTAGTACAGTTGCGGAAACATGTTCCTACATCCCCTGTGGTAACCCGTGTATCCAAACGACACCGTCACAGTAGTAGATTAACTATTTATGAATGAATGGGTATTGGTCGTGTAACGAGGGACGTGATTGGTGGATAGGTTTGCTATAGTAGGGTGTGTCATAGGAGGGAAGATCAGCTAAAACTAATGGCCCATCACTTTTTTGGTAGAATTTAGTGTATATAAACAGAAAATAATTTCAGTTTCAATATTTTGCAACCTTTTGCTAGGTAAATTTTAGCGTGAAATTTATCGAAAATCTAACGTACAGCTGCATTAGTGCATTACAATTAAATAGTAAACATTGCTTTCTGACTTCATTCTTTAACAACCCAACTAACAATATTTTTTTCTGTTTCAGATTCTGATGCATTTATAAGTTGATAATATTTGCGATGGCTGCTTGTGTCAGGACGAGGAACCAAAAATCCAGCCATCTCAGTCACTATCTTGGGTCTGGGAGAGAGCTCCTGAAGTCGGAGTTGCCTACATTGAGAGATGCTTTGAGATACGGTGTTTTAATCAGGCAAATCAGTGAAAAGAACCAAAGAACTTACACAAACAAAGACATTGCCAGTGATATGACCAAAGCTGTCTTGGCACAGTACACTCTGGCTAACGCTCAGTTCAAGCCTCCAGTCATAACAAGTCAGAAGAAGATTAGTGAGAGACTGCTAGCCAGTTGGGAAAAGGCAAGAGATATCTCTCTTGGGAGAGGAAAACTTGCAGTTAAGGACAGCTTTGCCAAGCAACTGGACCAGTTATTTGACATAATTACTTGCAAGTGCCCAATTGTTCTCTGTCCTGAGTTTGGATGCGATCGTGACTGTAAATCCGAGGCCCACATCTCCTATATTTGCAAGCGTGAACTGAAGATTCCTGTGATCGAACTGGCATTTGTCAAAGCACAGAGAGAGAAGACTGGCAGTATAGGGGCTCTCATGATTTCTAGCCAAGATATTCCGGAGTCCAAGAGACAGGAGGCTGCCACAAAGAGACAGAAGAGGAGAAGAGTTGCCGAGGAAAAGAGACTTGAGAAGGCCCAGGGTGAGGTAAAAAAGGCCGATGATTGGAGTCAAGCTGATTCAGAGTTTAATGACTTCCCCATGGCTGATCCGAGTGCTGACCAGGAGAATGGTGACTTTGTCCCTAACCCAGAAAATAATGATCCCAAACCTTCCAGGCATAAGATTCGAAATAGGAATGATATCCCGAGCATAGCTCTGGCCAGCATTCGACACCACACTGGTCTCAGAGAAACTGCAGAGATAGCAACAGCTGCCTGGATTGACGGTGGCTTGATAACACATGATGATGTTCACCTGGTGATAGATCATAACAAAGTAAGGAGAGCTCAGGAGAAACTTGTCAGTAACCTAGAAGAGGAGTTTGATAAGGGGATAGGAGAAAATGGAATCAATTGTTTGTTCTTTGATGGGAGAAGGGATGACACTAAAGTGTTCATGAAAGTTGGAGATTCTGACAAGTTGTTCCCTGCCATGGTGAAGGAGGAACACTACTCCTGCTGCAGTGAACCAGGAGGGAAGTATTTGTGGCATTTCACTCCAGAGAAAGGTAGGCATCAAACCAGCTGAGATAGTGGCGAGATAACATTTGTGAACTGGCTCAGAGAGAGAGAGAGGAACATGTAGACCAGACCCTGCAGGCCATTGGAGGGACAGCACCAACACGAGCACAGGGTGGCAGGGGTCATACAGTGGATAGAGCGGAAGATTGGGAGGAAGCTGGTCTGGATTGTTTGTGACCTCCACACCAACGAGTTGCCACTCAGACATCTGATCCAGGAGCTGGATGGCAAGACTCTTTCAAACAACAGATGGTCTGGTCCTCTTGGCAAGATGCTGGACTCTGCCACTGAGTTAGAAATATATCCGAGCTTTGAAAAAATCACAGTTGGCCCTCCACTCGTTGAGCTTGCACATACTGTCATTGACGACCTGAGTACTGACCAGTACTATGGTTACATGATTTGCAGTGCCATCAAAACTGGGGTCATGCCTGAGAGACTTGCTTACCTGCAGATAGGTCCAGTCTCACATTCTAGGTGGCTCACAACGGCTCTCAGGTTCTGCAGAATTTGAGTCGCTCATCATAAACTGAAAGGGAACCAGCTTCACAACCTGAGACTTATTGTCCAATTCATCGTGAGTGTCTACTTGCCAAATTGGTTCAACACCAAGGTCAAGTCATCGTTCTCCGAAGGTCCGAGGCATGTTCTCTTCCAGCTTGAGCTCCTGAGGAGTCAGCCAAGGAAGGTTGTTCAGATTGTGGAGCAGACTGTGAGGAGATCTTCCTGGTATGCTCATCCCGAGGCAGTTCTGCAGACAGTGCTCTGGAGTAAGGATGAGGAGGAGAGAAGAGTGGCAGTCAAAAAGATCTTGGATATGAGACTTATGAGAGGATCTGGGCATGACGAATCAGTTGGTGGCGATTCCTTCAGGGTCAGGAAGACTCCTGAAGTCAATCTAGGTGCCAAGACCCTCACTGATCTCATAGATCTGGATAACATCCAGGCTGGCAGTGAGCCCCCTCTTACCTGCAGCCTCACCAATGTTCAAGTCAGAGCTTTCCTGGACAACCCCATGCATGTCCCTGCCTGGCCCTGCACACCCAGAGTATAGGCGTTGTGTACAGCAAGTGAGCGAGGCCAGCAGTCACGTGTACAGCCATGAGAGGAGGGAAGGCTACATCCGAGCTCAGGTGGTCAGCAGGGAGGTGATGAGTAGAAACAGAAGCAAGAAAGACATATTCTCTATGGTGTGCAGCAACACCGGGTCGTAGTAGTAAAACCGGTTTTGTATTTGATGATTTTGTTTTCTAAAGGAATATTAAATTTAATAAATGTGTCAAGATCATTCGTTTCACTATTCTGGATCATTTTCATCCTAATAAATTAACCTGATACATTTACTTTACTTTAAATAAGCTATTTAGTGGTGTTGGTAAAAGGGTGGGAATACTGAATTTTCATAAGATTTCAAGTTAAAATTTACCTAGCAAAAAACGAAAACTTTTCAAATCTGAAGATATCACATGATTCTGCACATAGAACTACATCATTAATACCATGGGCCGATTTTTCAAACTCAAAAAAAAAAAATTCGCCTCCGTATGACACACCCTATTGCTATAGGTCATATAGGTTGGCCTTTTGGAAACATGGGTTACCACAGGGAGTGTAGAACACATTTCTGCAGCTGTACCAGTTGTTAGGGTGATATATGGGGGTCATCACCTGGGTGGAGGTGGAGTCTGATAGTGGTGCAGTTTTTTTTTAATTGCAGGACCGTTTCCATGGCAAGCATCATCAAATTATGATAATTACTTGTCTGCTTTTAAACTGCTATAAATTTGTTATGACATCAGAAAATACAATTCTGGTATTGCGTGGAATGACTAAGATTGTTCTAAGCAACTAAAATGATGGCTGGTAGAAAATATTGATTACGTCTTAGTTTCCATGCCAGAGTGGACACTGGACATGAACTGTACGTTGATGGGTTCGTGTTCAGCCAGGCAGAGTATAGATGCACGGGCTCCACCAGTTCCCTCCTGACATTCTTTTGTTCTTCTATTTTCTTAAAAGGAAATACTTTTTCAGTATTGTTTAATAAATTACTTTGTCAGTATATTGTTTTTGTATTTAATCCTTCTTTAAAAAATCCTACTTTGGCGACATCCTGTCCGGGTAAGTAAAATTAATGAAAAAATGTACAGAATAGGAGTTATTAACTTAGTAGTTATTATTTATTAATATATTTTAAAGTGCATATTTAAGTGCATATTTTCTCAGTTTTTACTGCATATTTGCATGCATATTTAGCCATTTTTAAATGCATAATTATCCTAAGCCTAATTATCAGTATTTGTTCTTCCAATATTAAGTAGCCAATTCAACGTGGGTGAATGACGCACCGGGCTGAGTCATAAATAGCCATAGTGTATATTGTATGTGTCGTTGCATGTCGATGATATTGCATGATTCGTGAGATGTCGCCAAATTTCCACGACTCGTTGGATATTGGTGATATTGCCGGATATTTTAGATGTCGGCAATATTGCATGAGTCGTTCGCTGCCAACAATAGTGCATGAATCGTTGCATGTCAAATTGAATCATATAGACTCAGGGGTGGGGGGGGGGGGAAGTAATTACAATAGATAGAAGAAGTAAAATGGAAATATGAAGAAGAAAAGACAATTTAAGTCACAACATATACATTAGTAATCTCTAAGAGAGAGCATCCACAAACATCGCTACACACTGATCACACGTGCAAGTACTAACACAATACAATTGACCAGAAGATGAAGAGAATTTGACATTAAACAGAAGGTCGCCTGAAGAAGTGATCAACGCAGGTGGTCTAGGTAAGGAGACGTCATGACTGTGGAGATAATGGTTTAAAATTTAAATGCTCACTGGAATACAACAATTGCTTCTCTTGTGAACTAGCTATAATTATTTTGTATTATTAACTTATTATTGTTTTAACTTTATTTAATTTTCTGCATTTATGGTCAAATTAATGTTTCTATATGTATATGGTAAAATATGGCTATATTTTATATCCAGTCACTTGTCTTGCACTCTGAAGGGGTCTGGTTTAGATAGTTAAATTATATTATATCATAAACATGAAAGACATCATACAGATCTAAACTTGCTCAGTAATAATGAAGAAAGTGTCTGTATATAAATTCAGTGTCATAGGATCGACTATATTTACCGAAGTGTTCAGTTAAGCGGAGTAGTTTTACGCGGTTATGGGCCTTAGATGTTGAAGCGCAGTAATAACATAATAACAACGGCTATACATAATTATACTGTATATTCAGTATAATTCTGCTACTCTTATAATGAATTGCATTTTATCAATTCTCTTTCACCTAATTTTCCCGTAAATATTATACTGTATAAGACAACCTAAGAACTCTTGCTTGCATATTTTATAAGCTAGTTTGCATATCTGAATAAGGTCATGAAAGCTGCCGTGTTGTGTAATATTCTCGCTTCCTGTGTCCCTCTATAGTCTATACAGTGGAGGAAGGACATATTTACCGAAAAAATATACTGTCATTGTGACCTTAACTAGTCTTCGTATAAGTACGAAAATCATCATGACATTTATCACGGTATTGGAAGTTGTGATCTTAAGACCAACAGGACATGATAGTGAGAAGTACTCATCATTCAAGAAGGACTTAAACAAGAATATAATTGGTAGTTGATCATTATTTACTTTTTTATATTATACGTAGTTATTGTTTAATAATTATTGCTGAATAATTATGTAGTTTGAGACTAATAGTTACCATTAATAATATTATTATGAATAGTTAAAATAGCGAGTTTATTATGGTGTTGTAAGCATATATATAATGTTATATATTAATAAAATATTAATAAATAAACTTAAAAGAGTTAAACACAAAATGTTATTGTTTAAATTTATTGTAGTGAATTTTAAATGCTATCAAGCTATTCGGTTCTCAAACCACTGACTTAAGTTTAGTTTAATAATATAATATTACCATTATCTGGAATTTAATCAATAATAAAACATTATAATTAAAGTATAATTTATTCATATTATATAATTTTTATTAATAAAATACTTTTATTATAGTATTAATAATAAAAACTTGTAATTACTGAAAGATAAGAGAGAACCGGACAAGGTGTAGCGGGTCGACATCAACGAACGTGGCCGTCTTGTTTATTTTTGTTAATTTTGTGAGTAAATGTTAATTTGTGGGCCTTCCTTCCTCCCTCGTGGTAAGTTAACATTATGTACGTGTGTATGTATGGCCGTGTTAACAACTAACGTGGTCCTATAAAACTATTATTAAAACTCGACACTGTGTTATATAGTGGACACTGTTAACTTAACCCAAGTTGTTTATTATAATATTTTGTTTGATGAGATGTTACAACAGATGATTGGAACAAGAGCTGCCTCACAAGGTTAGGAGCAGCTCTCGTCTCCTAAATATTTGTGTCTCTTAAGCCAAGTAACTGTTTTGTTATACTTTATTTAACAGTTCCATTTGAACCATGTGATGAGGTCATTATAACAAGGCTTTACCTTCCTAGACCAATTAAATGTTACCTTAGACCTGCCACTGGATTACAGTGTTTTGTTTGTACTGTCAAACTGTTTCGAATTATACAGACTTTAAAGTTATATTAAACAAAAACTACATGAAATGGTAATAGTCACTCCCGATAGGGGTCCGACTAATTACCCAAATGTACCCAAATGTAGCCGCAATGAAGTCAAATAATGGTCCTATATGAATAAATCGGATTACTAATCACTTCTCGACTAGTATTTGGTATCACAAAGTAAAAAAAAATTGGAAAACGTAATTTAATTTGAGTTAATAGATCGAGTGCATGTACCGAACCTAACCTAACCTTACCTAACCTCGACTAGTATTTGGTGTCACGAAGTCACAAAAAATTGGTAAACTTAATTTAATCTGAGTTAATAGATCAAGTGCATGTACCTAACCTAATCTAACCTAACCTAACCTAACCTAACACAACACAACTCAGATTAAATTAAGTTTACCAATTTTTTGTGACTTTGTGACACCAAATACTAGTCGAGAAGTGATTAGCAGTCCGATTTATTCATGTAGGACCATTATTTGACTTCATTTCGGCTACATTTGGGTACATTTGGGTAATTAGTCGGACCGCCCGATAGAGTTAAAATTGGGTCCGACTAATTACCCAAATGTAGCCGCAATGAAGTCAAATAATGGTCCTACATGAATAAATCGGACTGCCAATCACTTGTCGACTAGTATTTGGTTTCACGAAGTCACAAAAAATTAGTAAACTTAATTTAATCTGAGTTAATAGATCGAGTGCATGTACCTAACCTAACCTAACCTAACCTAACCTCGACTAGTATTTGGTGTCACGAAGTCACAAAAAATTGGTAAAGTTAATTTAATCTGAGTAGATCGAGTGCATGTACCTAACCTAATGTAACCTAACCTAACACAACTCAGATTAAATTAAGTTTACCAATTTTTTGTGACTTTATGACACCAAATAATAATCGAGAAGTGATTCACAGCCCGATTTACGCTTGTAGGACCATCATTTGACTTCATTGCGACTACATTTGGGTACATTTGGGTAATTTCTCGCTCCCTTGGTACAAGCACGCGATCTATTAACTCGGTTTAAATTAAGTTTTCCATTTTTTGTGACTTCGTGACACCAAATACTATTCGAGAACATAAGAACATAAGGAGTCTGCAATAGGCCGGTTGGCCTGTGCATGGCAGCTCCTGTCGAGAGTTACTACCGCTCTCTATCATCCATGAATCTATCCAGCCTCCCTTTGAAACTTTCCAGCGTTCCAGCACTTACTACAAAATTGCTAAGCTTGTTCCACTCGTCCACCACCCTATTTGTAAACCAGTTCCTTCCTATCTCCCTCCTAAACCTAAACTTATCCAACTTGAATCCGTTGTTCCGAGTCCTATCCTGCTCGGATATTATAAGAACTTTATCTATATCACCTTTATTGATTCCTTTCACCCACTTGAATAATAATAATAATAATAATTAACAGTTTATTGAAAGAGCACGGCAGCCGGAAGGCTGAAAATATACAATTACATAATTGGGGAATGGGTCTCTTGATTTACAAATGATGTACAAGTAACATACAAATATGACTTCTATCATATCTCCCCGCACTCTTCGTCTTTCTAGGGAATGCAAGTTTAGTTTCTTTAATCTATCCTGATATGGAAGGTTTCTAAGTCCCGGGATAATTTTCGTCATTCTTCGCTGCACCGACTATAGTGAATTGATATCCATTCTATAATAAGGGCACCAGAACTGAACCGCATAATCGAGGTGCGGCCTGACCAGCGCAAGATATAGTTGCAATAAGACCTCTGCACTCTTATTACTTACACTTCTAGATATAAAACCCAATACTCCGATTTATTCATGTAGGACCATTATTTGACTTCATTGCAGCTACATTTGGGTAATTAGTCGGACTGTTAAAATTGGTTTGTTTATGTTCCCGTAAGAAACATAGTTTTTAGAAGAGTTGTAAGGTAATGATAATATTCAGATAATTTGACCAAGGACAGCTGACAAACAAAGCCAAGAGATAATTATTTCTAGAAGAGTCTTTATGCCAGCAGCATGTGGTGGCCAGGCAGTCACCCATCTAAGTACTAACTTTGCTATTTGGACAAGAAGAGGTGTTTCCAACGTACTGTGTTCTTGGCGAGACACAGCTGTAGCTCTTGGACCTGCAGGTTAATATCCTGAAACATATTAACAAAACCACAAGAGTTAATGTTAGGCTTTGGAGAAAATAAACTTGTATCAGGTAACACAGTAGACTTGTGTATAGAGCAAGTACTGTACTGTACTGTACTGTATTGTACCACTTAATGCTCACTAACAATCATAAAAAAGACAATTGTTGTAGCAGCTTTTACTAAATTTGGACCAAATTTCACAAAATTTGCAGAGAATATTGTATTCTGTCTAATTAAATGCACATTGTAGTAACTATTTCCTCGGTATTGTTCAATGTGAAACAATTTTATGTTGTATTAGTATTTATTACCACCCATTGGGATACTCAAACAAAATTTCCATATACAGTAGTACCATTACTGTACTTGTCTGAACACAGTACTGGTACAGTATATAGTTTAGTTCTATATTTCTTAATGCCCAATTTCAAGTTTTATTTTTGTAAATTTACTACATATTGCATAACTACACTGTGTAATGGCTTATTTGTTGTTTACAATGTGGCTAATTAGTGTATAAAGGTTGTTGACCCCTGGTTTAAACCATCTGAGCTAATGATGCCCGACAGAGTTTTGGGTGGCAATGGGCCGCTACTTTATTATCAACAAACTGGTTATCCCGGTGCTTCTGCCATTCTCGTCTACCCATCTCTGTGAAGCGGGTATTTTCACGCCGTTGAGCATCAAATATAAACGGCTCTATTGACACACGTGCACGGCGTCCATAGTTTTGATTACCCAAGTTATTGTGGAGTTGAGTTTATTTATGTGAGATTATAATAGACAGAATTTACTGCAGACACAACAGAGGTTCACATACACTATCAATGACTTGAATCTTTTATTGTGTGGCAGTTCTATTTTATGTAGCTACTGGTACTGTATATACCACTAATAATAATAAAGTATCATATCCAACTGCTGTTAAGTTTAGTTTGTTTATTGAAGAAAGATTTAGACTTGGGCAACAGTAGTTATCACATCTTGTCTGGGGGTCACAGAACGGAAGAGGTTGGGAACCACTGATCTAACTCTTTATGCATGTCTTTCTCTGCCTTTCAGTATATCTATTATCTATCAATACCTGTCTCAGTTTTATTTGTCAATCTATTTATCAATAAGTATTTGTCAGTCTGTACAGGTATATGTCGGCCTACAGAGGGTGTATAAGACGACCACCATTTAAAACATAGGTTTATACTCGCTGTATAAGACAACTGGGAGCTTACTGCCCCAATAGTCCTTTACCAACCATCCCAGTGAGTGATGCTGTTAAACACACTGGTAAGCAACACATCCCTCTTTATTTAAAATAAGGCCAGTTCACTATGGCACTAGCTGGTGTAGTGACGTCACTTAGGCGTCGATTATTTTACTGGAACTAATGTCGGTGCCTCATAAAATTTTACCATTTACTTGAAATGGATTTACTGATTTATTTGTTTATTTATTTATTTATTTATAATACGTATACGGAAATATATTAGAAATGTAGGCATAAAATACACTGCAGGTATTTTCTTAAATTTATAAACTTGCTACTCGAGACGATCGGTAGGACTGGCCGTTTGTTTACTTCGGCGGTAGTAGCAAATGGCTGGCGGTGCGTGATGATACCTGCGTTTATTGCGTTGTTATTTACGGTATATAGTGTGTTTGTGGTGTAGGTGTATAGTGGATGTTTATGGTAAAGGTGTATAGTTTAGGTATATGGTGCAGGTGTATACAGTCGTGTGTTTATGGTGCAGGTGTGTGGTGTAGGTGTATAGTGTATGTTTGTGGTGCAGGTGTGTGGTGTAGGTGTATACAGTGATCCCTCGGTTAACGAGTGCCTCGGTTAATGAGATTTCGGTTAACGATTTACCTTCCATAAGATTCTTAACTTCGGTTAACGAGCAATCCCTCGATTAACGAGTTTTTACGAGCCGACCTCAACATGTTTTCGCTTGCATTTGGCGGTCCACCAGCTGTAGTATTAGTCCGCCAATACAGTAATCAGTTTTAGGGCTTAAATTCCTTACTATTTTTGTAAATATCAAGAAGTTTATACTATTCAATAATTTTAAAAGTTTAATATTAACTTTTTTAGTCATTTTAACAATTATTGAACATAAGTGAAGGTAAAGAAACTAGTTTCTGGTGTGCCATCCATCCTGTTAACACACCAAACAGGCGTTAGTCTCTCTCTCTTTTCAGTGGAGGTAACATCTTGCTTGAGACACTCTTCAACTAAATGCTTTTTTTCTGTGTTTGCAAGCAAATTATTGGTCATTTTGAAATTTATTTTACATATTGACAATATATAATGCAGTGCAGTGTTGATTTAAAGAAAATAATCTTGAATTACACCAAGAGAACTAAAATTTTATGGGTGAAATGGTGCCATGGGGTGACTTCTCTTCCACGCCAATGCCTTCTCTTCTCCCTTCTCCACCCCAATTCTAATTCCCTTCATCATCATCGTCCAGGAGCCTTCTACATACACACCTCAAAGTAAGTGTACTTTTCTACCTTTTTTGTTGAATTTAGGCAATTTTCGGTGAGCTGGAACCAATTACCCAAAAACCCATTGAAACAATGGTTTCGGTTAACGAGCAACCTGCTGCAACGGATTATGCTCGTTAACCGAGGGACCACTGTAGTGTATGTTTGTGGTGCAGGTGTGTGTGTAGGTTATATGGTGCAGGTATATACACCTAGACCCCGACTTACGACTACGTGGACTTACGACCGTCGGGACTTACAACCGCCTCAGATATAGATAAAAAAAAAAAAAAAAATATATATATATATATATATATTTTTTTTAAATAACACGCATTTTCTATACCGAAACGTTTCCAGTTAATGTAGTCTCCATGTATAATTAGAAAATTATGGGGGCCCCATGTGCATTCAGCTGACTACATTAAAGGTTAAGTGGTCAGTCACACTGTATCCATTCCTTATTATTTATTACTTTCACTGTACTGTATCCATTCATCATTATTCATTACTTTTACTGTACTGTATTTCATTGTAGATTTTTTATTAAAAGAAAATTTTTTTTTTTTATCTATGTCGGACTTACGACCATGTCGGACTTACGACCTGGATTTGGGTCCCTAACCCCATCGTAAGTCGGGGTCTAGGTGTAGTGTGTTTATGGTGCAGGTGTGTGGTGTAGGTATAAATTAAAAGGTAGACTGTGAAGGCAAGTGGACCAATAACTGTTGCTGCTTATTAATGTAAACTACTGTAGGAAATTGTCAATGGAACAATGTTAAGGAAATAGTTTGGTATTTTGAGGCATTTTATTACTTTCGTGTTGAGTATTTGTTACTTTTACGTTTGATAAGTTTTGTTACTTGTGGAGTTTGTTGCTTTTACATTTGATCAGTTTTGTTACTTGTCGAGTTTGTTACTTTTACGTTTGAAAAGTTTTGTTACTTGTGGAGTTTACGTCACTAAGTTTGGGAATTGTTACTTTTCTGTAGTTTATTACTTTAAGGATAAGTTTATGATAATTTTGTCAAGTTACTTTTGTTATATTATACAGGTAGTTCTGCTATAACGCAATAGTTGTGTTCTTGTAAAACATCATGTTATAGAAATTCGCGTAATAGAAATAACAGGGCTCATGGAGAAAATAGGGTTAGGTGCAGATTACTCCAAATCGAAAAAAAAAATTCGTAGTTAGCCTAACACAAAGGATAGCACAGTCTAAATAAATGTTACATTCATATCTAATAATGAAATCATACAGCAAATGTTACACTTTACCTGGAAAAAATATGAATATAACTTGATGGGGGAGAAGGTTGATGTTGAGGTTGAGGAGTCATGAAACATCAAGCTTTTCTTCAAGTGTTATAGCCTTTCTTTTACGATCACCACCGGAAATGCGATCACCAGAACGCTTCCCAGAGATATTCGTCTTTTCCATAGTCACAAAATTGGAGATACAGTAATCAGAATTCACTGAGGACGCTTATAAACTTCACACGTGTTTCAAACTGAACATGTGGAGTAAACAGAGCGCGCGGGTCTAAAACGCTATGTATTTTGTTTTCTCTCTTATTTAAAATTTTACAATTTACATATACTGTACAGGTATACTGTATACATAAATATTACATAAATTATTTCTGCAATTGTTCACAAACAAAACACATAAATCAATTGAACATGTGATGTCGAACGTGAACTGTAAACACTGCATAACCCCGCGCCAAGCCACAACACTGTACAGTACACTTTAAACACTACATATTTAGTTTTTCTCTTATATTTAAATTTTTACAATTTACATACAGTATATACAGTATTACCCCGCTTTACACGGTTTCACTTTCCGCGGTGCATCTACTCATATACGCGTGAAGTATAATTTTTATTTTTATTTTATTTAGCTCATAAAATTCATACAAATTACCCGGCCAGAATATAATTTACATTGCTGGTATTCTTACAATATGATGATCATTTTGAATATAAACATCATGGATTTTGCATTAGACATACAAATTTTAGATCTAATGTAATAATTTGGTTTACACAAAGCAAGTATTTTATCTTTTGTGCAAAATATATGAAGTTTACATTCAAAATATTCCCTGACCTGCAAGGAACCCAGAAATGTCAATTATATTATCCTAACTTTAGTCTGAGTTATTATTTATTACTAAAATTGTAAATTACTATTTTCTCCCAAAGCTTCTCTGGTAGGGAGGGAGGGACCACCCAGCTAGGGCCAAGTATTTTGATTGACAGATAGTGTCCTTGAAGAATATTTCTTTGTTTATTTTATGAAGATATATGTTTTAGCTCATAAAATTCATACAAATTACCCTGCCAGAATATAATTTACATTGCTGGAATTCTTACAATATGATGATCATTTTGAATATAAACATCATGGATTTTGCATTAGACATACACATTTTAGATCTAATGTAATAATTTGGCTTACACAAAGCAAATATTTTATCTTTTGTGCAAAATACATGACGTTTACATTCAAAATATTCCCTGACCTGCAAGGAATCCAGAAATGTCAATTATATTATCCTAACTTTAGTCTGAGGTATTATTTATTACTAAAAGTTAAAATCTAGTTTTTTCACCCAACATTTCTCTGGTAGGGAGGGAAGGTGGGGGGGAGGGTTGGGACCGACCGGATTGACAGATAGTGTCGTGAAGAATATATTTTTTTTTTATTAACTGAAGATATTTGTTTTAGCTCATAAAATTCATACAAATTACTGGACCAGAATATAATTTACATTGCTGGAATTCTTTCAATATGATGATCATTTTGAATATAAACATCATGGATTTTGCATTAGACATACAAATTTTAGATCTAATGTAATAATTTGGTTTACACAAAGCAAGTATTTTATCTTTTGTGCAAAATATATGAAGTTTACATTCAAAATATTCCCTGACCTGCAAGGAATCCAGAAATGTCAATTATATTATCCTAACTTTAGTCTGAGGTATTATTTATTACTAAACGTTAAAATCTAGTGTTTCACCCATTCATTTCTCAGAGAGGTAGGGGCCAGTGAGCTGGGAAGAGAGGGGTGGGGATTTGAGTCCATTATTTGAATGGACATTAACCTGGCGACTGTATTTCTCTTAAATATTAATTGTGTGAGCATACCATCATAAAATTTAGATGTTATTTTTAATACAACATAGGTATTGTGTCGGAAAAAGTGGAGTTTGGGGGTCGGGCCAGTCTCTATTGGAATTAATCCCATATGTTCTGTTGTTCACTTTACGCGGTTTTCACTTTCCGCGGTAGCCTGTGGGTTCAATTGACCGCGTAAATCGGGGTACTACTGAATATGTAAATTGTAATTTACATATTATTCATATTATGCTACAGCGCCCACAAAACATGAGAAACGTTTGAGTCCCCCAGTAGAGATGTCCATACTCTATCCACTTCAGGATGTCTTAGTCCTCCGTTTTCTTTTTGTGTACTCGCTCAGGGACTCAAGTATTTCTGTGTATAAGACAGGATGATAAGGGAATTTTAAATTATGAGTGAATGAATTTATTATACGGTGATCAATTAACATAGTTTTGATGTGTTTAAGCAGTATTCAGGTGCCTTCAGCCTAGTCACTCACTCTAAACCACAAATTCCATCCATACAGAGAGAGAGAGAGGCCAAGCGCTCTGTTTACATCACACACACATAAATATTACACACCGTATATCTCGGCCTATTTTATAATCACAGTCATGTACTGAATATTCTATGTAAAAAGTATAAATTTTAAATGAATTATTAATAGTGCGGTCGACTTGCGAGAAGGTCTTGGTAAATAACTTTTGTTTGTTTATTTTCATTGTTTGTCTAATTTATCATGTTGTATCAAAGTAATATTACTAAAATTTGTGTATAGGTAGTAGGCAGCTACCAAACAGGGAGATACTACCGCCTGGGAAGATATTGGAAGCATAATGTACAGTATTGTCTAATGGTAGATCCTACTTCCATATGGCATCACGAAAATTGTGACCAAGTCTTAGGTTGCTGATCTATCTTTCTGCCTCATTTACACACCATTGCAGAGTTTCAATTGTTTCTCTTCCTTCGACAACACAATATACATACAGTACAATATAATTTTTCTCACCTTTGATCTTTTTTCCTTTTTGCATTTATTTATGGTTGGTTATTTAAAATAAGGTCAATTCACTTAAAGTATTGGCATCAAATTTTACCGGCTGGTGTACACTAGTGACTCACATAAGCGTCAGTTATTTAACTGGAACTAATGTCAGTGTGAGTAAAATATTTTCATTTACTTAAAATAGATTTGCCGATTTATTTGTTTATTTATTTATTTATAATATACTGTAATATATTAAACGCAAGTATTTTCTTTAATTTATATACTCGTTTCGCGAAAAAGGGAGGCTACCATTATACCTGGTAGGTGAAGTTGACCAGACATTTATGGTGATCATTAAGGACCAAACTCCGAATCCATGACGTGACTTCTGTTCATCATTTATATCCTAAATTTACCACTGTCGGTAGTTTCAAGGATTAACGCAGTCATTTACTGAATATTTTTTGTAAAAAAATAAATTTTAAATGAATTATTTTTAGGAGATAAGTATTATGATCAGTAAATATACAGATATGCATTACTGACCACCTCTGAACACAAGGACGGCTAAAAATAGTCACAGGCGGTCACAGTCAAGGTCACTTTCCCTTTCTTGTCACTGGCAAATAGGAGGGGGGGGTGATGATAGCAGCCGTGTTTATTACCGGGGTATATTGTTCTTTTACGGTATGTTAGACAGGTTTTTAATACATTATTATTATTTTAATATACCGGTAATCTTCATTTTAATCCAGCTTCCCAAATGTAAGTTTCAGTATAAAAAAGTTAGTGGTAGGACCTTGAGTAGCTTACGATGTTTCCATCACCACTCTTGACACGCTAAACCGCAATATTTAAGAGGTAAGAATTTTATATCTGGTGCTTAAGACGACCCCCTAACTTTGGGCTAATTTTTTGTGGTTCAAATTCCTCCTTATGGGCCGAGATATACGGTAAATTATTTCTGCAATTGTTCACAAGCATCACACATAAATCAATTGAACATGTGATGTCGAACGTGAACTGTAAACACTGCATAACCCTGCGCCAAGCCACAACAACCGTTCAAGTGGAATCGTTCGAGTGGAATCGCGTTAGAGCAAACGCGTTCGCGTTTTACAAATATTGTTCCTCTATTCATCAATCGCGTTAGAGCTAATTCGCGTTGTCAAAACACGTGTTATAGCAGAACTCTCTGTAGTGGACACTGTTTGTGGTAATGTTAGTAAAATGGATGTTTTTTAAATAAATGCTACTTAACATTTGTGGTTATGAAGGACAGACCTAACCAAACACACCTACCTAACTTAACTTCCCCGGTATATTAAACAGAAACAGACTTACTGTACAGTGATATTTGAGACATTTTCTGGACGTGAGATGATACAGCAGCATCGGCACTATGCAGCCCTGGTGGGTTAGTCCTATATATTAACCAAGGTGGGATTTTGAGTCATTTTTATTTTGGGAAAGATTTTTTTTTATTTAATTGAAGTAAAAGAAATTTGGTTATAAGAATGTGGTACTTTTTATTTATGGTTAAATTACAGTTTGTAGTAAAAAAAATTAGCTTTTGAGACATTTTGGGAACTTTACTGCAAAATTGCAGTTTATTTTTTTACAAGAAATTTATATTTTTGTCAGTGTATTTGGTGGGATCCTAACCTAATCAAATCATGTGTCCGATGGTGAGGTTTTAATTCTCGGGGTAAATAACAATTTGGTGGGATTCAAACCTAACCTAACCAAATCATGTGTTTGATGGTATTTTAATTCTCTGGGAAAGGAAAAATCACAAGACGCTTCTCAATATCGGCATTTATAGATATAATTAAACCCTTATGGCAGTGGGATATAACTTGTGAATTTACCAGGTGTTATCCATTAGTGACTAGTAAGTGGTATTAAGAAAGTTGTTGACCAGAGTTAACTTGTGGTGAAGACCAAGTTTTGTCTTTCATGGGAGTTAAAAAATACAAATCCACAATATTTACATCATTGATGTTTATACAATTGTTTTTGTCTTTAATCATTTTATTCCTTACTTTTACTTTTTACTTTTACTTTTATCCTCTTCACCACTGATCAGCTCGTTAACCGCTTGGGCGATAGGTCACGTCTCTGTTACACACTGTTGGCAAGTACTGGCCATGCACTGGCTCCTGAATGTAAATGAACCTGTTCCAGTGGTGGTCAAGTCTGGTCTTGAAACAGCCGTCACAACACTTTCTGGTAGTTTATTCCAAGAGTTCACAACTCTCACTCCGAAAGTTTGCCCTCACAGTTTTCTGGACTTGCGGCTTCTTCAATCTTGAGTTGTGACACCTTGTGGGGCGAGCGTCCTCCAGCTCCAAGTAAGGACACTCAATTGAGCAGTGCCCCTTGAGATGCTTATACACCTCAATTAGGTCGCCCCTTGTCCGTCTATAGTATAAGCTAGAACATAAGAAAATAAGGAGTCTGCAATAGGCCGGTTGGCCTGTGCATTGCAGCTCCTGTCGAGAGTTACTACCACTCTCTATCATCCATGAATCTAGGCAAGTTCAGGCGCTTCAATCTATCAGGCTAGATTGAGGTGCCGAAGTGCAGGCACCAGTCTGGTGGCCCTCCCTTGAACATTTTCAACCAACTGACAGTCCCTAGCATATCTCGGGAACCAGACGGGTTGATAGTACAGTCGGCCCTGAACATACGCGGGTTTAGCATACACGGATTTGCAAATACGCGGATTGCCCCGCCGGAGGAATATTCTGTACATTAAAGTAATTGAAGTACATTCAAATCGCGCGCCATTCAACTCGCACCGAACACCGCCCGCTCCCGCAACCTCACACACACACACGCATAGCTCTCCCTCACTCAGTGAGTCTCGCTGTAACCACGCTTGTGTTGACATCAGCATTGTAGTTGCAAAAATATTACATTTCCGTGAATGTATTATATCAAGCACAGTATGAATAGAATATCACTAATATAAGAGTATTTTAACCGAAAACTACTAAAAAAAACGAGTAACATATCTTGAACATCGGAAGGTTAGGTAAATTCTTTTGTTTACATGTAGTTTATCCTAATTTACATTGAAATGCATTACGTTTCAGCAAAACTACTATTTATTTCTGAGAATATGGAAATGTAATACAGTCGGCCCTTAAGATGCGCGGGGGTTAGGTAACAGAGATACCCGTGAATGTTAAAAATCCGTGCTACTTTTGCTGCCCCCCTCCCCTAAAAAACCCCTGGCCCCCCATGTCCGTATTTACCGTATATACCTGTGTGTAGTTCGAGTTTTTAAGACCAAATTATTTTGCAAAAAATTGGGGGTCGACCTCTAAAAGGGTAATAGTTTCGTTAGGTTGAAAAATATTTACCAGTAACTACCAGTAAACAATGGAAACGATGCACCAACGCACCACCAGCTGTGAGTGTCGGTACAGTTGCCAGGGCAGATCTCTTGCGTCATCATAGCTAGCCCAAAGTAGCCAGATGCATGGTATGGTACTGTACATAAATTTTTGTTCATTACATTTGAAACATCAATCATTGTTAATTAAATTTGATACAAAAGAAAACTACGATACCGTATTTTCATTAAAATATTACATCACAAGTATATTTTACCTTAACTGTGACTGAATGAATATATTCTCAGAAATAAATATAGAAATGTAATATTTCGGCTGAAATGATGTACATATTACTGTACAGTGGAAAGTGGGATAAAATTATGAAAACAATGACTTTCGCTTTCTTTCGTTGTTCAATAGATTTTGCCGTAATCGCTTTTCGAATGGTTTTCAGTTAAAAAACTGTTGTACTGTCCTTGTACTGTATTACAATAATATTCTATCCTATCATTAGCCTTATAATCCCACAACTGAAAACCATTCGAAAAGCGATTACGGCAACATCTTTTGAACGAAAGAAAGAGTGAGAGTCATTGCTTGAGTCACAATTTTATCCCACTTTCCACTGTAATACGTACATCATTTCGGCAAAAATAGTACATTTCTATGTTCTCAGAAATAAATTAATACAATTAATACACCCGAAATATACTGGCTGGCATCTCCACTCGTCCCTGCTCCTGCGTCCAAGGTCACCTCACCACTCCTCCCAACTCGCTCCCTCCCCTCCCTCCGCACCGTCACTACTGCCGACAACAAACACAAATGCTTTGTGAATAACTGCACCTCCACTTCCTATGTACAGTACTTGTACTGAACTGTACTGTGCTGTGCATTTTTACAAACAATAAACATGGCAAGAAAAGCTATTAAAAAAAAGAGATAAGAATTTCACTTTATTGTACCGTACCTCTCCTCAGCGACAGGGCGGGGATCATCGGGCTCATGGTCACTCAATTCCATAACAGGTGGTGAAGTGGGGGCGACGGTGGATTCAGCTGCTTCCTCACTGTCGCCAGTGATTGATGGTGTTAAATCTCTCCTTCGGTGATCAAAAAACATGGTGATGGGGAGTTGTCGTCTCTTTCTTTCATTTCTTCCATGATGTTTTTGTATGGAGCGAAAACGTCATCCATCCCTCGCATGAATTTCAGGGCACGCACCATGGAGGGGTCCATACTATAGGCCAGGTTTTTCAGTGCCTCAATATTCCTGGTCATCTCCCCCAACTTCTCCAACGTTATTTCTTGGTGCTCTTCCTCATCCTCTATCCCTTTTGCTTCCTCTTCCTTGCCTGAGTCTACTAACTCCTGTAGATCCTCCTGAGTCAGCTCAGTGTCGTGCTCTTCAATTAGCTCCCTAATCTCGTCCTCAGCCATGTCCTGGAAGCCTTCAGCAGCCACTTTCCTTGACAGTGTCAGGGTCTTTCTGAATATTTTCATTAAATTCCATCAAAATCATTTTCCTTGTCATCGTCTTAAGCACCAAACAGCTCCTCCCAGTCTTCTCCTTGAACAGGGCTAGAGGGTACGTGTTTTTCGAATCGTTTTCAATTAAAAAAATGTTACAGCACATGTATATTTTACCTAAACTGTGCCTGAATGAATATATTCTCAGAAATAAATAGTAGTTTTGCTGAAACGTGATGTATTTCAATGTAAAATAGGATAAAATACATGACGAAAACAAAAGACTTTACCTAACCTTCCAATGTTCAAGAGATGTTACTCGTTTTTTTAATAGTTTTCGGTTAAAATACTGTTATATTACAATGATATTATATTCATACTGTGGTTGATATACTACATTCACGGAAATGTAATATTTTTGCTGAAATGACGTAAGTATTTCAGTGGAAAGTGACGAAAACAATGACTTTCGCTTTCTTTCGTTCAAAAGATGTTACCGTAATCGCTTTTTGAATGGTTTTCAGTTAAAAAAAAGTTGGCTCACAAGTGAATTAGGATAGAATATTATTGTAATACAACAGTTTTTTAACTGAAAACCATTCGAAAAGCGATTATGGTAACATCTTTTGAACAAAAGAAAGCGAGTTATTGCTTTCGTCACTTTCCACTGTAATATGTACGTCATTTCAGCAAAATATTACATTTCCATATTCTCAGAAATAAATAGTAGTTTTGCTGAAACATAATGCATTTCAATGAAAATTAGGATAAACTATATGAAAACAAAAGACTTTACCTAGCCTTCCGATGTTCAAGATATGTTACTCGTTTTTTTAGTAGTTTTCGGTTAAAATACTCTTATATTAGTGATATTCTATTCATACTGTGCTTGATATAATACATTCACGGAAATGTAATATTTTTGCAACTACAATGCTGATGTCAACACAAGCGTGGTTACAGCGAGACTTGACTGAGTGAGGGAGAGCTATGCGTGTGTGTGTGAGATTGCGGGAGCGGGCGGTGTCCCGTGTTCGGTGCCGCGCTCGAGTTGAATGGCACGCGATTTGAATGTACTTCAATGTACAGAATATTCCTCCGGTGGGGCAATCCGCGTATTTGCGAATCCGTGAATGCTAAACCCGCGTATGTGAAGGGCCGACTGTATTTTGCTGAAATGACGTACGTATTACAGTGGAAAGTGACGAAAGTAATGACTTTCGCTTTCTTTTGTTCAAAAGATGTTACCGTAATCGCTTTTCGAATGGTTTTTAGTTAAAAAACTGTTGTATTACAATAATATTCTATCCTAATTCACTTGTGATGCAAAATTTTTTTTAATTGAAAACCATTCGAAAAGCGATTCCAGTAACATCATTTGAACGAAAGAAAGCGAGTCATTGTTTTCGTCACGATTTTATCCCACTTTCCACTGTAATACGTACGTCATTTCAGCAAAAATATTACATTTCTGTGAATGTAGTATATCAAGCACAGTATGAATAAAATATCATTGTAATATAACAGTATTTTAACCGAAAACTATTAAAAAAACGAGTAACATCTCTTGAGCATCGGAAGGTTAGGTAAAGTCTTTTGTTTTCGTCATGTATTTTATCCTATTTTACATTGAAATACATCACGTTTCAGCAAAACTACTATTTATTTCTGAGAATATATTCATTCAGGCACAGTTTAGGTAAAATATACATGTGCTGTAACATTTTTTTAATTGAAAACGATTCGAAAAACACGTACCCTCTAGCCCTGTTCAAGGAGAATACTGGGAGGAGCTGTTTGGTGCTTAAGACGATGACAAGGAAAATGATTTACAAAATATTCAAAAATTAACAATCCCGAAAACTGTAACAAACTATGTGAAACTGAAACACATTTACTAATTTGAAAGAAGATCTACAACGAAGATAACTAGGCTTTCAGGCAACGAAGAAGGATGAGGAAAGGAAAACAAATAACGTTGGAAGAGAATGTTTCGGAGATGGAAAACCTGGCCTGAACACCAGAGTGGTGCTCTGAAATTCATGCGAGGATGCCTTCCATGCAGGCATCATGGAAATGAAAGGAGCGACGGCTGTCACCATGACTGGCACGATCGCGACAGCACCGTCGATCGCGGCGGCGGTGAAGCAGCCGTCCACCGTAAGCTGCTTCGCCAGTGGTGGCGACGATGACCGTCTGTGGCGAAGATGGAATAACGACACGGCAAAGAATGATTTTTATCTTCTTTAATAATATTTGCCATGTTTATGACTGTAAATGCACAGCTTTGTACAATTCAGTACTGTACATGAGTGGAAGTATTGTCCTAAAAACATTATTAATAAACTGTAACGAGAGGAGGAGCAGAGGCGGTTGGGAGAGTGTGAGCCCGACTTGGCAGACGGGGAGCGGGGGCGGTGGAGATGCCAGCCAGTACGTTAGTGTATTAGCGAATTGTTTATATATTTTGCATTTTAATATTAAATACTGTACATTACGTTTCAACAAAACTACCATTTATTTCTGAGAACATGGAAATGCCAATATTTTGCTGAAATGATATGCATTACAGTGGAAAGTAATGAAAGCAATGACTTTTGCTTTCTTTTGGATTCTAAGATATTTACCGTAATTGCTTTTGAATGGTTTTCGGTTGTGAGGATTATAAGGCTAATAATAATTTAACTGCGAAAATACGTATAATCATTCAGTCACAGTTAATTAAAATATACTTGTGATGTAATATTTTAATGAAAATACGGTATCATAGTTTTCTTTTGTTTCAAATTTAATTAACAAAGATTGATGTTTCAAATTTAATGAACAAAAATTTATGTACAGTATCTATAAATAAACTTTAAGAAATGAATACTTTGTTTTACATCGTCCTGTGCTTCCATACCATGGATTTGGCTACTTTGGGCTTGCTATGATGACTCGAGATCTGCCCTGGCAACTGTACCGACACTCACAGCTGGTGGTGCGTTGGTGCATCGTTTCCATTGTTTACTGGTAGTTACTGGTAAATATTTTTCAACCTAATGAAACTATTACCCTTTTAGAGGTTGACCCCCAATTTTTTGCCAAATAATTTGGTCTTAAAAACTCGAACTACACACAGGTATATACGGTAAATAAGGACATGGGGGGGGGTGCATGTGTTCTGGGTATCAAGTTCTATCTACAGGAGCGAACACAAACACCTGTAGAGTTTTCGTAGGTTCTATTTACTGGATAAACAGATACGTACACAAGGGAGGTTGCGGTTCTTACTCTGTATGGGGGTCAACTAGTCTCTAGGCGACATGTGGCAAGTGATACATTAACAGCTCCCATATGTCGCCAGGCACATTAATTAAGCGTGTGGGACATGGTAAATACATTGCCACACGCTGCTAGCTAGGCTGAATAAATAGTGTATATAAATGGAGCACATACATAATATACATACAGCATACACATACAGTGACCCCTCGTTTAACGAACGCCTCGGTTAACGAAATTTCGGTTAACGAACTGCCTTCCATAAGGATCTTCAATCTTCAATTCGGTTAACGAATTTCTTACGAACCGACCTCAACATGTTTTCGCTTGCACTGGCCGGGCAACCAGCTTTAGTATCAGTCCGCCAATACATTAATCGGTTCTAGGGCTTAAATTCCTTACTATTTTAGTAAATATCAAGAAGTTTATACTATTCAATAATTTTAAAAGTTTAATATTCAATTTTTTAGTCATTTTAACAATTATTGAACATAATTGAAGGTAAAGTGACTAGTCTAATGCTCGGCATCCAGCCTCTTAACACAGCAAACAGGCGTTAGTCTCTCTCTGTTTTCACTGGAGGTAACATCTTGCTTGAGACTCTCTTCAACTAAATGCTATTTTTCTGTGTTTCCAAGCAAATTATTGGTCATTTTGAAATATATTTTACATATTGACAATATATAATGCAGTGCAGTGTTGATTTAAAGAAAATAATCTTGAAATACACCAAGAGAACTAAAATTTTATGGGTGAAATGGTGCCATGGGGTGACTTCTCTTCCACCCCAATGCCTTCTCTTCTTCCTTCTCCTCCACCCCCATTCTAATTCCCATCATCATCATCATCATCATCATCCAGGAGCCTTCTACATACACACCTCAAAGTAAGTGAACTTTTCTACCATTTTTGTTGAATTTAGGAAATTTTAGGTGAGCTGGAACCAATTACCCAAAAACCCATTGAAACAATTGTTTCGGTTAACGAACGACCTTCTGGAACGGATTGAGTTCGTTAACCGAGGGGTCACTGTAACCTGTTATAGTACATCCTTCTTTACTCACACAGCCAAACTGTGTCTGCGTGGATGTCGGTCACACTATAATAACCTGTTGTAGTACATCCATCTTTTCTCACAGCCAAACTGTGTCTGTGTGGATGTCGGTCACACTATAATAACCCATTATAGTACATCCTTCTTTAATCACACAGCCAAACTGTGTCTGTGTGGATGTCGGTCACACTATAATAACCCATTATAGTACATCCTTCTTTACTCACACAGCCAAACTGTGTCTGTGTGGATGTGGGTCACACTATAATAACCTGTTATAGTACATCCTTCTTTACTTACACAGCCAAACTGTGTCGGTGTGGATGTCGGTCACACTATAATAACCCGTTATAGTACATCCTTCTTTACTCACACAGCCAAACTGTGTCTGTGTGGATGTGGGTCACACTATAATAACCCGTTATAGTACATCCTTCTTTCCTCACACTGTTGACTGCTCTGCTTTCTTCTGTGTTTCCATACTCATACAATCTGTCTCACTTCAAAAAGCTGGTTTTCCGGCATCTTTGCGGTGTAGATTAATATAACCTTTTTATTTTTTATTTTTACTCTTATTTTACACAAATTGATTTAGTCACTTGTAGTTTTCATTTATAAATTGTACTTTTATAAGAATATCATCTAAGGCAAAATTTTTATTTCAGATACTGTGATGTCACATCTCAAGACCAATTGTAACTGAGTAGAAGTTCACAATGTCAAGCAGAGATAAAAAGTTCTCCTGTGAGGAATGTGGCAAACAGTTTGGCTTCAAGTCTACTTTTCAGAAACATTTACTTGTACACAATGGTGTGAAGGAGTTTGAATGTGAGGAATGTGGGAAATGTTTCTCCCAGAAGGGTCATCTCAAGACACACATTTTTGTACACAATGGTATAAAGGAGTTTGAATGTGAGGAATGTGGTAAATGTTTCTCCCAGAAGGGTAATCTCAAGAGACACATTCTTGAACACAATGGTATAAAGGAGTTTGAATGTGAGGAATGTGGCAAATGTTTCTCCCGGATGGGTCATCTCAAGACACACATTCTTTTTCACAATGGTGTGAAGGAATTTGAATGTGAAGAATGTGGGAAATGTTTCTCCCAGAAGAGTGATCTCAAGAAACACATTCTTGTACACAGTGGTATAAAGAAGTTTAAATGTGAGGAATGTGGGAAATGTTTCTCCCGGAAGAGTAATCTCAAGACACACATTATTGGACACAGTGGTATAAAGGAGTTTGAATGTGAGGAGTGTGGGAAATGTTATTCCCATAAGAGTGATCTCAAGAGACACATTCTTGTACACAATAGTGCGAAGGAGTTTGAATGTGAGGAATGTGGTAAATATTTCTCCCAGAAGAGTACTCTCAAGAGACACATTCTTGAACACAGTGGTATAAAGAAGTTTAAATGTGAGGAATGTGGGAAATGTTTTTCCCGGAAGAGTACTCTCAAGACACACATTTTTGGTCACAATGGTGTGAAGGAGTTTGAATGTGAGGAATGTGGGAAATGTTTCTCCCACAGTAGTCATCTCAAATGTCATAAACTTGTGCATGAAAAACACAGAATTCAATAAATGTGACACAAGCTTGAATACAGTGATATACATCAATATAAAACAACTTGAACAAACTCTATGAATGTAACAGAAATAAAGACAAGTGACAAATGCCACTTTTATAGATATTAAACACAAGTTATAATTATCTGCTCTTAAGATGTAAATTACTTCTACCATGGCCTTAGTGTAGGCATTTGGTGTTGGATAAATATCCCTCATAATAGTACTCTATATTGTTTCATCAGCCTTTTTAATTGTTATTTACAGTACAGTAGTGAACAGAGGTTAAACTTATCGTCTATGTGCTTAAAATTTCACCTTTACTGGATAAGTTGTGTTGAACAGAGATGAATTCTCATTTACTATAATTTGTGCATCAATAGTTATGTCAACTGTGTACGTCTGTCTTTATTTACATGTGATGTAAGTCTTATCACAAGTACGTACATTAACATGGGTAGTAAATCATCTTGGTAAAGTAGTACAGTGGTGGTAGACCATTTGTTATAGTCAAGGTATTGTCATTATGTCACGGAAACTCTTCAATCTCTGTTGAAATTGTACTTAAATATTTGATAAGTTTTGCTCAACCCTGACGAGATATTTTGACATACTGTATTATCTTGACTAAAATGGTCGGTAGTTTTGAGTCATGTTTTAAATATATTCTTTCATCACTTGCAGATATATGGTACCATTGTCTGGTAAATAATGGTTAGGGTTTGTATATAGAAGCTGGTGTTATGGGGCAGATGAACTTTAACACCTCTTAACTGTATATACTTGTAATATCATGTTTAATATATTGTTCAGTTAGCATCTTGTACCTTAGTTAGGTAAGTCTTCTTGGTTATATATCAATTCATCCTTGGGCAGTCATTTTCTTAAAGTAGCCAATGCTGAAATGCCAAACTCTGGGTTAAAATTTGTTTTTTGATCATGTTAAGCAGAAGACTTGGCTAAATTAACATACAGTATTTAGATATTTTCTGTTCTTATATACAACTTTTCCTAATAGTACTGGCATGTGTTTATCTAACAATGGTATTTAAAAAAAGTCATTGCTCCAAGAATGGCATTAATTTTGTGTACTGCATACATTAGTACAGGTCCCTATAATCTCTTGTGACTCTTATTACAGCTGCATAACGTTTACACTCACTGCACTAAGGGAGTATCTAAGTTTTCTATTGAGGAGTGTCATAGTAAACACTCTGAAGGGGTAATTTGTATGTTGTATTATACCAGTGTGTGTGTGTATATAATGTTAAGTGTGTACTGATAGTATTAAGGGAGAACTCAAGGTACTGTTGTATGTTGTATTAACCAGTGTCTGTGTATATAATGTTAAGTGTGTGTACTGATAGTATTAAGGGAGAACTCAAGGTACTGTTGTATTATACCAGTGTCTGTGTATATAATGTAAAGTGTGTTCTGATAGTATTAAGGTCAGTTATTTTGTATGGAGAAGAAGAGACCCTCATTTATGGGAGAAGGTCAGTTATGTTTGTGTGGTGCTGTGACCTTAGTTACTTGGGGAAGGTCAACTATTTTTGTATTGTCACAGAGTGCAGTATTTTAATTATGTCTAAAATAAATTAATTAAAACTACTGGTTGGTGTTTCACCCTTCCTTCCATCCTCCACTTTGATGAATGAAAAACGCAAACTCACACTGCTACAGTAGTCTAAACTCACACTGCTAGACTAAACTTACACTGTCGACTATACTCGCACTAGTTCAGTAGACTATACTCACACTGCTAGACAACACTCATACTGGTAGACTAAACTCACACCGGTAGACTAAACTCACACCGGTAGACTAAACTCACACCGGTAGACTAAACTCACACTGCTTCAGTAGATTAAACTCACACTGCTACAGTAGACTGAACTCACACTGCTAGACTTCTTAGCCAGCTCCCCAAAGAACAACTACACATACTGTCCTGCAGTCTGGTGGCATCGACCCTAAGTTAAGAAGTAAACCCGAGTATTAAGTGACCAATTAAAGGGCAGTATAACTGTATACACTTGGCCATGATGTGCCCCAAACATAAATATCTTCCAGAATGAGTTATAAGTATTCAAATTATTGCTTAATATTTTATTACAACCCCAATATTGTAGAACATGTGTACAACAGGACATGATAGTGAGAGGTACTTATCATTCAAGAAAGACTTAATTAATAATAATATAATTGGGAGTTGATCATTATTTGCTTTTTATATTATACATAATTATTGTTTAATAATTATTGCTGAATAATTATGTAGTTTAAGACTAATTGTTATTGTTAATAATATTATGAATACTGTAGTAAAAATAGCGAGTTTATTATGGTGTTGTAAGCTTACATATAGTATTATATATTAATAAAGTATTAATAAATAAACTTAAAATAGTTAAACACAAAATGTTATTGTTTAAATTTATTTTAGTGAAACTGTAAATGCTGTCAAGGAATTCAGTTCTCCAGCCACTGACTTAAGTTTAGTTTAATATTAATATACAGTTGGTCCTCATATTACGCGGTTAATGTAACCCGGAGGGTACCGCGGAAAGTGAGAAACGCGTAAAGTGAATAACATAATATATGGGATTAATTGAAATGGAGTCCGGGCCGATCCCCAAACTCCACTTTTTGACGACACACAACTATGTTGTAGTAAAAATATTATCTTAACTTTATGATGGCATGCACACACAATTAATAATTAAGAGAAATATCAATAATATTAGGTTTTTTAACACCTACATTAGTAGAAAAGATGGCTGGGCACACGGGGGTGGGCGGTTGGTTCCGAGGCAGAGGGCAGATTATTGGCCCTCACCTGTATCACTTGTATCAATTGTATCACTATCCACCACAGAGGCTTGCAGGGCCTCTTTGTCAAACCCCCCAAAGTTCATATAAGTCCATATCCTCACTATAATTATCACTATCACTGACTTGGGCCGGCTGTAGTGGGTGGCGGGTGAAGAACTGGTAATGTTTTGATGACTGGGCGACCTTGTGCGCACCATTTTCGCGCCTCTTACACAACATGGCGGATGGTGGGAGGTTTGGATCCAAAAATGGCGCGGCTTGCCAGCCGCTCTCCGCGTAATGGGGTTCACGACCGCGGAATGTGAAAATGTTAGGTTCTGGCAAGGCACTGGGTTAACGGTGAAACGCGGAATGCGGGACCGCGTAATATGAGGACCAACTGTATATCTATTAGCGGGAATTTAATCAATAATAAAATATTATAATTAAAGTATAATTTATTTATATTATTGTATGTAATATTTATTAATAAAATACTTTTATTATACAGTAGTTTAATAATGAAAACTTGTAATTACTGAAAGATAAGACAGAGAATCAGACAAGGTGTAGCAGGTCGACAACAACCAACGTGGCCGTTTTGTTTATTTTTTTTAATTCTACGCCCTTAACTCATGAGACATAAAGGCAAACATGAACTTAGCATGCTTCCCTGTTGGGCGCTGTAAACGCTTCTGCGCTTCACCTTACACGAGGATGTAGGGGAGTGCCCAATAAAAAAAAGAAAAAAAAAAAAGTAAATGTTAATTTGAGGGCTTTCCTCCATCCCTCTTGGTAAGTTAACATTATGTTGTGTGTATGTATGGCTGTGTTTATGTATGGCCGTGTTAACTAGACACAGTACAGTAAGTAAGTAAAGTGGATGTGTGTGCCGCCAGCTAGGCCGTGGGCTGGTAACACTCCTCTTGTACAGTGTCTCTGTGGTTGTTGGTCACACTGGTTGAACTCCAACTAGGCCCATCGCCAACTGGGACCAACTAGGCCCATCGCCAACTGGGACCAACTAGGCCCATCGTCAACTGGGACCAACTAGGCCCATCTCCAACTGGGACCAACTAGACCCATCGCCAACTGGGACCAACTAGGCCCATCGCCAACTGGGACCAACTCGGCCCATCGCCTAGGCCCATCGCCACTGGGACCAACATGGGACCAACCATCGCCAACTGGGACCAACTAGGCCCATCGCCAACTGGGACCAACCAGGCCCATCGCCAACTGGGACCAACCAGGCCCATCGCCAACTGGGACCAACCAGGCCCACGCCAACTGGGACCAACTAGGTCCATCGCCAACTGGGACCAACCAGGCCCATCGCCAACTGGGGACCAACTGGGCCCATCGCCAACTGGGACCAACCAGGTCCATCGCCAACTGGGAATCGCCAACTGGGACCAACCAGGCCCATCGCCAAGGCTAGGTCCATCGCCAACTGGGACCAACTAGGCCCATCGCCAACTAGGCCCATCGCCAACAGGACCAACTAGGCCCATCGCCAACTGGGACCAACTAGGTCCATCGCCAACTGACCAACTGGGCCCATCGCCAACTGGGGACCAACTAGGTTCATCGCCAACTGGGACCAACCCAGGTCCATCGCCAACTGGGACCAACCAGGCCCATCGCCAACTGGGGTCCATCGCCAACTGGGACCAACTAGGCCCATCGCCAACAGGACCAAAGGCCCATCGCCAACTGGGACCAACTAGGTCCATCGCCAACTGGGACCAACTAGGCCCATCGCCAACTGGGACCAACTAGGTCCATCACCAACTGGGACCAACTAGGCCCATCGCCAACTGGGACCAACTAGGTCCATCGCCAACTGGGACCAACTAGGTCCATCGCCAACTGGGACCAACTAGGCCCATCGCCAACTGGGACCAACTAGGTCCATCACCAACTGGGACCAACTAGGTCCATCGCCAACTGGGACCAACTAGGCCCATCGCCAACTGGGACCAACTAGGTCCATCGCCAACTGGGACCAACTAGGCTCATCGCTGTAGTGATGGGTTGTCAGACCACAGCTTGCATCTCAGAAACAGTCCAGACTTGACCCGACATTAGGGGGGTCAAGTGTAAGGGTATCCCTCGCGGCTGCTCATGGGTTTTCCAAATCAACTAGCTCCCCTTCCCATGTCACACGGCCCCAACAAACATGTAAGAAGGCACCTGCCGACTCTCTTCCAATATACACAATAACCTACACCGCAGAAGAAGTCCAAACCTGACCTCACATTAGCCAGGTCAAATGTAACCCTCGGAGCCCAACTCAAGGGGCCACAAATCAACCAGGGCCTCTCATGTCACACGGCCCCATCTGAAGATTTCTCCAGAATATACAACTTGTAGTCTCTGAAAAAGTCCAGACCTGGCCCTACATTTGCGAGGGCAAATGTAAGGAGACCCTTCGCCGCCCCCCGATCAGCTCAACCTGACGGCTCGCCTCCCAATATATAGGACGTCCTAGTCCTCCCTCCGCAGAGAGAGACAGAGAGACACACAGGGATTGGAGGAGGAGGTCCACCACAGCCGAGTCCCGCTCACGGGAGGAGAGTCATGCAGGACTTCCCTCCCCGACTTCCCTCCGGTGTCCCAGCTAAGCAGTCGCCCTCCCGACACCAGTGTTCCAGCTAAGCAGTCTCCCTGCTAGGCCTTCCCTAGGTCACGTGAGTGTTTGTCAGAGCTTTCCATGGGATGAGTTACTTACGTGGGAAGTGTATTCATTTCATGTTCGTGTCCGAGAATCAGAGTGTCTAGTAACGTAATATGATGTCCTAGTAACGTAAATATAGTGTCCTAGTAACTTCAATAGAAGGTGTTATTAATGTGTCCATGTCATGTTCGTAATTAATAAAGAGTTGTAACGAAGCGGTGTTTGAGAAGTCGCCCTTAAGACGTAATAGATGTGTATTGACGTATAAGATACGATAAGTGTAAGTCATCATCAAATAACTATCACGGCCACGCTACCAAAATCTTCCTCTCTTTTATACTCTTACAGTATACTATCAATATTCTACCTATATGTAATCTTCTTGTGAGATATGTCTCATTACATCGCCAACTGGGACCAACTAGGTCCATCACCAACTGAGACCAACTAGGTCCATCGCCAACTGGGACCAACTAGGCCCATCGCCAACTGGGACCAACTAGGCCCATCGCCAACTGGGACCAACTAGGCCCATCGCCAACTGGGACCAACTAGGCCCATCGCCAACTGGGACCAACTAGGCCCATCGCCAACTGGGACCAACTAGGCCCATCGCCAACTGGACCCAACTTGGTCGATCGCCAACTGGGACCAACTAGGCCCATCGCCAACTGGGCCCAACTAGGTCCATCGCCAACTCGATCTTCGTCCACTACCGAATTTGCCCCACAGTTTGACGAGCTGACCTCGGGGATGTACAGGTATAGTATATGTTTGTGGTGCAGGTGTGTGGTGTAGGTATATGGTGCAGGTATATAGTGTGTTTATGGTGCAGGTGTGTGGTGCTGGTATATAGTGTGTTCATGGTGCAGTGTGTGGTGTAGGTATATGGTGCAGGTATATACTAGTATGTTTATGGTGCAGGTGTGTGGTGTAGATATATAGTGGATGTTTATGGTGCAGATGTATAGTTTAGGTATATGGTGCAGGTATATAGTGTGTTTATGGTGCAGGTGTGTGGTGTAGGTGTATAGTGTATGTTTGTGGTGCAGGTGTGTGGTGTAGGTATATGGTGCAGGTATATAGTGTGTTTATGGTGCAGGTGTGTGGTGTAGGTATATAGTGGATGTTTATGGTGCAGATGTATAGTTTTGGTATATGGTGCAGGTATACAGCATATAGTGTGTTTATGGTGCAAGTGTATAGTTTAGGTATATGGTGCAGGTATATAGTGTGTTTATGGTGCAGGTGTGTGGTGTAGGTATATAGTGGATGTTTATGGTGCAGATGTATAGTTTTGGTATATGGTGCAGGTATACAGCATATAGTGTGTTTATGGTGCAAGTGTATAGTTTAGGTATATGGTGCAGGTATATAGTGTGTTTATGGTGCAGGTGTGTGGTGTAGGTATAAATTAACAGGTAGACGGTGAAGGCAAGTGGACCAATAACTGGTGTTGCTTATTAATGTAAACTACTGTAGGAAATTGTCAATGGAACAATGTTACGGAAATAATTTGATAGTTTGTGGTATTTTATTACTTTCGTGTTGAGCATTTGTTACTTTTACGCTTGATAAGTTTTGTTACTTGTAGAGTTTACGTCACTTTACGTTTGGGAATTGATAGTTATCTGTAGTTTATTACTTTTAGGATAATTTTATGATAATTTTGTCAAGTTACTTTTGTTATATTATAGTGTACACTGTTTGTGGTAATGTTAGTAATATGGAAGTTTTTTTAAATAAACGCTGCTTAACATTTGTGGTAATGAAGGACAGACCTAACCAAACACACCTACCTAACTTAACTTAACCGGTATATTAAACAGAAAAAAATTACTATACGGTGATATTTGAGACATTTTCTGGATGTGAGATGATACAACAGCATCGGCACTATGCAGCCCTGGCGGGTTAGTCCTATATATTAACCAAGGTGGGATTTTGGGTCATTTTTATTTTGGGAAAGATTTTTTTATTTAATTGAAGTAAAAAATTTGGGTTATAAGAATGTGGTACTTTTATTTATGGTTAAATTACAGTTTGTAGTAAAAAATAAGCTTTTGAGACATTTTGGGAACTGTAAAATTGCAGATTATTTTTTAACAAGAAATTTATAGTTTTGTCACTGTATTTGGTGGGATCCTAACCTAACCAATTCATGTGTCCGATGGTGAGGTTTTAATTCTCGGGGAAAATATAAATTTGGTGGGATTCAAACCTAACCTAACCAAATCATGTCTTCGATGGTATTTTAATTATCTGGGAAAGGAAAAATCACAAGATGCTTCACAATATTGGCGTTTATAGATAATTAAACCCTTATGGCAGTGGGATATAACTTGTGAATTTACCAGGTGTTATCCATTAGTGACTAGTAAGTGGTATTAAGAAAGTTGTTGACCAGAGTTAACTTGTGGTGAAGCCAAATTTTGTCTTATCATGGGAGTTAAATACAATACCACATTACCACAGTATATACATTATTGGCTTTTATACAATTGTTTTTGTCTTTATACATTTTATTCGTTATTTTGTTTACAGTTGACGGCTCCAATTGGTTGTTGTAGTGTTAAGACAACTACCAGATTTTTATTTTATTTTTTTTTTATTTTTTATCCTCTTCGCCACTGATCGGCTCGTTAGCCCGCTTGGGCGATCGGTCACGTCTCTGATTACTTTTCCTTTTCATTTATCCTCTTCACCAAAAGATCGGCTCGCTAGTCGCGCGGGCAATCGGTCACGTCTCTGTCACGCACTGTTGGCAAATACTGGGCATGCACCGGCCCCTTAATGTACCTGAACCCGCTCCAGTGTTGGTCGAGTCTTGTCTTGAAAGAGCTCGCACTCGGTGCCGTCACAACACTTTCTGGTAGATTGTTCCAAGAGTTTACAACCCTCATTCCGAAAAAGTTTGCCCTCACAGTTTTCTGAACTTGCGGCTTCTTCAATCTTGAGCTGTGACCTCTTGTGGGGCGAGCGTCCGCCAGCTCCAAGTGAGGACACTCGACTGAGTAGTGCCCCCTAAGATGCTTATACACCTCAACTAGGTCACCCCTTGCCCGTCTGTAATATAAGCTAGGCAAGTTCAGGCGCTCCAATCTCTGAGGTTAGCTGAGGTGCCGAAGTGCAGGCACCAGTCTGGTGGCCCTCCTTTGAACATTTTCAACCAACTGACAGTCCCTAGCATATCTCGGGGACCAGACGGGGGTGACAGTACTCCAGATGGGGGAAGCACTTCACTCTTGAAGATCGTTACGAGGGACGGACCGCCTAGATATCTGAACGATCTTCTTATAAGACCCAATAATATATTTGCCTGGTTTACCTTTTTCTCGCAATGGCCCGAGAACTTCAGCTCATTGTCAACATACACACCTAGGTCCTTCTCACATTCAGTCTCAACTAGTGCAGTTTCTTCATCCCGTTGAGACATATGATACGCCTCCTTACCGTTGGTACGCCCCAGGTGCATCCTCATACACTTCGTGACATTGAATCTCAGCAGTCATTCCTTCGACCATTCCTGGAGCCCACAGAGGTCCTTCTGCAGCTCTTTACAGTCAGCTTGGTTCTTAATTTCCCAAAATAACTTGGCGTCATCGGCAAACATTTGTATGGAGGAGTGTACAACGTCAGGCATGTCATTTATGAAACAAACAAACAACAGCGGGCCCAATACACTGCCCTGTGGTACCCCACTTGTGACAGGTACGGATGACGATTTCGTGCCAAAAATCACCACACACTGCTTGCGGTCATGTAGAAAGTCTTCTATCCATGCTAAGACATTTCCCCGAATTCCGTACCCTTCCAGTTTGATTTTCAGCCTTTCATGGGGTACGCTGTCGAAAGCCTGAGCAAAATCTAGGTAAATATTGTCGATATTACCACCCCGTTCCAGAATATGGGTCCAAATATCCAATACCTTGAGCAATTGTGTTAAGCAGGAGCGCCCCGGCATAAAACCGTGTTGGCAATCCTTTACAAGATTGTTTCGTATTAGATGTTCCATTGCGGCATCTCTGATAATACTTTCAAGTACCTTACATATTATGCTGGTCAGGCTCACTGGTCTATAGTTGTTCGTGGAGTGCCGATCGCCCTTCTTGAAGATAGGACTCACATAAGCCACTTTCCATTCACTGGGGACCATTTGTTCATCCAGGCATTTACAAAACAGGATCTTCAGGGGCTCTGCAAGCTCGTTGCACAACCCACATCCACACTGTGGGCAAGACACCAGCCCACGGTACACAGGATGCCGCCCGTTAAAGTACCTGTAAAATAGAGAGTGAAGCAACATTGTGGTGAAGAGAAGAGAGATTATCAACTAAAGGAGGAGAGTTAATAAGCCTTTGATTCCACCCTATCTATCAGTTGAAGAGCCACCCCAGATATGCGAGCCGTACTCCAAGTTAGGACCAATGAATCCCTTATATACTTGAACCAACAGCTCAGGGGTGAAGTAACAGTCCAAGCAACACTAGTGACTGACCTGATCTAATAATATTGAAAAATTAATATCTCGGTTATCATTAATTTCCGGCGGAAATATCATAGAAGAAAAGGGTCTTAGAATTGTCTAAACATTACGATAAAGCATAAATATATTAGAAAAAGGTCTTAGAATTGTCTAAACATTACAAAAACATAAATATAACATAAAAAGGACTTAGAATTGTCTAAACTTGACGAAAAGCATAAATATATTAGAAAAATGTCTTAGAATTGTCTAAACATTAAGAAAAACATAAATATATTAGAAAAAGGTCTTAGAATTGTCTACAAATTAAGAAAAACATAAATATATTAGAAAAAGGTCTTAGAATTGTCAAAACATTACGAAAAAAATAAATATATTAGAAAAAGGTCTTTAAATTGTCTAATCATCACGAAAATCATAAATATATTAAAAAAGTCTTAGAATTGTCTAAACATTACTAAAAACATTTTAATAGCAGCGAGAGAAATAACAGTGTAAGGTCGAAAATTCACCAAAGAAAATTATCTTAAACTTAGACGTTTTATTGGAATATGATAATATATTTGGGGTACGAAAGTTGTGTGAACTAATACAAAAATAGTGAAGATGGTGGGTGAGGCGACATGCAACTTGTCTCTGCAATAACCAAACTGTCTGGCCCATTAACTGTATATGTAGGTGATTTTAAATCCATGTGTTTTAAATAGTTACAACATAAAAGCCTCAAAAAGCCTGACAGTTAATACCATTGTTGACTTCGGGCCATTTAATGTCAGGCCGAGATCACCACTGGACCAAGTTCACTGGGCGAAGCCACCAAGGGCCAACTTCACACACTGTCCAAAATGTGGTCATAACAATTATAATACTGTGTGTATAATCCCTGCACACATCTTCACTACATAAATTAATCCTCACAATACAATATAACAGAACACTTTACCTCAGGCAGTTGTTGTTGTTTACATCATGGCGGACTAACGCTCCCTGTCAGGGTATACACCAGGCAATAGTTTTAACTTATATTTATTATTTAAACGCTCTAGAAATTATAACATTAATCTAAAATATTACTAATTATGTTAAACTGTGTAAATTTTGTCACTGTTGTTTGTCAATAATGTCTTAATAATTATATATAAGATCTCCCTCAAGGCAAGATATATCCAGCCACTAAATTAACGGAGAAAAAGAGTTGAAATACAACTCGGCCCAACGCCAACTAGGACCAACTCGGCCCAGA
>NW_024749657.1:13526822-13565204 GCF_018991925.1 Homarus americanus
GAGGACTGATGGTTACTGCACCAGGTTGTGAGGACTGATGGTTACTGCACCAGGTTGTGAGGACTGATGGTTACAGCACCAGGTTGTGAGGACTGATGGTTACAGCACCAGGTTGTGGACTGATGGTTACGCACCAGGTTGTTAGGACTGATGGTTACAGCACCAGGTTGTGAGGACTGATGGTTACAGCACCAGGTTGTGAGGACTGATGGTTACAGCACCAGGTTGTTAGGACTGATGGTTACAGCACCAGGTTGTGAGGACTGATGGTTACAGCACCAGGTTGTGAGGACTGATGGTTACAGCACCAGGTTGTGAGGACTGATGGTTACTGCACCAGGTTGTGAGGACTGATGGTTACTGCACCAGGTTGTGAGGACTGATGGTTACAGCACCAGGTTGTGAGGACTGATGGTTACAGCACCAGGTTGTGAGGACTGATGGTTACAGCACCAGGTGGACTGATGGTTACACCAGGTTGTTAGGACTGATGGTTACAGCACCAGGTTGTTAGGACTGATGGTCAGCACCAGGTTGTTAGGACTGATGGTTACAGCACCAGGTTGTGAGGACTGATGGTTACTGCACCAGGTTGTGAGGACTGATGGTTACTGCACCAGGTTGTGAGGACTGATGGTTACTGCAGCACCAGGTTGTGAGGACTGATGGTTACAGCACCAGGTTGTGAGGACTGATGGTTACAGCCAGGTTGTTAGGACTGATGGTTACAGCACCAGGTTGTTAGGGACTGATGGTTACAGCACCAGGTTGTGAGGACTGATGGTTACAGCACCAGGTTGTGAGGACTGATGGTTACAGCACCAGGTTGTGAGGACTGATGGTTACAGCACCAGGTTGTGAGGACTGATGGTTACAGCACCAGGTTGTTAGGACTGATGGTTACAGCACCAGGTTGTGAGGACTGATGGTTACTGCACCAGGTTGTGAGGACTGATGGTTACTGCACCAGGTTGTGATGACTCATGGTTACTGCACCAGGTTGTGAGGACTGATGGTTACAGCACCAGGTTGAGGTGACTGATGGTTACAGCACCAGGTTGTGAGGACTGATGGTTACTGCACCAGGTTGTGAGGACTGATGGTTACTGCACCAGGTTGTGAGGACTGATGGTTACAGCACCAGGTTGTGGGGACTGATGGTTACAGCACCAGGTTGTGAGGACTGATGGTTACAGCACCAGGTTGTGAGGACTGATGGTTACAGCACCAGGTTAGGACTGATGGTTACTGCACCAGGTTGAGGTGACTGATGGTTACAGCACCAGGTTGTGAGGACTGATGGTTACTGCACCAGGTTGTGAGGACTGATGGTTACAGCACCAGGTTGTGAGGACTGATGGTTATGCACCAGGTTGTGAGGACTGATGGTTACAGCACCAGGTTGTGAGGACTGATGTTCCAGGTGCTGGTTACAGCACCAGGTTGTGAGGACTGATGGTTACAGCACCAGGTTGTGAGGACTGATGGTTACAGCACCAGGTTGTGAGGACTGATGGTTACAGCACCAGGTTGTGAGGACTGATGGTTACAGCACCAGGTTGTGAGGACTGATGGTTACTGCACCAGGTTGTGAGGACTGATGGTTACTGCACCAGGTTGTGAGGACTGATGGTTACTGCACCAGTGTGAGGACTGATGGTTACTGCACCAGGTTGTGAGACTGATGGTTACTGCACCAGGTTGTGAGGACTGATGGTTACTGCACCAGTTTGGAGGACTGATGGTTACAGCACCAGGTTGTGAGGACTGATGGTTACTGCACCAGGTTGTGAGGACTGATGGTTACTGCACCAGGTTGTGAGGACTGATGGTTACAGCACCAGGTTGTGAGGACTGATGGTTACAGCACCAGGTTGTGAGGACTGATGGTTACAGCACCAGGTTGTGAGACTGATGGTTACACCAGGTTGTGAGGACTGATGGTTACAGCACCAGGTTGTGAGGACTGATGGTTACTGCACCAGGTTGTGAGGACTGATGGTTACTGCACCATGAGGACTGATGGTTACAGCACCAGGTTGTGAGGACTGATGGTTACAGCACCAGGTTGTGAGGACTGATGGTTACAGCACCAGGTTGTGAGGACTGATGGTTACAGCACCAGGTTGTGAGGACTGATGGTTACAGCACCAGGTTGTGAGGACTGATGGTTACAGCACCAGGTTGTGAGGACTGATGGTTACAGCACCAGGTTGTGAGGACTGATGGTTGCAGCACCAGGTTGTGAGGACTGATGGTTACTGCACCAGGTTGTGAGGACTGATGGTTACTGCACCAGGTTGTGAGGACTGATGGTTACAGCACCAGGTTGTGAGGACTGATGGTTACAGCACCAGGTTGTGAGGACTGATGGTTACAGCACCAGGTTGTGAGGACTGATGGTTACAGCACCAGGTTGTGAGGACTGATGGTTACAGCACCAGGTTGTGAGGACTGATGGTTACAGCACCAGGTTGTGAGGACTGATGGTTACAGCACCAGGTTGTGAGGACTGATGGTTACAGCACCAGGTTGTGAGGACTGATGGTTACTGCACCAGGTTGTGAGGACTGATGGTTACTGCACCAGGTTGTGAGGACTGATGGTTACAGCACCAGGTTGTGAGGACTGATGGTTACGCACAGGTTGTGAGGACTGATGGTTACAGCACCAGGTTGTGAGGACTGATGGTTACAGCACCAGGTTGTGAGGACTGATGGTTACAGCACCAGGTTGTGAGGACTGATGGTTACAGCACCAGGTTGTGAGGACTGATGGTTACTGCACCAGGTTGTGAGGACTGATGGTATGCACCAGGTTGTGAGGACTGATGGTTCAGCACCAGGTTGTGAGGTGGGGGGGACTGATGGTTACAGCACCAGGTTGTGAGGACTGATGGTTACAGCACCAGGTTGTGAGGACTGATGGTTACAGCACCAGGTTGTGAGGACTGATGGTTACAGCACCAGGTTGTGAGGACTGATGGTTACAGCACCAGGTTGTGAGGACTGATGGTTACTGCACCAGGTTGTGAGGATTGATGGTTACTGCACCAGGTTGTGGGACTGATGGTTCAACCAGGTTGTGAGGACTGATGGTTACTGCACCAGGTTGTGAGGACTGATGGTTACTGCACCAGGTTGTGAGGACTGATGGTTACAGCACCAGGTTGTTAGGACTGATGGTTACAGCACCAGGTTGTGAGGACTGATGGTTACAGCACCAGGTTGTGAGGACTGATGGTTACAGCACCAGGTTGTGAGGACTGATGGTTACTGCACCAGGTTGAGGTGGACTGATGGTTACAGCACCAGGTTGTGAGGACTGATGGTTACAGCACCAGGTTGTGAGGACTGATGGTTACTGCACCAGGTTGTGAGTACTGATGGTTACTGCACCAGGTTGTGAGGACTGATGGTTACAGCACCAGGTTGTGAGGACTGATGGTTACTGCACCAGGTTGTGAGGACTGATGGTTACAGCACCAGGTTGTGAGGACTGATGGTTACAGCACAGGTTGTGAGGACTGATGGTTACAGCACCAGGTGAGGACTGATGGTTGCAGTCACCAGGTTGAGACGACTGATGGTTACAGCACCAGGTTGTGAGGACTGATGGTTACAGGCAGGTTGTGAGGATTGATGGTTACAGCACCAGGTTGTGAGGACTGATGGTTACTGCACCAGGTTGAGGTGACTGATGGTTACAGTGGTAGGTTGTGACTGATGGTTACAGCACCCGGTTGTGAGGACTGATGGTTACAGCACCAGGATGTGAGGACTGATGGTTACAGTGGTAGGTTGTGAGGACTGATGGTTACAGCACCAGTGTGAGGGACTGATGGTTACAGCACCAGGTTGTGAGGATTGATGGTTACAGCACCAGGTTGTGAGGACTGATGGTTGCACCAGGTTGAGGTGACTGATGGTTACAGTGGTAGGTTGTGGGACTGATGGTTACAGCATCCGGTTGTGAGGACTGATGGTTACAGCACCAGGATGAGGACTGATGGTTACAGCACCAGGATGTGAGGACTGATGGTTACAGTGGTAGGTTGTGAGGACTGATGGTTACAGCACCAGGTTGTGAGGACTGATGGTTACAGCGGCAGGTTGTGAGGACTGATGGTTACAGCAGCAGGTTGTGAGGACTGATGGTTACAGCGGCAGGTTGTGATCTGGGTTCATAATTTAAAATTTTGAGTAATTAATGTTAATTATTGAGTCTTGCAATAAAAAACTCCTTTAGAATGTTCAAAACATCTATTTGACTGTGCCCATAAGTTTTAAATCTCCTTTATATGTATTTTCTCAAGAGTATCGACTAACTCTACTATTAACATGTTAGTTTTCACTTTCCAGCTAAAAGGCATAACTCCCCCCAAAACGCCTGATGTTAAATAATACTTTACCCTGCTTTTTGGCATATGGGGGAGATTGGCCTCCATTGAGCATACGAATTATCCCAAATAAACCATTTTTAACACTAATAAAAGCATAGATATTAACGGTTGCAAAATATGTAAAAATAAGATCATCATGAACGTACAGAAAAATATTATTTATCTCATATTTCAACAATATCTTGGTATGCTTACATCCCCCCCCCACCCTGGCAAATTTCTGGGTGGATGCCACTGATCTCTCCTGGTCCACAAAGGGACCCAAGACATTAGAGTTGACTGGATGACAATTTAGTGAACCATCATTCAACAAAGAGATGGCTTTATAAGAGTCAGGATCAAGCAATTCAGTATCTCCTTCCTTTGTGGTGCAGTGAGCTGGCTCTGAGGAGATGAGTCAGATCTCTCCACTTTGTTACTGAAGGCAGCAGATGAACAGATCAAAGTGTCTCACATTTTCCTCACACCAAAACTCTCAAGGTTCCTCACATTTAGGGCAGATTATTATAAGTTAGTATCTTTTAGCACCCAGATGTGAAGTTAAATGATAAAAAATATCAAATTTACTTGGTTATTGAATCCTGGTCACATACATTGGGGCCCTTGTGGGGACATTGCTTAAATCACTGTTAGAAGAAGGTGAAGTTAGATATTTTTTCCATTTTCAACAGGGCTTCCCTCCTATTACAGGCATAGGTAGGGGATTTTGGATCTGCCAGTGGTTATGATCTTCACATTAAAATTAGTGCAGTACAATACAGTATTATTGCATGAAAACATGTTTGAATTTGTTGTGTTCTTATATTTAGGACCACATTATTACTGTATGCTGACTGTGCTTCTTACATGAACTGTACTTGCTGGTGTGGTGTGCCTGGCTTCCTTGTTGTGTGTCACTTGTCTGCATTGTGATTGATCACCCCACATGCTCTTCTGTTTCAACTGATCCCAGAGCAAAGGAAGTTCATTCCAAAAGAAAGAGGTAAGTCATCAGTTCTGGAGAGACGTACAGGATGTAAGTCTGTGTTGTTCTTGTTCTCTACAAACAGTACTGTAATTATAAGGGGATTCATTGAACATGTGTTTTTATTAAGTTTTGGTGTGAATTAAATTATTTTGTGACTACAGTATAAAGTTATTACTGTAAACAGTTCACAATGCTGGACTGGTAGGTTATTACTGTGCAGTTCACAACAGTCTCTGGTAGGTTATTACTGTACAACAGTTCTAACCCAGTCTCTGGTAGGTTATTACTGTACAACAGTTACAACCAGTCTCTGGTAGAGTTATTGCTGTACAACAGTTCACAACAGTCTCTGGTAGGTTATTACTGGCACCAGTTCCACAGCAGTCTAAGGCTGAAGGTTATTGCTGTACTGATTCGGCAGTCCTCTGGTAGGTTATTACTGTACAACAGTTCACAACAGTCTCTGGTAGGTTATTACTGTACACCAGTTCACAACAGTCTCTGGTAGGTTATTACTGTACACCAGTTCCTAACAGTCTCTATTGGGTTATGCATGCAACGGTCCTAACAGTCTCTGTTGAGTTATTACCTTTACCAGTTCACAACAGTCTCTGGTGATTATTACTGTGCAGTTCACAACAGTCTCTGGTAGAGTTGTACTGTACAACAGTTCTGCTCAGTCTCTGGTAGGTTATTACTGTACAACAGTTCACAGCAGTCTCTGGTGAGTTAATGCTGTGCAACAGTTCACAACAGTCTCTGGTAGGTTATTACTGTACACCCAGTTCACAACAGATCTCTGGTAGGTTATTACTGTACAACAGTTACAACAGTCTCTGGTAGAGTTGTACTGTATGATTCTGCTGCAGTCTCTGAGTAGGTTATTGCTGTACCTTGATTCACAACAGTCTCTAGTGAGTTATTACTGTACCAGTTCTGGCAGTCTCTGGTAGTTATTACTGTACAGCCAGTTCACAACAGTCTCTGGTATGATTTATTACTGTACAACGGATACAGCAGTCTCTGGTAGGTTATTACTGTACAACAGTTCTAACAGTCTCCTGTGGTAGGTTATTACTGGCTGGCATTCTGCCTGATCTCTGGTAGGTTATTACTGTACAACAGTTCTGTGATCTCTGGTAGGTTATTACTGTACCATATGATTTCACAACAGTCCTCTAAATGGAGTTATTACTGTTACTAACAGTTCACAACAGTCTCTGTTGAGTTATTGCTGTACAACAGTTCTGTAGTCTCTGTGGGTTATTACTGTACAACAGCTCTGTGGTCTCTGGTAGGTTATTGCTGCGATTTAACCACAGTGATCTCTGGTAGGTTATTACTGTACAACCAGTTCTAGCAGTCTCTGGTAGAGGTTATTACTGGCCTGTGATTCACAACAGTCTCTGTTGAGTTATTACACCAGTTCTATAGGTCTCTGGTAGGTTATTACTGTACAACAGTTCTAACGCAGTCCTCTGTTAAGGAGGTTATTACTGTACACCAGTTCACAACAGTCTCTGGTAGGTTGATACTGTACACACCAAGTTCACAACAGTCTCTAGTAGGTTTATTACTGTACAACAGTTCTGGCAGTCTCCTGGTAGGTTATTACTGTACAACAGTTCACAACAGTCTCTGGTAGGTTATTACTGTCACAACCCAGTTCTAGCAAGTTCTACCGTGGTTATTATTACTGTACACCCAGTTCTAACAGTCTCTAGTAAGGTTATTACTGTACAACAGTTCTAACAGTCTCCTGGTAGGTTTATTACTGGCCGCAACAGTTCACAACAGTCTCTGGTAGGTTACTGTACCGCAGTTCACAACAAGTCTCTGGTAGGTTATTACTGTACACCAGTTCACCAACAGTCTCTGTTAGGTTATTGCTGGCTGTGGTTCTGGCAGTCTCTGGTAGGTTATTACTGTACCAGCTTGATTCCACAACGGTCTCTGTTAGAGTTACTGTACAACAGTTCACAACAAGTCTGTTAGGTTATTACTGTGCACCAGTTCTATGCCAGTCTCCTGGTAGGTTATTACTGTACAACCAGTTCTGCTCCAGTCTCTGGTAGGTTATTACTGTACAACAGTTCACAACAGTCTCTGGTAGAGTTGGCATGCTGTACAACCGGGCAACAGTCTCTGGTAAGGTTATTACTGTACCAGTTCACAACAGTCTCTGGTAGGTTATTACTGTACAACAGTTCTAACAGTCTCTGGTGAGTTATTGCTGTACAGCAGTTCTCAACGGTCTCTGGTAGGTTAATGCTGGCCTGTGATTACAACAGTCTCTGCGGTAGGTTGTGCATACCAGTTCACAACAGTCTGTTGAGTTATTACTGTACACCAGTTCGCAGTCTCTGGTAGAGTTATTACTGTACAACAGGTTTAACAGTCTTCCTGGTAGGTTATTACTCTGTACACCCAGTTCACAACAGTCTCTGGTAGAGTTATTACTGTACAACAGTTCTAACCAGTCTCTGGTAGGTGTGTACCACCAGTTCACAACCCAGTCTCTGTTAGGTTATTACTGTACAACAGTTCACAACAGTCTCTGGTAGGTTATTACTGTACACCAGTTCCTAGCAGTCTCTGGTAGAGTTATTACTGTACCAGTTCACAACAGTCTCTAGTCAGGTTATTACTGTACACCAGTTCACAACAGTCTCTGGTAGGTTATTACTGTACAACAGTTCACAACAGTCTCTGGTAGGTTATTTTGCACACAACAGTTCTAACTGTGATTCTGTTAGGTTATTACTGTACACCAGTTCACAACGATCCTGGTAGGTTATTACTGTACAGCAGTTCTAGCAGTCTCTGGTAGGTTATTACTGTACCAGTTCACAACCAGTCTCTATTGGGGTGTGTGCACACACCAGTTCACAACAGTCTCTGGTAGGTTATTACTGTACAACAGTTTAACAGTCTCTGGTAGGTTATTGCACAGCACCAACAGTTCTGCTGCCAGTCTCCTGGTAGGTTATTACTGTACACCCAGTTCTAGCAGTCTCCTGTTACTGTACACAACAGTTCTAGCAGTCTCTGGTAGGTTATTACTGTACATAGTTCACAACAGTCTCTGGTAAGTTATTACTGTGCAACAGTTCTAGCAGTCTCTGTTGGGTTATTACTGTACAACAGTTCTGGCAGTCTCTGGTAGGTTATTACTGTACAACAGTTCTGGCAGTCTCTGGTAGGTTATTACTGTACACCAGTTCACAACAGTCTCTAGTGAGGTTATTACTGTACACCAGTTCCTGTATGATCTCTATTCAGGTTATTACTGTACACCAATTCACAACAGTCTCTGGTAGGTTATTACTGTACACAGTTCACAACGGTCTCTGGTAGGTTATTACTGCACCAGTTCACAACAGTCTCTGGTAGAGTTATTACTGCTTACCCCAGTTCACAACAGTCTCCTGGTAGGTTGTACCAGCACAACAGTTCACAACACCCAGTCTCTGGTAGAGTTGTGCCTTCCTTGGTTCACAACAGTCTGGTAGGTTATTACTGTAGCAATTCTATGCCAGTCTCTGGTAGGTTGTTACACTGTAACAGTTCCCCAACAGTCTAGGTAGTTATTACTGCTGCACTGAGTTCTAACGTCTCTGATGGGTTATTACTGTACAACAGTTCACAACAGTCTCTGGTGCAGAGTTATTACTGTACACTGTGATTCTACAACAGTCTCTAGTAGGTTATTACTGTACTGATTCACAACAGTCTCTAGTGGTTATTACTGTACACCAGTTCTAGCAGTCTCTGGTAGGTTATTACTGCTTCCTGTAGCAGTTCTAACAGTCTCTGGTAGGTTATTACTGTACAACAGTTCCTAACGGTCTCTGGTAAGTTATTACTGTCACAACAGTTCTGCTGCCAGTCTCCTGGTAGGTTATTACTGTACAACAGTTCACAACAGTCTCCTAGTGAGTTATTACTGTACACCAGTTCACAACCAGTCTCTGGTAGGTTATTACTGTACACAGTTCTGACAGTCTCTAGTAGGTATTACTGTACATGATTCTAACAGTCTCTGGTAGGTTATTACTGTACACCAGTTCACAACAGTCTCCTGGTAGGTTATTATTACTTGTACAACAGTTCTGGCAGTCTCCTGGTAGGTTATTACTGTACAACCAGTTCTAACAGTCTCTGGTAGGTTATTACTGTACCAGTTCTGCAACGGTCTCTAGTGAGTTATTACTGTACAACAGTTCACAACCAGTCTCTGGTAGGTTGTGCACACCCAGTTCACAACAGTCTCTGGTAGGTTATTACTGTACAACAGTTCACAACAGTCTCTAGTAGGTTGTGCCTGTACAACAGTTCACAGCCACCCAGTCTCTGGTAAAGTTAGTGCACATGCAACAGTTCTAGCAGTCTCTGGTAGGTTATTACTGTACCGCCAGTTCACAACAGTCTCTGGTAGGTTATTGCTGTGCAACAGTTCACAACAGTCTCTATTGGGTTATTACTGTACCAGTTCTGGCAACAGTCTCTAATGGTTATTGCTGTACAACAGTTCACAACAGTCTCTGGTGAGTTATTACTGTACAACAGTTCACAGCAATCTCTGGTGAACATTACTGTACACCGGTTCTAGCGATCTGGTAGAGTTATTACTGTACAACAGTTCTGCGGTCTCTGTCTAGGTTATTACTATTCTATGATTCACAACAGTCTCCTGAGTAGAATTTATTACTGTGCAACCCAGTTCTAGCAGTCTCTGGTAGGTTATTACTGGCCTCAACAGTTCTAACCAGTCTCCTGGTAGGTTATTACTGTCACACCAGTTCATGGTCTCTGTTAGGTTATTACTGTACACCAGTTCTAACAGTCTCGTAGGTTATTACTGTACAACAGTTCTAACCAGTCTCTAGGACCTTACTGTACAGTTGCATGATCTCTCTGGTAGAGTTATTCTGTACAAGCAGTTCTGGCAGTCTCTGGTAGGTTATTGCTGTGCAACAGTTACAACAGTCTCTGGTAGGTTCTACCTGTACTGATTCACAACAGTCTGGTAGGTTATTACTGTACCCGATTCACAACAGTCTCTGGTGAGTTGATTACTGTACACCAGTTCACCCAACAGTCTCTGGTAGGTTATTGCTGTGCACAACAGTTCTGAAAAGCAGTCTCTAGTATAGGTTATTACCAGCCACACCAGTTCACAACAAGTCTCTGGTAGGTTATTACTGTACACCCAGTTCTATGATCTCTGGTGAGTTATTACTGTACACTGGTTCTGGCAGGCCTCTGTTGAGTTATTACTGTACAACAGTTCTGGCAGTCTCTGGTGGTTTGTGCCAGTTCACAACAGTCTCTGGTAGGTTATTACTGTACCCAGTTCTAACTGCCAGTCTCTGGTAGGTTATTACTGTTACCAGTTTACAACAGTCTCTGGTGGTTATTACTGTACACCAGTTCACAACAGTCTGTTGAGTTATTACACTGTACACCAGTTCCACAACAGTCTCTGTTAGGTTATTGCTGTACAACAGTTCACAACAGTCTCTGGTAGGTTATTACTGTACAACAGTTCTAGCAGTCCTCTGGTAGGTTGTGCTGTACAACCGGATTTTAGCAAGTCTCCTGGTAGGTTATTACTGTACACCAGTTCACAGCAGTCTCTGGTAGGTTATTACTGTACAACAGCTCCACAGCACCCCAGTCTCTGTTAGAGTTATTGCTGTACAACAGTTCACAACAGTCTCTGGTAGTTATTTTCTTACAACAGTTCTAACAGTCTCTGGTAGGTTATTTTTTGTACAACAGTTCACAACAGTCTCTAAGTGAGTTATTACTGTACCAGTTACAACAGTCTCTGGTAGGTTATTACTGTACACCAGTTCTGTATAGTCTCTGACAGAGTTGTTACTGTACACAGTTCTAGCAGTCATGGTAGGTTATTACTGTACACCAGTTCTAGCAGTCTCTCTGGTAGGTTATTACTGTACAACAGTTCACAACAGTCTCTGGTAGGTTATTACTGTACACCAGTTCACAACAGTCTCTGGTAGGTTATTACTGTACACCAGTTCACAACAGTCTCTGGTAGGTTATTACTGTACAGCAGTTCACAACAGTCTCTGGTAGGTTATTACTGTACACCAGTTCACAACAGTCTCTGGTAGGTTATTACTGTACACCAGTTCACAACAGTCTCTGGTAGGTTATTACTGTACAACAGTTCACAACAGTCTCTGGTAGGTTATTACTGTACAACAGCTCACAACAGTCTCTGGTAGGTTATTACTGTACACCAGTTCACAACAGTCTCTGGTAGGTTATTACTGTACACCAGCTCACAACAGTCTCTGGTAGGTTATTACTGTACACCAGTTCACAACAGTCTCTGGTAGGTTATTACTGTACAACAGTTCACAACAGTCTCTGGTAGGTTATTACTGTACAACAGCTCACAACAGTCTCTGGTAGGTTATTACTGTACACCAGTTCACAACAGTCTCTGGTAGGTTATTACTGTACAACAGCTCACAACAGTCTCTGGTAGGTTATTACTGTACAACAGTTCACAACAGTCTCTGGTAGGTTGTGCTGTACAGCAGTTCACAACAGTCTCCTGGTAGGTTATTACTGTACAACCAGTTCACACAACAGTCTCTGGTAGGTTATTACTGTACAACAGTTCACAACAGTCTCTGGTAGGTTATTACTGTACAACAGTTCACAACAGTCTCTGGTAGGTTATTACTGTACAACAGTTCACAACAGTCTCTGGTAGGTTATTACTGTACAACAGTTCACAACAGTCTCTGGTAGGTTATTACTGTACACCAGTTCACAACAGTCTCTGGTAGGTTATTACTGTACAACAGTTCACAACAGTCTCTGGTAGGTTATTACTGTACAACAGCTCACAACAGTCTCTGGTAGGTTATTACTGTACACCAGTTCACAACAGTCTCTGGTAGGTTATTACTGTACAACAGCTCACAACAGTCTCTGGTAGGTTATTACTGTACAACAGTTCACAACAGTCTCTGGTAGGTTATTACTGTACAACAGTTCACAACAGTCTCTGGTAGGTTATTACTGTACAACAGCTCACAACAGTCTCTGGTAGGTTATTACTGTACAACAGCTCACCCTCTTACTGTCACAACAGTCTCTGGCAATCTATTGATGCCATTCACCCCATGCAAGTTTCTGTACCTGTACTGTACAGTGATCCCTCGGTTAACGAACGCCTCGGTTAACGAACGCCTCGGTTAACGAAATTTCGGTTAACGAATTACCTTCCATAAGAATATTCAATTCGGTTAACGAAAAAAATTCGTTTAACGAATTCCTTACAAATTTTTCCCAACATGTTTTCGCTTGCTCATCAACTGTAGTATTAGTCCGCCAATACAGTAATCGGTTTTAGGGCTTAAATTCGTTACCATTTGAGTAAATATCAAGAAGGTTGTACTATTCAATAATTTTCCAAGTCTTATATTCAAATTTTTAGTCATTTTAACAATTATTTTACATAATTGAAGTACTGTACAGGGAACTAGTTTTTAGCGCGCCAAACAGCCACTTGACTCACCCAGAATGGCGTCAGTTTGTGTCTGCTCAGTGGAGGAAGCATCTTGCTTGAGACTCTCTTGAACATAAACTATTTTTACGTTTTTACAGTACAATTATTGGTCATTCTGAAATTTATTTTACATATTGACAATATATAATGCAGTGCAGTGTTGATTTAAAGAAAATAATCTTGAATCACACCAAGTGAACTTAAAATTTTATGGGTAAAATTGCGGCATGAAGCATGGGGTGACTTCTCTTCCACCCCACTGCCTTCTCTTCTCCCTTCTCCTCCACCCCCACTTCTAATTTCCATCATCATCATCAACCAGGAGCCTTCTACATGCACACCTCAAAGTAAGTGTACTTTACTGCATTTATTTTTAGTTTGTATGTAATTTTTGGTGAGCTGGACCAATTACCCAAAATCCCATTGAAACAATGGTTTCGGTTAACAAAATTTTCGGTTAACGAATGACCATCTGGAACGAATTGTGTTCGTTAACCGAGGGACCACTGTACTGTACTCTACTGTACAATACTGTACTGTACTATAGTATCCTGTACAATACTGTACAGTACTATACTATCCTGTACAATACTGTACTTCTAGTATTCGCAGTGGGGGATGTAAGTTATCAATAAACAGTGATGCCATTCGACCTGACAATTGCACCAAAAGCGTTTACAAAACTGGCGAACATCCCCAGAGAGATCCTTGCGAAGAAGGGCATAAGAACTTTTGCTTATCTAGACGATTGGCTGATAATGGGAAACTCCTTCGAAGATTGTCAAAGGGCGACCCAACATACTCTAGTACTATTTCAAAACCTAGGATTAAAGATAAACCAGGTCAAATAAAATCTCATACTATGTCAGAAATTGGATTGGTTAGGTCTCCATTGGGACATAAATCAGCAGTCAGTCAGTCTACCAGGAGCAAAGGTAACAGATGTGATAGACCATGTAGAAGCCTTTTGTGTAAAGAAAGAGGTTTATTGGCATGATTTGGAAAAACTACTGGGTCTGTTGAATTTTGCCACAATAGTAGTTCTTTTGGGTAAGTTAAGGAAGAAGCAACTAACTCATCTGGGGTTGAATTTGCTTCACAGAAACAGAAATTTTACTTCTTCTCTCCCTATTCACAAGAATCTTCTGTCTTGGTGGAAAAATTGGGACAATCTAATCGGTTCATCTCCCTGGGTTCCACCTCAAACAGACTTGGTCGTTTGTACGGATGCGTCCAAAATAGGATGGGAATACCATTCCTCAAAAGGGGAATTCAGTCAAGGGAAGTGGAGCAACTCCCTTTGGGACAAACACATAAACATAAAAGAATTAGCAGTGGTCCTATTCTTTTTGTTGGCAAACCCAAATTTAAAAAATATGACGATCCTGTTTGCCATGAACAACAAAACGGCAGTGTTTTGTCTCAATCATCAAGGCTCAACCAGATCTTGGCCCCTTCTAAAACTGTCAGAAAAAAATTCAAAGTTTGTGTAACACAAACACTTAAAGCAACTCATATACCGGGAGTACAAAACGATTGGGCAGATGCGTTGTCCCATCTCAGGCCAGTATCGACTGAAACAGAATGGTCCCTTAAGGTATCAGAGTTCAAGAGTCTAGTGAGGAAGTTTGGAATTCCAAAAATAGATCTCTTTGCCTCCCTAAAAATTACAAGATGCCACTTTATGCACCTCTGGAACGATCGAATCTTTTAAGAAATGCTTTACTTATAGATTGGAACCGTTGGAATTCAATCTATCTGTTCCCATCTGTGAAAATGTTGCCCAAAGTGGTTCACAAACTCAGATCCTTCCAGGGAAAGGTCCTCTTAATTGCACCATATTGGATCCTACAACCTTGGTGCTTGGATCTGTTGGACTGGTGCCCGCATCCACTACAATTGCAACAAGGATATCTAGACCAGGTACTGCATTGTCAGTTCGAGATATCCTTGGCACTTCACGCTTGGAGTTTCTCAAAGGGAGTTTAAATAGATTGTTGGGTAATTCCAATATAGCTAACCAAGTAATAGCAGGTCATAGACCCCAAACTTCTATGCAATATGAGAAAGCTTTGAAACTTTTTCAACAATTTGTGTTAGAATTTTTAGAATTTTTGTTCAGAGTTAAAGGCTTCAAGGATCAACACTTGCATCTTATAAATCAGCATTGGTTGACCCTCTGGCTTGGGGTTTTAATATTACTTTGAACCCAAGAATTTATCAAATGCTCAGATCGTCCTTTTTCATTCTGTAACCCCCTCGGCCTAAGAGAATCCCATGGTCTGTAGAAAAAGTTACTAAATTTCTTATGGGGCCTAATTACAATATAAATCTGAACTAGGATAGATTGCTCCAGAAGGCAGCCTTCCTTCTAGCAATAGCAACAGGTATTTTCTGAGGAAGATGTTACCCTTTTTTCCAACGGAGATTCTTTGAAAAAATGAAAGGGAAGATTTTCAAGCTCAACCTATTAGGATAAAATGGCTAATGGATGAGACAAGGGTTCCTCATATATTGTGCCCGATTAAAAATCTTCAGGAATGGTTAACCAGATTCCCTAATCGAGGCCCCTATGTATTCTCATCACAGGATGGTAAGAAATTGTCTCCTAGTCAAATGACAAAATATTTATCTCAGTTGGTGAATCAAGCAGACCCTGGCAAGAAATTTTGGCACATGACACCAGGAAATATGCAGGGTCTGTGGCCTTTCTGCGGCATATGAGCCTCAGTCAGATCAAAGAAATGGGCTTTTAGAGATCTTCAAAAACCTTTCAAAACAGCTATGTTCATCTATCTCTGAAAGATGCTCCACAAGTGGTGGTGCTGGGGTCCCCTCCCCCACCTAGTCAATCTCCACAACCAGGACCTTCTTCTTCCTCATCAGAATAAAGTGAGTATCCTAATTGGATATGTAAATTAACATTTTACCTTCCGGTAAACGTTCCTAATATTGGAAAATATTCCAAACGGATTATAATCATAATCTGGACCTAAGCTAGCGGAGCCTTGTATGCAACGTCACCTCCCTCTCCACCTCCACCTCCTGCTCGGATATTCAAGCTAGGTGTCACATTCTGGATTGAACAAAAAGTCATTTTTTTCTAAAAACCAGTTTTTGTGATATAGTCCAGAATGCGACGCCGATAACCCACCCATCTCCACCCCTCGAGAGTTGACTTTTGTTTACTGCTCGCTCTAAGGCAAAAGATGACGGTGGCAGTGCGTGTGATGGAGGGTGAGGGAGGGGGTTTTGAGAATTGCAATTAAATGCCAGGTAGCGACGTGTCCTCCTAATATTACGTTTTAAGTAATTATTAGGTGTTTTAATTGCCTGTATGTTGGCCTGGCGAGTTATTGCTAGGCATTAACATACCTAGGTATAAGCTAGGCGTTGCATTCTGGACTATATCACAAAAACTGGTTTTAAGAAGAAAAAACGGCTTTTTTTTCGTTAACCAAATTCAAGATCCTTATGAAAGGTAATTCGTTAACAGAACCGTTCATTAACTGAGGGACCACTGTACTGTACTGTACTATACTATACTATACTATACTGCACTATACTGTACTATACTGTACTGTACTGTACTGTAGTATACTGCACTATACTGGTACAGTATAGTACAGTACATTATAGTACAGTATAGTCCAGTGCAGTATATTACAAATACAGTATAGTACAGTACAGTATATTACAGTATAGTAGAGTACAGTATAGAACAGTACAGTATAGAACAGTACATTATAGTACAGTACATTATAGTACAGTATAGTCCAGTACAGTATATTACAAATACAGTATAGTACAGTACAGTATATTACAGTATAGTAGAGTACAGTATAGTAGAGTACAGTACAGTATAGAACAATACAGTATAGAACAGTACAGTATAGAACAGTACATTATAGTACAGTACAGTATAGTACATTACAGAAAAGAGCAGTACAATATAGAACAGTATAGTACAGCACAGTATAGAACAGTCAGTATAGTACAGTATAGTACAATACATTATAGTGCAGTGCAGTACTCCTGTAAAGTGCAATACAGTACAGTACAATATAGTAGAGTACAGTATAGTACAATATGGTACAGGACAGTATAGTACAGTACAAAAAGTTCAATACAGTATGTATAGTACAGTACATTATTGTACAGTACAATATAGTACACTAGTACAGTATAGTACAGTGCATAACAGTACAGTAAAGTACAGTGCAATACTGTACAGTATGGTACAGTACAGTATGCTATGGTATAGTATACAGTAGTACATTACAGTATGGTACAGTATGGTACAGTATAGTACAGTATGGTACAGTACAGTATGCTATGGTACAGTATACAGTAGTACATTACAGTATGGTACAGTATGGTACAGTATAGTACAGTATGGTACAGTACAGTATGCTATGGTACAGTATACAGGAGTACATTACAGTATGGTACAGTATAGTACAGTATGGTACAGTACAGTATGCTATGGTACAGTATACAGTAGTACATTACAGTATGGTACAGTATGGTACAGTATGGTACAGTACAGTATGCTATGGTACAGTATACAGGAGTACATTACAGTATGGTACAGTATGTTACAGTATGGTACAGGACAGTATAGCTCTCAATATAGGGATTATTATAATGCATTGATAAGTTATAATGCTATGATTGTGGACCTTTGGTTCACCTTTATGCCACTTAGAGATGGCTTTGTTACCTGTAGTGTACAGTACAGTACATCTCATATTGACAGAACACCAGAGTGCGACCACGCTGGATCTGGTGGGGGAGCAGGTGTGGCGAGGTGCTCTCTTCCTGGCAGACTTTATCCTACACCATCCTGAAATCTTCCAAGATGCTCACGTCCTGGAGGTCGCCTCGGGGGTTGGCCTCACCTCTGTCGTGACAGCCATGTTGGCCAAGCAAGTCATTGTCACAGGTCAGAGTTTCTTTCCAGATTTTTTCTATGTTTATGACAATAGCCCTTCTCTGCTGCGTTCACCTACACAGTAAAAACCTCAGTCTTGTAAAGCTTCCCTCATGCTTACACTTATATTTATGTTTGACTGTACATATCTTTGTAAATGTTAAGACCATCATAATGACAGAACTATTTTGTACAAGATACCATTTTAAGTAAAATATTGAATTTTTCAATTACAGTCGGTCCCTGATTCATGAAGATGTGAAGTTATAGAAAATAAAATTTCCCTGGTTTGAATTTACATTTAAAAAATCCCGGGCTACTTTTTTTTCAGCACTGAAAGGTGTTGAAGTGATGACACAGGCACCTGTACTGATCCTGGTCACTTTATAAAGACAAATAAATTAAAAGCAACAGACAGTACACTACTATGCTGTATTAAGAGAGGTTAGCCAAACTCACATTCTCCTTTTAGGGCAAGCCATACTTACCACTACGTCTGTCTGCCTCTCTACCACATCACCACATACTTTTTATCATATCTCTTCTACCACATCACCACATAGTTTTCATCGTGTCTTCTCTACCACATCACCACATAGTTTTTATCATGTCTTCTCTACCACATCACCACATAGTTTTCATCATGTCTTCTCTACCACATCACCACATAGTTTTCATCGTGTCTTCTCTACCACATCACCACATAGTTTTCATCGTGTCTTCTCTACCACATCACCACATAGTTTTCATCATGTCTTCTCTACCACATCACCACATAGTTTTTATCATATCTTCTCTACCACATCACCACATAGTTTTCATCATGTCTTCACCACATCACCACATAGTTTTCATCGTGTCTTCTCTACCACATCACCACATAGTTTTCCTCGTGTCCTCTATATGTTGAGAAGAGGATCAACAGAACAGCTATAGTACACAGAAACTGGCATTAAACACACTCACTTTAATACTGTGTGACCAAAAGCTGTGATGGAGGGTGTTGGTTCCTTGTACCCTCCCAGTGTAGACTTTGTATTGTACAGTAACATAAGAAGGTTAAAATCTCAGAGCACAAACCCAAAGACATAATTATAATTGATGTTTAGTAAAGTGAACAGTGTAGAACCTAGTAACATCAACAGCAACCCACAAGTGATGCTGGCTGACTTGTCATGACAACACAAAGTGTGGGACATCAGAAAAAAATTTATGAATGGAAAAAATTGTTGCAGATATTGATCACCGGGATATATTGTTGCAGTTGTTGATCAAGGTCATTCATATATTGTTGCAGATGTTGATCGCGGGGACATACTGGATCTCATTAACCGTAACATCAAGAGAAACGCTGATCTATTGAAGGCAGAATTAATGGTGAAGGAAGTTGACTTCTTTAATCACGCCACCATTGACGACATACAAGATATAAAGAACAACGTGTCGGTACTTTTGGCTGCCGATGGTAAGGTTTTTAATCTCATTGTTACCACCTGGATGAGTCAGTACAGGTACACACTTTGGACCACAGTAATACATGTTAATTGTTGTTAGTGTGCAGTAACCAGGAGGATAAAAGTTTTCAATACCTTACAGTACATTCATGAAGAAGATAAACTAATAAACATTTGTTTAAGATTAATTAAGTTAAAATTGTCATAGCAAAAACCACGAGTTAGTTTAAACGTTTTCTCTCCTCAGTGATTTACCACGATCAACTGACTGATGCTTTCTTTGACACTATATTGCGTCTGATGAGCGACCCACCTAACAAGACCTTGTATGTAGCACTGGAGAAGAGGTAAGACTCACATACTGTGTACCTATCACTTAATCAGATACATATTTATGCTCTTTTTTTGTTGTTGTTTTTCATTATGTTACAGGTCATTGTAAGTGTCCCATGAGAACACTGTCATTGAACCCCCTCCTTGTGTCAGTGTCCTTCTGTGATGGCTTATAGTTCATTGGTCGGTCAGTCTCCAGGTAGACAAGGATGGTCGGTCACTCTCCGGGTAGACAAGGATGGTCGGTCACTCTCCGGGTAGACAAGGATGGTCGGTCACTCTCCGGGTAGACGTAGACGAGGATGGTCGGTCACTCTCCGGGTAGACGTAGACGAGAATGGTCAGTCACTCTCCGGGTAGACGTGGATGGTCGGTCGCTCTCCAGGTAGACGAGGATGGTCGGTCACTCTCCGGGTAGACGAGGATGGTCGGTCACTCCGGGTAGACGAGGATGGTCGGTCACTCCGGGTAGACGAGGATGGTCGGTCACTCTCCGGGTAGACGAGGATGGTCGGTCACTCTCCGGGTAGACGAGGATGGTCGGTCACTCTCCGGGTAGACGAGGATGGTACCCGAGCTCCACACACTGACAAGAGGTGAAAAGATTTACTTCTTTTGAACTTTCTTGGCTGTTAGTTGAGTCCCTAGTCTCAGTCACCAGGATAATTGTTTCCAGGATACCTCGTCATTCTCTGTGTAGGTCAAGACAGTTCACAATTACTTGCAGTTTTCAAACTTATTTAATCAACAGTCTCTGTTTGTAAGCCATCAGTCTAGGGCCAACACATGATGTAATTGTCAAGGCCATTAATCTTTTACAGAAAGTTGTATGTCTTGCACGTTGATATTGTGTTATTTCAATATAATTAATGTGCATTTATTTACAAATTTGGTGTTGACTTTATTGTGAATGTTTATAAGCAGGGTTGTTATGATTTAAATCAAATGATTTAAATCAGAATAAAAAAATCATGATTTAAATCAAAATGATTTTTTTACTAATAACTGTTTTCTCTTTTTATTCTACATGATTGAAAAGTATATGCAATGCAACAGGCTGATAACATGAAGATGATTATAATGCTAAGATTAGGATATGTTCCACCTAATAGACATCAAATTGGAGGGTCTCTTTTGGATCAAGCCTACGATTCAGTGATTAAGAATTATTCAGAAGAACTTAGTGGGAAAACAGTTTGCATGGCCAAGGATGGATGGAGTAATGTCCATAATGAGCCTATAGTATGTGTAACTTTAACAGCGGACAACCTTATTTATCTTGTTGACTCTATAGACACAGAATCAAGACATACAGCTGAATATCTGTTGAAATTAGCTGAATGTGCTACAAAAAAGTGTGAAGACAAATTTGGATGCACAGTAAGAAGCTGTGTAACAGATAATGCTGCTAATATGGCAAAAATGAGAAGTGAATTCGGACAAGATAAATCCATTATAACATATGGTTGCTCTGCACACCTGTTAAATTTGCTTTCACAAGACCTGCAAATCAAGAACATTAAGGAACACATTACTGAAATCATTATGTACTTCAGAAATCATCACATCCCAGGATCTTTGTATAGAAGAGCAGGAGGAACAACGCTAGTAATGCCATCAGACACACGATGGAACACAGTGACAGATTCTATTGAATCTTATTTAAAGAACTGGGAGACCCTTGTCAAAGTGTGCAAAGAAAATAGTGAAGACATTGATTAGAAAATTGAAAGGAAAGTTAATGATAAGGCATTGAAAAGAACTGCAGAAGACTATTTAGAGAGACTTAAGCCTATTGCTGTGGCATTGGACTGTGTCCAGAGAGAACATAACCCTATTAAGTGATGCTGTAGAAATCTGGGTAAAACTGAAAACTGATATTAAGGAGTATTTAACAGATAAGAAGGATATGGATTGTATGTATATTATGTACAGTAGTACCCCGATTTACGCGGTCAATTGAACCACAGAGTACCGCGGAAAGTGAAAACCGCATAAAGTGAACAACAGAACATATGGGATTAATTCCAATAGAGACTGGCCCGACCCCCAAACTCCACTTTTTCCGACACAATACCTATGTTGTAGTAAAAATAACATCTAAATCTTATGATGGTATGCTCACACAATTAATATTTAAGAGAAATACAGTCGCCAGGTTAATGTCCATTCAAATAATGGACCCAATTCCCCTCTTCCCAGCTCACTGGCCCCTACCTCTCTGAGATATGATTGAGTGAAACACTAGATTTTAACTTTTAGTAATAAATAATACCTCAGACTAAAGTTAGGATAATATAATTGACATTTCTGGATTCCTTGCAGGCCAGGGAATACAGTCAACCCTCACTTTACGCGGTTAATGTAACCCACAGGGTACCGCGGAAAGTGAGAAACGCGTAAAGTGAATAACATAACATATGGGATTAAATGAAATAGAGACCAGCTGACCCCCAAACTCCACTTTTTCCAACACAATACCTATGTTCTAGTAAAAATAACATCTTAATTTTATGATGGTACATGCACACAATTAATACTTAAGAGAAATAGAGAAATACAGTCGCCAAGTTAATGTCCATTCAAATAATGGACTCGACTCCCTCCCCCTCTTCTCACACTACACTGCTGGCTCTTCCCTCTGAGAAATTTTTGGGGAAAACCAGGTATAGTAATAAATAATACCTCAAACTAAAGTTAGGATAATATAATTGACATTGCTGGATTCCTTGTAAGACCAGGAATATTTTGAATATAAATGTCATATATTTTTCACAAAAGATAACATATTTACTCAGAGTTAACATTACATCTAAAATTTGTATGTCTAATGCAAAATCCATGATGTTTATATTCAAAATGATCATCATATTGTAAGAATTCCAGCAATGTAAATTATATTCTGGCCGGGTAATTTGTATGAATTTTATGAGCTAAAACATATATCTTCATTAAATAAATAAAGAAATGTTCTTCAAGGACACTATCTGTCAATCAAAATACTCGGCCCTAGCTGGGTGGTCCCTCCCTCCCTCCACCTTCCCTCCCTACCAGAGAAGCTTTGGGAGAAAATAGTAATTTACATTTTTAGTAATAAATAATAACTCAGACTAAAGTTAGGATAATATAATTGACATTTCTGGATTCCTTGCAGGTCAGGGAATATTTTGAATGTAAACTTCATATATTTTGCACAAAAGATAAAATACTTGCTTTGTGTAAACCAAATTATTACATTAGATCTAAAATTTGTATGTCTAATGCAAAATCCATGATGTTTATATTCAAAATGATCATCATATTGTAAGAATTCCAGCAATGTAAATTATATTCTGGTCCAGTAATTTGTATGAATTTTATGAGCTAAAACAAATATCTTCAGTTAATAAAAAAAAAAATATTCTTCACGACACTATCTGTCAATCAAAATACCCCATCTTGCCTCCCCCCCTCTTCCAACCGCGCCAGATGGTCGGTCGGTCCCAACCCTCCCCCACCTTCCCTCCCTACCAGAGAAATGTTGGGTGAAAAAACTAATTTTAACTTTTAGTAACAAATAATACCTCAGACTAAAGTTAGGATAATATAATTGACATTGCTGGATTCCTTGTAAGACCAGGAACATTTTGAATATAAATGTCATATATTTTGCACAAAAGATAACATATTTACTCAGAGTAAACATTAGATCTAAAATTTGTATGTCTAATGCAAAATCCTCTGTTTATATTCAAAATGATCATCAAATTGTAAGAATTCCAGCAATGTAAATTGTATTCTGGCCGGGTAATTTGTATGAATTTTATGAGCTAAATAAAAAAAAATAATTATACTTCACGCGTATATGAGTAGATGAACCGCGTTAAGTTAAAGTTCGGTACTGGCGAGGCACTGCGTATATGAGAAATCGCGTAAAGTGAAACCGCGTAAAGCGGCAAATGGGGGTGGGGTGGGGGGGTGATGATAGCAGCTGTGTTTATTACCGGGGTATATTGTTCTTTTACGGTATGTTAGACTGGATTATAATACATTTTTATTATTTTAATATACAGGTAGTTCTGCTATAACGCGATAATTGTGTTCTTGTAAAATATCGTGTTATAGAAAATCGCGTAATAGAAATAACAGGGCTTATGGAGAAAATAGGGTTAGGTGCAGTTTACTCGAAATCGAAAAAATTTAGTAGTTAGCCTAACACAAAGGATAGCACAGTCTAAATAAATGTTACATTCATATCTAATAATGAAATCATACAGTAAATTTAACACTTTACCTTGAAAAAATATGAATGTAACTTGATGGGGAGAAGGGTGATTTTGAGGTTGATAACATCAAGCTTCTCTTCAAGTGTTATATCCTTTCTTTTACGATAATCACCGGGAATTCTATCATCAGAATGCTTTTTGGAGATATTCTTCTTTACCATATTCACAGTTAATACCACAAAATTGGAGAAATAGTAAGCAAAAATCGCGTTATAGCAAACAAGCGATCGCGTTATACAAATATTGTTCCGAATTCATAAATCGCGTTAGAGCAAATTCGCGTTATCAAAACACGCGTTATAGCAGAACTCACTGTACCGGTAATCTTCATTTTAATCCAGCTTCCCAAACGTAAGTTTCAGTATAAAATAATTAGTGGTAGGACCTTGTGAGTGGTTTACCATGTTTCCATCACCACTCTTGACACGCTAAACCGCAATATTTAAGAGGTAAGAATTTTATCTTTGGTGCTTAAGACGACCCCCTAACTTTGGGCTGATTTTTTTTTTTTTTTTCAAATTCCGTCTTGTAGGCCGAGATATACGGTACTCTGTATATACACATTATTTCTCTAGTCAGTAGCGTGTGGCAATGCCCCTGTTTCATGTCACCACACGCTTAGATAAATGTGCCTGGCAACATCTGGAAGCTGCTAGTATACCAATTGCCACATGTCGCCTGAGAGGTCAGAGTGAGGTCAGTTGACCCTATAGGAGTGTAAGGACTACCTGCGCTTGTAAGCGCACTCCTGTATATTTCCGTTAATAAGAACCTACAGAACTCTACAGGCGTTTATGTTCGCCTCTGTAGTTAGAACCAAGTACCCCGAACATCTCCATGGATAATTTTGAAAAAAGAATCAAAGTAGCATTGACACCTGCCCATTTTCTAGCTAATGTGATAGATCCAAGGTATCAGGGCAGACATCTGACTCCTGAGCAGCGAGACATTGCAGAACAGTATGTGTGCGAGTCTCTTCCACATTTCCTTTCAACATTAATGTCCTTCCATGGAAGAAGTGCACCATTTAAAGAGGTCTATTTTGGTAAAGATGTTGTAAAATCTCTCTCACCCCTTGCTTGGTGGCAGTATTTTGCCAATGATATGACAGAAAATGTAATGCATGTTCCTAGGCAATTATTTATAGCTGTTGCATCATCAGCAGGGGTCGAGAGAATTTTTTCCACATATGGATTTGTACACTCAAAGGTAAGAAATCGCCCAGGACAGGAAAAGGCATCTAAGCTTGTCACAGTACATAAGCATTTCCATGTTCAACTAAGTTAATTTAAATGTTTTGAACTATTTTTGTTGTTTACAGAATGAGAATATTGTGTTGACTTGAAGTTATTACCGGTAATTCTTAATACACTTTAATACTACAAATGTAAGAAAATAAACTTGTTACCAGTATTATTTTTTTTTACAAAATGAGAATATTATTCTGTTGACTTGAAGAAGTTAAGTTATTAATTTTTGAAACACTGTAATCCTATAAGAGCATTTATCTTAAATTTCATTATTACGTTTGGATTTGTGCACTCAAATGTAAGATATGTTACCAGTTTTCTTTTATTTTACAAAAAAAATATTAGTGTTAAATTCCATTGGTCCATCTGCTGCATAATTATCTTAATTCCAATTTTCTGTTTATTATCCTGAATAAGCTTTGGTTGAAAAATACTGTTTTTATGGTTGAAAAATACTATTTTAATGCAATTAGTAAAAAAATAAAAAAAATTGATTTAAATAAAAAAAATCCAATTTAAATCAAATAAATCAATTTTTTTTATTTAATTTTTTTTTTTAATCATGATTTTTTCCAACCCTGTTTATAAGACATTATTCAGTGTACCAAGAGTCTGCCTGTCTGGTTTTAAATGTGTGTCATCTTTTGGCAGATATGTCTTCACACAGGAGGACATGGATACAGTAGCTCCATGTTATGAGCACTTCCTTCAGTGCCTGGAGTGGCTGCGCTCTCAGAATCTCTCACACATTGACTGGACACTACAAGAATTACCCACCAACTTTGAGCAGTACTTTACATATGAGCGCACAAGGCACTTAGTGCTGTGGAAGATCCAAGCTACACTTAAGTGACCTCCAGGGTGTGGTAAGAAGTTACAGTACAGTAGTACTTTATTTTTCACAAAGAAGATTGTCCTCTGTTTGTAGAATGTAGTGAGAGCCATTTTGGATACAATGTGATACAAATACTGTACAGTAGTAAAAACAGTGATACATTGAAACAAGTATTTTGTTGTGCAAGGACTGGTGTTAAACAAATATTTGGATGGTGTATGAGATGTACTGTACATTTCTTTCTTTTGTGAAATGTCAGAATAAAAAGTTTTTGTGCATACAAAGAAAGTTGGATCATATATTAGTGGACAGGAGTAGTGTTAGTTCTCCCTCACCAGGTGTACTAATGGGTGGCGAGTCTGCTGAACAGAGAACTACAAGTACTTTACTGTACTCATCAAAGTTTACATCACATCACACAACTGTGTCCTAATTGTGTAAGAGTGAGCAAGTATGAACTGGTTACTCAGTCTTGGTATGACAATAAGTTTGGTGCATCATTGGGTACTGTACCAACGTTTCTGTTGGAATTACTGTACTGTCTATGATATAAAACTGTGCAGTTTAGAATTTACTCATGTTAGCTGATAAGTAACTTTCCTTAAATTCGTTCAAGCACAAATTTTTTATGTTTTACTGAATGTGGTTTTGGTCATTTTTCTGGGATATGGAGAGTAAAACATTGTTGTAACAACTCAGACTAATTGTACTGTACTGTACTGTTATGAGTATCACCTAAATTATCTGACCCATTTTTATCTTAGTGTCAAAAACAACTTGTCTTGGTTGTTTTCCACACATGCTCCTTGTTCTATCCATAATATACAGTAGTGTACAGGTTATTTAGGTTATGTTTTAAAATGGGTCAGTTAATTTATCACCATAAATTAACTGAGCTACATGTACAACTGTGTTTGGTGATTTTGAAAGCAGAAGTTCTTGCACTTTTTTCTTACCATTTCATTAACCTTCAACCATGAACCTCAAAATTACAGAAAGAACTATGCACCACAGTGAAAGCCCATGAATTTACACACCTGAGCTCAACAGAAATCCTAACAACGAATCAATTTTCCCAGCACAAATAATATATAAATAATAGGCTAAATTACCTTCCAACGCGCTTTCAGCAGTCTATGTTGAAGTTCTTAGCACAGGCTAACTTATCTTATCATATACAGTATCACAGTTCTCATTGATCTACAAAAAATACCGGTAATAAAAACCTTTTCTATTTTTCACACTTAATATAATACCCAGTAATCTACTTCAACCTCCTATTGTTTACAACGACGCATGACGCATCACGCACCACCAGCTGTTGAGTGTATCAGCTAGACGGTACACATGTTTTTTGAATTGTTTTCAGTTAAAAAACTGTTACATCACATGTATATTTTACCTTAGCTGTGCCTGAATGAATATATACTCGGAAATAAATAGTAGTTTTGCTGAAACGTGATGTATTTTAATGTAAAATAGGATAAAATACATGAAGAAAACATAAGATTTTACCTAACCTTCCGATGTTCAAGAGAAGTTACTCGTTTTTTTTATAGTTTTTGGTTAAAATATTGTTATATTACAATGGTATTCTATTCATACTGTGCTTGATATAATGCATTCACGGAAATGTAATATTTTTGCTGAAATGACGTACTGTACATATTACAGTGGAAAGTGGGATCAAATTGTGACAAAAACAGTGACTTTTGCTTTTTTTCGTTCAAAAGATGTTACCATAATCGCTTTTCGAATGATTTTCAGTTAAAAAACTGTTGTATTACAATAATATTCTATCCTAATTGACTTGAATAAATACTACGATACCATATTTCGGAATATTTTCATTAAAATCCATCAAAATCATTTTCCTTGTCATCGTCTGCAGCACCAAACAGCTTCTCCCAGTCCTCTCCTTGATCAGGGCTAGAAGCTACATGTTTTTCTAATCGTTTTCAGTTAAAAACTATTACATCACACGTATATTTTACCTAACCTGCGCCTGAATGAATATATTCTCGGAAATAAATAGAAGTTTTGCTGAAACGTGATGTATTTCAATGTAAAATAGGATAAAATACATGACGAAAACAAAAGACTTCACCTAAGCTTCCGATGTTCTTGAGATGTTACTCGTTTTTTTAATAGTTTTCGGTTAAAATTCTGTTATATTACAATGATATTCTATTCATACTGTGCTTGATATAATGCATTCACGGAAATGTAATATTTTTGCTGAAATTACGTACGTATCACAGTGGAAAGAGGGATAAAATCGTGACGAAAACAATGACTTTCGCTTTCTTTCGTTCAAAGGATGTTACCGTAATCGCTTTTTGAATGGTTTAGTTAAAAAACTGTTGTATTACAACAATATTCCCTCCTAATTGACTTGAATAAATACTTGAATGGAAATATGTATACAATATTTTTGTTGAAACTACCCGAGTTTCAGTGTAAAGTGGTGTAAAGTGTCGTGTCGTAATAATAAACAATTTGCCTTCGGCACTCGGTGTTTCGGGCACGGCAAACCTCAGTTTATAGGACGTAGAGCGTTTTTACTGAAGGATTTGTTGTTCCATTACCCTCAAAAACGTGGGTCGACATATAAATGAGGAATATCATAAATTAACGATTTCTTGGTCAAAAAATCGGGGTCGACCTATAAACGAGGGGGGGTTATAGACGAGTATATACGGTAAACCTAGTCATGCCTATGTGTGTTTCTGATAATTACCATAACATTATATATTTATATATTTAGCTGTTGTACAAACACAAGGCCTCACACATGCCACTCAGACTGACAGACTTGACAAGTTTTACCAACCATAAAGACAGTTGAAGCTTTAAACATCACTCACAATGGATCTTGAATATTCCAACTGTAATCAGACATATCTAAGTTGCCTCAACAATTGCAACCCCAGTTGCAATTGGGGTTGCAATATCAAATTCTGTGTCATTACTAAGGAATAACGAAGTCTCTGGTGCACTGCACTCTAAGATTAAGAGAAAACGGACGACTCAGGCGTCCTGAAGTGAGAGAAAGCGGACTCCTTTGGGGGGCACTCAAATAAAGAGAGACATTGCTACATGTTTTGTGGACTACCCACTTAACAGTATCCTTTTCATCACTTTTCACCATAACATTATATATATATTTAGTGGGTCTAAATGGTCGTAAATTGGGAAACTTGGGGTTAGGTGCCTGGAACCAATTAGAATAAATCCCATAGGGTTTATGTAATTTCGGACAACGTCCATTTCGGTTAACATCACGTTTCCAAGAACATGTCTAGGACGTTAACCGGCTCATGACTGTACTTTAATTATGTAAAATAATTGTTAAAATGGCTACAAATTTTAATATAACACTTGGAAAACCGATTACTGTATTGACGGACTAATACTACAGCTAGTGAGCAGGCGAAAACATGTTGGGAAAAATTCGTAAGGAATTCGTTAACCGAATTTTTTTCATTAACCGATATGAATATCCTTATGGAAGGTAATTCGTTAACCGAAATTTCGTTAACCGAGGCGTTCGTCAACCGAGGAACCACTGTATTTAAAGCAAAAACACTTAAACATGCACGAACGCTGTGGAAGCCTAACAAAGACTGGGGACACTTGGGGACGCTGTGATGCTCCGCGAGAGAGCGTAGTGCATCGAGATGAGAGAGGGTGATGCGAGGAATTACTGTTCTATCAAATCAAATTTTATGCACAATTTCTTGTTGCGTCAAGATGCTTGTGGCCACACTTGCTACTCCAGTAACACCCAATAAAATTTTTCCCCAACCATGCATTTAGTTAGTCACCAGCCACCATGACAGATTATGTCGGTCACTCCCCCTCCCCCCTTAGAATAAGGTCCCGGAGAAAGATATCCCACTACTGTATACTGTATAGTACTTACTTGAGAGTGGTGACCACTAGTAATAGTGAATCAGGGCCCAGATTCACTAACACCACTGCTGAGATACCAAGTTCATAACTGCCAGGAGATTTGAAGTCCACACAATCTACCATAAGAACGATTCACCAGTGGTTCATAACTTAGCTGTGGTGTGCATATGAACTCTGGCATTAGTTCAGAAAATGCCAACAGGTAGCTGTGGTGTGTTTATTTTTATTTTCCTCTCGGCCAATCACTGCGACTGATACATAATTGAGTAGGAGACATAAGCCAATCATGTCGCAATGACAGGAGACCACATCAGATGCACGTATTGTGATCTGTTGACAATATTTATAGAAGAAAATAGATCATGGAGTTTTCATTAATAATAATATTAATAAAAGTAATACTGTAATATGTAGTAATAATGATAATAAAAGTATTAATGATGATAATATTAACAATAATAATGTACAGGAGGTCCCCGGGTTCCGTTCCTGAGGACGTTCATAAGTCGGATTTGTACGTCAGTTGGAACATATACTATGTGCATACTGTACTTACAGAACAATGTTTAAAATCCCACTATATCATAGCCTAAGTCCTTATATACATCTAAAATCACTTAATTTAACACAAAAGAAGAAATAGAATGACAAAATTCAGTAAATGAAAGTAAAAAATAAGTCGTCCTGTAAATAAAATACTGTAAATTTAAAGTTTAACCTCGTTCATATGTTGGGGGACCTCCTGTAATAGGTAAAAATCTATTTTTATCCCAGGTTCCCCAATTGGTTTGTTATTTATATAGGGAGAAAAAGGAAAAACTAGTATTTTATGTACAGTATTATTATTGCCAGCGCAAATTTATATTTTTTGAGTATTTTAAACATTAAGACCCCCCTAATTACCAACAATTGGAAAAAAAATTATTTTTACTGTACTGTACTGTACTGTACTGGTTCAGTCCCAGGAAAACACCAGACTGTACAAAGTGAATCTAATTAAAAATAACACCTGTGTGGAGGGGCTATGGGTGTTAGGTTCCAGGCTCATTATTTACCCATGACTGGCTATAGGTAAGGTAGATCTTGTCATCAGCTGGCCAGTACAGTATATATAAATGTCCATCACACCAGTTCTCTTTTAAAGAAAATTTTCTTTGTGCTTTCATTGCATTCTACAAGAAATAACCGATCACCCAAGCGGCTAATGAGTCGATCATTTGGTGAAAAGGATAAAAGAAAAGGGAAAGTAAAAGAGACATGACCAAGCGGCTAACGAGCCGATCAGTGGTGAAGAGGATAAAAGTAAAAGTAAAATTGAACTTGGTGATAAAATAAGAACAAAAAAGTTGTCACATACATTGCAGTACAGCTTGCCCTTAAAATTCGGTGGGGTGGAGGGCAATTTTACTCATGTGCAAAGAAATGTATATTCCCTTTATGTGTTTGCTCTTAGGACAATTATTTCTTTTACCTATACAGTACTGTATATAATAATAATAATTAACGGTTTATTGAAAAAATTCTGCAACCCGAAGGCTGAAAATATGCATTGGACAAAAAGTACTTATTACATACAAAGAGATGGGGTGGGTGGGTCGTTTAACAAAAGCTTTCATTATTGAAAGAAGAAGGAACAATGATTGAACATACAAATTATTATAGTTTACAGTTGATGGCCCGGGCCTGGGCTGGTCATGGAGACACCAGGTGGTGTGGTGTTCATGTGGTGCAGTAACTCGTCCTCGGGTGTTGATATAAGGGACCTCACATGGTCATGGGGACACCGGGTGGTGTAGTGTTCACGTGGTGTAGTAACTCATCATCGGGTGTTGATATGAAGGACCTCACATGGTCTTGGAGACATCAGGTGGTGTGTGTTCACGTGGTGTAGTAACTCATCTTCGGGTGTTGATATGAAGGACCTCACGTGGTCATGGGGACACCGGGTAGTGTGGTATTCACGTGATGTAGTAACTCGTCCTCAGGTGTTGATATGAAGGACCTCACGTGGTCATGGGGACACCGAGTGATGTGGGGTGGTGTTCACGTGGTGTAGTAACTCGTCCTCGGGTGTTGATATGAAGGACCTCACGTGGTCATAGGGACACCGGGTGGTGTGGTGTTCATGTGGTGCAGTAACTCGTCCTCGGGTGTTGATATGAAGGACCTCAGGTGGTCATGGGGACACGGTGTGGGGTGGTGTCACAGTACCTCACTCTGCTCGGTGATGTTGTGTTATCTCGTAGTCAGGTGCATAGCCGGCTGGCCCTCTGTTGTTCCCATGGTGGACGGATCAGCACCTCCTGGTCAGAAGATAGTGGTCAGTTCCCAGGGGTGCTTATCTCACTGGTGGGTCACGGCTCTCACTGGTTCTGTCTAGTGCTGAATTCACTGGTTTAAACACTGTTCATCACTGTTCAACACTGATCCTGCTTCTTTCTGAAACAAAATTGTCACTTTTGATTATGTTGACATCCCGGTGGTGAGGATGGGTCAGGGAGAAGGACTTAAGGAATGGGCAGACATTGGCCAGGGGGGCCGCTGCGCAGCGGGAGCAGCACCTGAATAGGTCTTGACCCTACGGTAGTCAAGGATGTATATGTGTGTGTGTGTAGCCACACACACACTATAAACACATACTGTGCAAATAAATATAATGGGAAAATTCTCTCACAAATAATTAGAAACAAGACAACAAAAATGTATCAAAACATAGAAAAGGTGTGAGTCTACCCTCAAGTCAATTCCATGCTTTGTTATTAAAGTTGGGTTGCCATACGACAATTTTTTCTTCGTAAAAATTACTGTCTTTAGAACGAATGGCATCTGAGCACCAGCTGGGTTGATACATAGATCAAACTTACAAAATTTCTTTCATAGCCATCTAGGCAAGCCAACATGAAGGATGTTGGTAGTTGTGGTGTAATACTCTTCTTGCTTCACAATATGTATGTAGGATGGTGTGTGCATGTAACTGAGTAAAAATAAATGAAGAAAGTTACGTATATCTACGGTACCTGAAAATACGAGTTGAAAACAACCATAGCACCTCACAGCCATAGTTTTAAAATAATATACAGTGGTCCCTCGGTTATCGAGCTGCCTCCCATAAGATTCTTAAATTCGGTTAACGAAAAAAAATTTGGTTAACGAATTTCTTACGAGCCGACCTCAACATGTTTTCGCTTGCACTGGCCGGTCAACCAGCTGTAGTATTAGTCCGCCAATACATAAATCGGCTCTAGGGCTTAAATTCCTTACTATTTTAGTATATATCAAGAAGTTTATACTATTCAATAATTTTAAAAGTTTAATATTCAATTTTTTAGTCATTTTAACAATTATTGAACATAATTGAAGGTAAAGTGACTAGTTTAATGCGCGGCATCCAGCCTCTTAACACAGCAAACAGGCGTTAGTCTCTCTGTTTTCACTGGAGGTAACATCTTGCTTGAGACTCTCTTCAACTAAACGCTTTTTTTCTGTGTTTATAGTACTCGGCCAGCCAACAGTTACTTATATTATAGTACTCGGCCAGCCAACAGTCACTTATATTATAGTACTCGGCCAGCCAACAGTTACTTATATTATAGTACTCGGCCAGCCAACAGTTACTTATATTATAATTGCTCGGCCAGCCAACAGTTACTTATATTATAGTACTCGGCCAGCCAACAGTTACTTATATTATAGTACTCGGCCAGCCAACAGTTACTTATATTATAGTACTCGGCCAGCCAACAGTTACTTATATTATAGTACTCGGCCAGCCAACAGTTACTTATATTATAGTACTCGGCCAGCCAACAGTTACTTATATTATAGTACTCGGCCAGCCAACAGTTACTTATATTATAGTACTCGGCCAGCCAACAGTTACTTATATTATAGTACTCGGCCAGCCAACAGTTACTTATATTATAGTACTCGGCCAGCCCAGCAGTCACTTATATTATAGTACTTGGCCAGCCAACAGTCACTTATAGTTCCTCTCCCCCCCTCTCGGCCAGCCAACAGTCACATATATTATATAGTTCCTCTCCCCCCCAGCCAGCCAACAGTCACTTATATTATCATTACTCTCCCCCCCCCGGCCAGCCAACAGTCACATATATTATAGTTCCTCCTCTCTCCCCGGCCAGCCAACAGTCACCTATATTATAGTTCCTCCCGGCCAGCCAACAGTCACCTATATTATCATGCCCCCCCTCGGCCAGCCAACTGTCACCTATATTATAGTACTCGTACCCCTTGGCCTGTAGACATTCAGCTAAATTACAGTACTCGTGCTCCTCGGCCAGCAAAGTATCAGCTACGTTACACTGCACATCAGCCTCGGCCAGTTGATATATTGCAGTTCTCCAAATTACTGTATGTAGGAAGACTGTGAACATATTAAAACACAATAAAAAAATATATATGTAGTTAATATTTACTCTGTTTTTATTCACTTACACTTTGTACATTATTCTAACGGTATGATTTTATTTCAGAGTATCGTCCTGTACTGTGTGTGAGTTGTGTAAGAATATTCAGTTTAATAGATGTGTATAACTAAAGGGAACACGTACCTGTCACGCCTCATCACACAGTGTTCTCTCTGTTGTTATTGTGGTGATAATTTTACTGGAATATATTGACAGGATAATCCCCAGTTATGGTGTTCAGTGTTTTGATGTACAACTGTGTGTACATCATGTGTGGTGGCTCCATCATTCAGAGGAAATGTTTTGTACACATTTAGATTATCAGTTATTTCACACAATAATAATGGTCACCTCTTGTTAAGAAGCTTTAGGAGAGGGTATAACATATTGACTAAAAGTTAACATGATAAATATAGCTGCCTTACAGAGCTTACCTCTCTGTATATTATCATTACTCCAGTACCACTTTCCTGAAGGGTTCCAGAAACTTAAAGGAAAGTTAAACAACAACAACAACTAGCTGCACATACTTCTTGATACATCACCTTGTATACACTTCATATTTTTAGCTCATGTTTTCAAATACAGTCAGTTCTGCTATAACGGGATAGTTGTGTTCTTGTAAAACATCGTGTTATAGAAATTCGCGTAATAGAAATAACAGGGCTTATGGAGAAAATAGGGTTAGGTGCAGATTACTACTCGAAATCGAAAAAAATTTAGTAGTTAGCCTAACACAAAGGATAGCACAGTCTAAATAAATATTACATTCATATCTAATAATGAAATCATACAGTAAATTTAACACTTTACCTTGAAAAAATATGAATATAACTTGATGGGGGAGAAGGGTGATTTTGAGGTTGATAACATCGAGCTTCTCTTCAAGGGTTATAGGCTATAACCCTTGAAGAGAAGCTCGATAAGGATAATTATGCATTTGCATATGTGCATATGCAAATGCATATTTAAGCCATTTTTGAGCTAAAGTGCATATTCATAATGTTTTGTTTTATAAGGCATGTATTTGGAAAATTCCAAAATATTATAAAACATTCTTCAACCTCAAGGGTCAAAAAATTCGCGAGCATACAAGCAACGCTGGGGCAGAAATTACTGATATTTGAAATATAACAGTCCATTTTATTGCACTAATACAAAATCGAAAATATGCGATTTTGTTTTAATGTCATAATATCCAAAAGGAACATACTTAAGTGACGTTTATATAGCTCAACATTAGGTTGTGGTTAGCTAGGCCGTGATTGGCTGGTCAGTGGACATGAACTGTACGTGATGGGTTCGTGTTCAGCCAGGCAGGGTATAGATGCACGGGCTCCACCAGTTCCCTCCTGACACTCTTTTGTTCTTCTATTTTCTTAAAAGGAAAACTTTTTTCAGTATTGTTTATTAAATTACTTTGTCAGTATATTGTGTTTTGTATTTAATCCTTCTTTGAAAAATCCTACTTCGGCAACATCCTGTCTGGGAAAGTAAATTCACTGAGAAAATGTACAGAAAAGGAGTTATTAACTTAGTATTTATTATTTATTAACATATTTTAAAGTTTCCAAACAAATAGGTAAACACTGGTTTGGAATCAGAGTACTGGATGAATGAACAAGTTACCAAATATCATCATTAACTCGAATACGCTGAATAGCTTCAAACATAGGTTGGTTGCTTATATGAGCAATAGGGGTTGGGTATAAACGGGACTGCCCAGTATGGGTCAATAGGCCCGCTGCAGTTTCCTCCATTCTTATGTTCTTATGTTATGCATATTTAAGTGCATATTTTCTCAGTTTTTACTGCATATTTGCATGCATATTTAGCCATTTTTAAATGCATAATTATCCTAAGCCTAGTTATAGCCTTTCTTTTACGATCATCACCGGGAATGCGATCACCAGAACGCTTCTTGGAGATATTCTTCTTTTCCATATTCACAGTTAATACCACAAAATTGGAGAAATAGTAAGCAAAAATCGCGTTACAGCAAACAAGCGTTCGCATTATACAAATATCGTTCCTCTATTCATAAATTGCGTTAGAGCCAATTCGCGTTGTCAAAACACGCGTTATAGCAGAACTCACTGTAAAGGTCAAATTATTGTCACCACCAAGTTGTTGTTATTATGTGATGTTGTGTTTGGCTCAGTACTGTAGTCTTACACATACAAGTGTTGTCATCCATTCATAGTTCAGTACAATAGTGTATCCTTCATTATATCCCTATGCCCTTAACTTTTGGAATAATGTTTTTATTTACTATTGCTTTGTAAATTCCGTTTCTTAGATATTAAATCCAAGCTTAGGTTTTTAATAAAGCTTCCTGTAAAGTCCCAGTCAAATACTGCACTAATGATTGTAACTTATGAAAAAATACTAGTGCCTATAACTTATACAGAATATACTATACAGTGGTACCCCACTTAACGCGGTCAATTGAACCCAGAGGGTCCCGCGTTAAGTGAAAACCGCGTTAAGTGAATAACAGAACATATGGGATTAATTCCAATAGAACCCAGCCCGACCCCCAAACTCCACTTTTTGACGACAAATAACTATGTTGTAGTAAAAATAACATCTTAATTTTATGATGGTACATGCACACAATTAATACTTAAGAGAAATACAGTCGCCAAGTTAATGTCCATTCAAATAATGGACTCAACCTCCACAGATGGTCGGTCGGGTCCTCCCCCCCCACCCCCGCACCAACCGGCCCCAAGGAGATGTGTGGGATAACCTCAAACTAAAAGTTAGAAAATATAATTGACATTGCTGACTCTCAAGACCAGGAATATTTGAATATAAATGTCATATATTTTTTTCACAAAAGATAACATACTTACTCAGATTAAACATTTTATCTAAAAATTGTATGTTTAATGCAAAAAATATAAGTTGTTTATATTCAAAATGATCACCAAATTTATAAGAATTCCAAAGCAACAAATTATGTTCTGGCCGATAATTTGTATGAATTTTATGAGCTAAAACAAATATCTACAGTTAATAAAAAAAATATATTCTTTCAACACTATCTGTCAATCAAAGTACCTTCACCTTGCCTTCCAAATCAAGGCGTCAGTCCTAACCCCCCACCCCACCAATCTCCATTCAAGAGTTTTTAACATTTAGTAATAAATAATAATTTCAGATTAAAGTTAGATAATATAATTGACATTGCTGGATTCCTTGTAAGACCAGGAATATTTTGAATATAAATGTCATATATTTTAGACAAAAGATAACATACTTACTCAGATTAAACATTTTATCTTAAAAATTGTATGTTTAATGCAAAAAATATGTTGTTTATATTCAAAAATGATCACCAAATTATAAGAATTCCAGCAATAAAATTATATTCTGACCGTAATTTGTATGAATTTTATGAGCTAAAACAAATATCTTCAGTTAAAAAATAATTTTTCACTGGTAATAGATGGTCAATGGTTGGTCCTCTCCCCACCCCCCCACCAACTGGCCCTATGAGATGGATAACCACTAAATTTTAATAATAATACCTCAAACTAAAAGTTAGATATAATTGACATTGCTGGATTCCTTGTAAGACCAGGAATATTTTGAATATAAATGTCATATATTTTGGACAAAAGATAACATACTTTACTCAGATTAAACATTTATCTAAAAATTGTATGTTTAATGCAAAAAATATGTTGTTTATATTCAAAATGATCGTACCAAATGGTAAGAATTCCAGCAATGTAAAACTATATTCTGGCTGGGTAATTTGTATGAATTTCAAGGTTAAAACAGGCAGTCAGGCAGGGTGGCGTGGGCGGGGTGGGTACAATTAAAAATAGTTTCCTCGAAGTTGACACTCACCGCTGTTGTGAAAAATCCGCGTTAAGTGAAAGTTCAGCTTTTAGTGCACCGCCAGAGTAGTGCGAACGCTATGAAAAAGCGCGCTAAGCGGGTAATTGTATATAAATCATTTTTCAGACAATCCGACACTAAGCTTTAGCTATATTCTTTAATGAAGAAATGTAAATGTGTCAAAAAAATAAAAA
>NW_024749657.1:13565304-13597572 GCF_018991925.1 Homarus americanus
ATTCCAGCAATGTGAAATTATATTCAGACGGGATAATTTGTATGAATTTTATGAGCTAAAACAAATATCTTCAGTTAATAAAAAAAAAAATAATTCTTCACAGGGTAACAGATAATTCGGTGGTCCTCCCACCCCCACCCCATAACGTCCCAAGGAGATGTGTGGGATAACCACTTAAATTTTAATAAATAATGCCTCAAACTAAAGTTAGGATAATATAATTGACATTGCTGGATTCCTTGTAAGACTCAGAATATTTTGAATATAAATGTCATATATTTTGCACAAAAGATAACATAGTTAATTTGAGAAAATTTTTATCTAAAATTTATGTCTAATACAAAAATATGATGTTTTTATTCAAAATGATCCTATTATAAAATTCAACAATTATTCTGGCTGAGTAATTTGTATATGAATTTTATGAGCTAAATCAGGAGCAGGGTGGCCGGGTGGGGCAAATCTAAAAATAAGCGTCAGGAGAAAAATCCGTGTTAAGTGAAAGTCCAAGCTCTGGCGAGGCACCTGTAAAAGTTAAGTGAAACCTGCGTTAGGCGAGGCAGGTAATATATATATATATATATATATATATATATATATATATATATATGTAGATCCTGGCGTGGATAAGATAAATCTTGATAAAATTTAAAAATCCTGCAGGAAAGAAGCAGAGCTACCTTAGCTTTCGTCTTTATTCAAGACATCTTCAGAGGCAACTGGATTACATGGACAGAGGCTTAAATATAACTCTCCCCCTTCTTTGCACTCGCTGGCTTCTCCCTCTCTAAGAAATGTTTGGTTGAAAACACTAGATTTTTAGGTACAGTCAGTTCTGCTGCTGTTTAAACATCTTGTTATAGAAATTGGCATAATAAAACAGGGATTATGGAGAAAATAGGGTTAGGTGCAGATTACTCGAAATCGAAAAAAAAATTAGTAGTTAGCCTAACACAAGGATAGCACAGTCTAAATAAATGTTACATTCATATCTAATAATGAAATCATACAGTAAATGTATACTTTACTTGAAAAAATATAGATTGTAACTTGATGGGGGAAGGGGTGATTTTGAGGTTGATGACATCGGCTTCTCTTTAAGTGTTATAGCCTTTCTTTTACAATCATCACCAGGAATACGTCACCAGAACACTTCTTGGAGATATTCTTCTTTACCATATTCACATTAATACCTAAAATTGGAGAAATAGTAAGCAAAAATACGTTACAGCAAATAAGCGTTAAGCTTTTTACAAATATCGTTCCTCTATTCATAAGTGCGTTAGAGCCAATTGGCGTTGTCGAAACACGATGTTATGGCGAACTCACTGTATAGTAATAAATAATACCTCCAGAGACTAAAGTTAGGATAATATAATTGACATTGCTGGATTCCTTGCAAGGCTAGGAATATTTTGAATATACGTCATATATTTTTTACAAAAGATAGCTATATTTGCTCTGTGTAAACAAATTTTTACATTAGATCTAAAATGCAAAATACTGATGTTTATATTTAAAATGATCTATCTATATTGTGAAATTTCAGCAATGTAAATTTCTGGCTGGGTAATTTGTATGAATTTTATGAGCTAAAACAAATATGATGGTTTTTACTTCATCCAGACTCTCTTCAGTAAAATACCCCCACCTCTAGCTCCCCCTCTCTTCCCCATGCTGCTGGGGTCCTCCCTCTACCCTCCTTCCCTCCTACCAGAAAATGTTTGGGTTTAAAACAGTATGCAGTAGTACCCGGCTTATACGGTCAATAAACCCACCAGGTTAAGACAACCAGCTAGTGAACAACAAACATATGGGATTAATTGAAATAGAGACTGGCTTACCCCCAAACTCCACTTTTTGGCGACACAACTATGTTGTATTAAAAATTTATTTTAACTATGATGGTATGAAAAAAAAGAATATAGAAAGGTTTAGGTTAGGAAAAATAAAAAGGTTAAGTTAGGAAAACTAAAGTTATGTTGAACACTTACGTTAGTAGAAGATGGGTCGGCGTGCTGGGATGGAGGCTGGTTCGAGGGCAGGGCAGGCTACTGGCCCTCAGGTGAGTCACCATCACTGTCATACACTTATTGTGGCGCCTGACCGTCCCTCAAAGTCATCTATGTCACTATCACTGGCTTGGGCTGGCTGTGGTGGGTTGCGGGCGAAGAACTCTGTTATGCTTTGCTGACGGCTGGTGTTTATGTTGTCGTCATAAACCTTGAAGTAGGGCTCCATAGTCTGCAACAGCTGGGTAGTGACGATTTCATACCTGTTTGTGTCATGATCGTCGGAAAGGAGGAGCTTGATTTTCTCGACACACTCGATGGCACCCCTAACATTACTGTGGGATAAGCGGTGTTCTTCTTGGAATGACGCACCACCTGCCTCTTCACTGACGTCATCATCATCTATCATCTCGTCAGTAGTCACATCAGGATCCCTTATCACCTCCAGGATGTCGTCGTTGGTGGTCTCGGAGAAGCCTGCAGCTGTAACACTCTGCGCAGCTTCTCTGGCAAGGTCCACTGCTACTGCAACAGTCTGAACCTCACCAGTCACAGATTGACTCTGCCTAACGCCCGGAATGCCTTGCAACACATGTCTCCATGCGTGACGAACAGTTGCTACAGACAGCTGATCCCATGCCTCCACCAAGAAGTCCACAGCTTTCTTGACGTTGAATGTTCTCCAGAATTGTTTTAAAAGTACTTCTTGCTCTGCCAACTGTTGATCCTCGTCATCTTCGCTCTTGCTATCGGTGTTGGTGTCACTCAGGTTACGCAACTCTTCCTTGGTGTTGGTGTAGTCGTTCAGGAGCTGGAATTTTGTTGTTGAGAATGCAGCTTCTACATTACAGATTAACTCTTGGTCCATGGGCTGTAATATAGACGTAGTGTTGGGAGGAAGGAAGACCACTTTTACGTTGGGGTGACGATCTAACAGTAGGGGCGGGTGTCCTGGTGCGTTGTCCAGCAGCAACAAAATCTTGAATGGCACATTCTGTTGCTCACAGAATTTCTTTACATTGGGAACGAAACAGTCATCAAACCAGGAGAGGGACAGTGTAGAGAACATCCACGCCTTACATGCGGTCAGCCAGTGGACATTTAGCCTGGTCATGTCCATGTTCTAGTAGGCGTGCGGCTTGCGGGCTGTGTGGATCACCGATAACTTGAGCTTACAGGTACCGGAGGCATTGGTGGTAAACAGGACGGTGATGCGCTCCTTCTGCATCTTCCGGCCCCGAATCCTGCTGGCATTCTTCACAACGAAGGTCTTGGAAGGTAGCTTTTTCCAGAAAAGACCAGATTCGTCCATGTTAAACACCTGGTCGTCGGTGTACTGTCCTTCCTCCATAATCTCACGTAAAAACGGAGGAAATTCCCTAGCCGCAGCACGGTCAGCACTGGCTTCTTCACCACCAATGTTTATATTGGTGATCTTGTTCCGCATCTTAAACCTTTGTAACCACCCAGAGGAAGCATTAAAGGGTTTCGGCTCTGTAATTCCCATCTTTCGTGACACTGCTGCATACAGTTCACGTGCGTACTCCTTAACAGAGCGCGTGTCGACCGCCATGTTCCGTCGCGCCTGACGCACCAAGTAGCTCACAAGTAATTTTCTGTCTTGAGAAGCACCTGGTTGTGAAAATACTTGATCATAGAAGCACCTGTAGACTTTGTGATCTTCATGTGCTCCTTTATCTTGGCTGCAACATTCTTTATCGTCCGGATCGTAGATTCGTTCACACCATGATGGCGCGCCAAATCAAACTGTCTTGTTCCTTTCTCTAACTCTTGGTTGATCTTGTACTTCACCTCGTAGCTTAAGGAACGTCGTGTCTTCTTGGGCTTAGGGCGGCTGGGTCCAGGCAAGGAAAGGTTTCTCTCTGGGGGTGGTGGTCCGGCGGAAGCCATTTTAGAGAACAATGGATGCACGATTACACGGTGTGGCCTGGACGGATGAAACTGCCGCGGCTAGGTCAAGCGTCGTCTTTCCTCCCTCCCTCCCTCCCACGGGTGGACACGTCATATTACTTTAAACCAATTACAGCTAGCAGCGGAGGGAGGTAGGGATGCATGGCCAATCACAGTCCAATACGTCATATGACGTCAGTGATAACGCAACAGAGACATGCACTGCGCAACCTTACCGCGCGGCTTGGCCAGGCAGAGGCAGAGGAGGGAGGAGGCAGGAGCAGGCGGGTGGGGCGAATCTAAAAATAGCGTCGAGCCGGACACTCTCCGCGTAAAGGGGTACACGCACCGCGGAATGTGAGCATCCTGGGTTCCGGCAGGGCACCGCGGAAACGCGGAATGTGGGACCGCGTATATATATATATATATATATATATATATATATATATATATATATATATATATATATATATATATATATATATATATATATATATATATATATATATATAATTTTTTATTTTTTTTTTTTTTTTTTCCTCTCACCCAGCCACAAAGTTTACGAACAAGGGACATAACTTTGTGATCTAATATCGTGTCATTTCTCACACCGTCACTCCCCAAGTCCCCCCTCCCTTCCTTTTTGGGGGGTTTATGCTAACTGTTTTTAATGCTGAGAATGGACAGTGATAATTATCTTTGTTCTTTTAAGATAATATTATAGCCCTGATTCAGGAAGGTGTTTGTCTGGTTGACTGTGATAATAAATACCAAACCCGGTAGTTTAAGTTATGCTCAGTATGAGGTTGCCTTTATGAGTAAGACATGAAAATACTGTAGTGTGTGTGTGTGTGTGCAGTAAGGTCAAGTTTTGTGTTGAGGACAAAAGAAACATTCATTGATAGAGCAGTTGTGTTAAGACATCTCCACACAGGGAAGCAGCAGGGGGAGAAGAAGAGAGGTTGTCACATGTATGGTGAAGGATCTCTATGTATTAAAACTTATAAAGGTAAATAATATAACCTGCCTGGACTCATTGATGCCTTTTGATCTTGATTGTCAACACCGATATTTTGGTGTCTGAAAACAGATGTATAGTTGTACAGTATTATGTATCTATGAGTTACACCAACTCAGCTCAGCTCATTTTGACAGTAATGTATTAATACCTGTTCTGAAATTGGTGACAGACTGTACTGTATGAATACTGTGTTAAATCTCTAATAGGTGTTCTAGTCCATGTACTGTACTATACTGCACTGCAGTACTGTACTCTACTGCACCGTAGTCCTGTACTGTATGATTGGTAATGGAAGTATCATCCCAATGACCCAAGTCATTTGTGCTTATTGTATTTTGTTTTGCACTTTTTCTCTCATTAATTAAGAAGGTAAATGAAACATAATGAACAGTGATTCACAAAATGTGTAAACAGTAACTTAAAACTGCCATTAATTAAATATTACACAACACTTAAATAATAATAAAAAGGCAGGTGATATAGTGTACTGTAAATTTATCTAATATGTCAATTATAGCTTCATTTAATCATTGTACTGTACTGTACACCATAACTTACTATGATATGTGTGGCAGTAATTTAAGATCATAAAATATTTATAATGTGGAATTTTATGTTGGTTTTAAAAATAGTAATATTTTTTAAAGCATTTGTTATTCTTCATGTCTAGTCTAAGAAGGTTTCATACTTTTGACTATAATACCTCAAGTCTGACACATTGTACTTTTAAAAAGTATTTTTGAGAAAATATATTTGAAATTGTGCAATATTTGTCTCACTCGTCAAACTCAGGAAATTTTCAACTGTCAAAACAGTTTTCTGATCACATATTTATGTAGATGACTCGAGTGGTGTTCCCTTATTACAGCCTTATTGTCATGACTTAGATCAGGGGTTCACAAGCATTTTCCAGCGCAACCCCGAGTCATTACAGTAAATATAAAGATTCGTAGAATAAATACGGACATATTTTTACAAGTACCGTATTTAACTGTAAAAACAAGTACAGAAAATATATTACTTACATAATTGAGAAGTGTAAAAGTAAACACTGGCAGAAACAGGCTACAACTCTGTCATGATTATATCATCATTTAGTGGTCTATTCCTGGGGGTATAATTACGTGGTTAAGCAACATAAAATACAGTTTTCTTAGAGGTCATATTTCATATGTAACATGTTTGCATTATCATTTAATTAATCTTAATGCATGTTACATCAGTCATAATTCATATGTGAAATGTGTGCATTATCATTTAATAAATTTTCTGTTAACTGGGGCTATAAGTATGTGGTTAAACAACATATGCTACAACTGTGTCATATTTCATATGACATATGTATGTCATCATTTGATTAATTTTCTATACCTGGGGGTATATGAGGGTAAACAAAATCGCACACAAATTTCTAAGTAGAAGTTTGATGATATACAGTTTGTAAGGGGTTTATATTCCAGTCCAGTGATTGTTGGAACTGTGCTGTTCAGTACTGAGTTTGTTCTCTGTATCTGAAGCAGGTGTTGGTCATGGGTAGTTCAAACCAAGTCATAGTGCGGGGTGTGACCATATGGCTGATCACTTGGCTCCCTTCCTCTGACCCAGATGATCACCTGCTACTTGTGAGTATTCCATATTATTTATTATCGTTTTTGGTTATGGTTCCTGTGGTGTTATTTGTGTTTTAAGGGAGCATTGTGTAATGTTTGTTAATTACTATGTATGTACAACTTAGTGTGTATAAATTGTGCAAATATAATAGCATATTTACCGGTACTACTAAATTAGTGAGACAATAATTCTAAATGTACTGTATTGTTGCAGCTTTTTATTCATGGTCACATTGGTGTGAACTGCTGCACTCCTAGCCCTGTATGTCAGCACGCCAGCTAGGACACTATCAGCCCTAGCCTCTGTGCTGTTCCTCCCGGGTCCATTATCAAATACCTGCGCCGGTTAGGAGGATACCTGCTGTCCTGTGAAGTTGTTGAGAAGACCCCTATTTACCACCTGTGCCATGTTGATGTACTGTACAAGACCCCAAGCTTCACATCCAGTGTCTACACTCCGGCCGGCGGTACGGCACTTCCATACCACATATGTTTATGTTGCTCTGTATTGTCTTCATGCCGATAATCAGTGTAAATACTGTACTTGTAAATAGACATCTTTTGTTACAAATATCCATAATCTTGTTCAATATCCTTGGTGAAAGCGAAAGAACCAGGGGGCGTTAACTTCTAAACCCTCGACACGGTTACAATAATAATTTTTTATATCAGAATGTTGATAGCTCAAATTTTAACAGTTGAATGTCTCTGATAAAGTAATCCTAAACGTTGCTATCTCACCATACATGTCAAAATTCACCCTTGCCTCGTAATCAGCCTATAATTCTGACATTTCGAGTGCAAAAGAATCAATAAGTAACTCATTGAAATTTGCTGCCATTTTCTGTGTGCATCCGTGGGAAGTAGAGTGAGCTGAGGACAGTTAAAAGGTATACAGTACGTATATAGAAGTGTGGAACTTTTTTCTTTTTTTATTTGCCCCCAAGGGCTAGTTTATTGGGCACCCCTTTACATCCTGTGCAAGGTGAAGCGCAAAAGCGTTTACAGTGCCCATCCAGGAAGCATGCGTAGTTCATGCTTGCCTTTATGACTCATGCATTAAGGGCATAAAAGCCTGAAGGGTCATGGGTTTTGTCAACAAGTTACATAAAGTGACAGAATGATGAGTGTATGGGGGGGAAATTCCCGGTACAATTTATCTGTTTATGGCAAAGTGTGGCAGGTCCCTAATAATGTCAAGTGCCAGGCATGTCTCTAGGAGGAGGGATATCTGGTCAGGGAGGGGAGAGGTGTTGGTAACAGGGTCATCAGTGGTTTGTGGGTAAGAAAGTCAGGAGTTACCCCGGGAGTTTGGGTGGGGCCCCTGGGAGCAGAGACTGGGGTGTCGGGCATTGAGGTTCCCCACAAGGAGGGTGGGGGTGGAGGTGATATGTTGTGGTGGGACAGGTACAGTAGAGGTGGAGGGAGGCACATAGGCATTGACAATATTGAGGAACATACCTTTTAGTGTGATTGTGATGGCGTGTACGTCGATAGTGTCGGCTTCAAGGGGTACGTCGAGAGGTTGGTAGGGGACGAACTTCTGTTGTGAAACGTGTCACAGGGCAAGGAGAGTAACTGCGTTAATCCCTTGACCATAATTTATGGTCCCGACTTAACGAGACAGCAACTGTCGGCCTTGTCCTTCAGTCCGTGATACCTGGATTAAAAAGAAAGAAAAAAAGTCATATGTGACTGCTGCAAGACCCAGGTGACCCCCTCGACCCCATGACCTATATGCAACCCCTTATGATGCATCTTGGGTCCCCATGTTTGGGAACCACTGCCTTGAATACAGCAGAGGACAGAAGACTTCCAAGTACTGTATCTGTGGGCTTATATCCTGGGTTATCTGTGGTCTTGTGAAAGATCAAATCGGTGAATAATTGATGTGTCGCTTACTGGAAAATATAGGTTATGTTCCTGGCTAGCAAGATAGGGGATATCAATGTATATATGAGGAGCTCAGCATTACAAGGGGTAAAGCACCACCCTGGACACAATGCATTTTTTTATGGATATCACTATTTTCACCCTTCCTCTACATGTTGGCATTGGATGTAACCCCCTAGCTAGACTAGAAATATGGTTGAAAGTCCTTCAAAAATAGGGTGTCATTTCGCCTCAGGCTAGGAGCTACGTATCTGGCTGTGCTCACTGCTCAGTAAGTAAAGGTGGTCACATCCCGTTCAAAGTGAGAGAAGCGATTTTTAGTGAGGGGACTTTGAACTGTACGTGATTGACTATGACGAGGCCATTAAAGTTATACGTACTCCTCAGGATTTACGTAACTTCAACTTATTACGATCGTCAGGGATAATAAAGCAAAGGAACTAAACAAAGTAAGATTGTATTTCTATTATCATACACAGTCTCTCCTCAACTTACGACATATGCTTATCTCCACCCACACTGAAGTACTTTCTGGAGGTGCAAAAAATTTGACGCAATTATCTGGATGTATAACTCGATGTTTGATGTGGAGGTTTGATCCTGGAGAAAATCTTCAGTGCCACTGTTAAAACATGAATTTTTTTTTATTTATTATTATTTGTGGTAATTAAAATTATAAAATGTTTAAACAATAAATAATATGTGTTAAGAAATATATACACTGTATCTCCATTTAAGTGTTTTTATTACAGGTAAACCTTGAGAAAAGATGCCTCATTCAGCGATATTATGTTTTAACAATGGTCATGAATTTAGACTATCTCGCTATATATGATAAAAAAAAATTTGCCTTAACAATACCCATCAAATATCCATTGGTTGGAAAAGAATTGTTATCTCTTGCAAACTATGGGTTGATAAACTCAAATTAATCATTGTCTTGCAAGGATTCCAGCAATGCAAGTTATATTTTTCTACATCAAGTCAGTGACATTTTATAAGGAAACAATATTTAACCCTATGCACCACATATCTCTGCCTTCACTTGTCAGCCTACCCACGTGTCGCCACATGGCCGACCCATGCACTACAGCTGTGTCTGGCTCTTTGTCGATCGTAAAACCCGCCATCGCATGGCTCCATGATAATTGGCCAGTATCTTACATTGTACTTATCATTGGTGTTTTATTTTTCTTATATAGTGAGAGGACAGCACTAACAATTAGATTGAACTGTGTTATGGTGACTGTGGTGAGCAGTGTAACTTTGAAAATGTCTGGGAAGGCCAAGGCATCCAAGACAACCTTGTCTCTGAGGTGAAGCTTGACATTGTTAAGCAGCATGAGACTCCCCCAGAGGCTGTGTGGGAGTCACAGTAACGTCTCCACTTCACCTACAAGAGTCCCCTTAGCCTCGAAGGGAACATGTGATGACCAGACTTGTCCAGTTTGATGTAGTGAGTGTTGTTTACTTGTTTTGTACTAATGGTACAGGTTGTACCTCTCCAGTCCAGCATTCTGTGGTCCGGAAACTCCCGTGGTCAGGAACGATTTTAGTTTGTCCAATAGGTAGATAAGCAGCTTTTTTTTTTTTTTTTTTTTTTCTTTTTTTTTTACCTCTCTGAATTATTATTATTATTACTGGAGTATTGCATTTTCGCCCCTCAGGCTCCAATGTGGGTCAGTGACCTGTGACCGGGTGGGCTAATCCCCGTAAAAAAACAAAAACAAAGCTGCGAGAAATTAAGGTTTGTTTACATCTGGCAGTTCGGCTCTCTCTCTGTTTGTCTATACAATACAGAGTACAACATTTAACCCTTCAATATATATGAACAGTAAATAAGTGTTGCTTTCATATTCTTAAGTAGAGTAATGACGATATGTTTTTACATGTGCTCACTTACAAATGTGCAGTCTCACTTTTTTCTTTAACATTAATAGTTAGCTACTTATATTGTTCCATTTATTAACATTAAATAACATAACTTAAAACATTAATTTTACTACAGCTACAACCAGGGTCTTATTTTTTTGTTTTATATGTAGAACCACTCAGTCACTGGTGTTACGAGTTGGGGATTTAGAATATAGTTAAAAGTCTACCCAGATCCCAACAGGCAACAACAACAAAAAACAAAGACAATCGGACTATAAAAGGGTAGACAAAGGATGCGAGTTTTTGTTGTGTATAATAAAGTACCATAAATTCCTTAACAAAATATTCAGCTTTCTATAATTTACCCTTAACCATACTTAACCTAAACATTAACAGTATATACATATTTATACAACATACAATAATTTGAAGCAAGTGGACGCGGGGAGGCAATATAAGATTACAAATACTTAAGTGCGGAGCTGAGATGGCTGACGAGTAAGGCTGAGTATTGTAGAAGACGGTAGGTAGTCACTGTGCCGTAGGTTTCCAGGATAGGTGATCCTGTGGTCACTTCCCAGAGTGAACTGAACTCTCCTCGAACTCGAGCTGACAAAGAAGACTTGGAGGAGGTGACGCAACAACCAGGATATGGAGAAGGGAAACCCCGGAGTGGTAACTAAGACGAGTCATACTCGTGTTTCGTCCCTAGATGGCGTTGCTCGTGGTGCTGGGTAGGTAGATCAGGACAATAGATGGCGTGGTTCGTAGTGCTGGGTAGGTAGATCATGACAATTGGTGGCGGGGTTCGTAACACTGGTTTTGTAAACATTAACGAAAACAATGCCGACAGCCGTCTCGTCTCCTCGTGTGTTTTAATATTCCACGAATTATTAATGAATTGTATTGTTCATTTTGCACACACAAACATTAATTCAATAAAAAAAATTAGAAACATTAATTAAAACATGTATGAACAGTAAATAAGTGTTGCTTTCATATTCTTATGTAGAGTAATGACGATATGTTTTTCACATGTGCGCACTTACAAATGTGCAGTCTCACTTTTTTCTTTAACATTAATGGTTTGCTACTTTTATTATTCTATTTATTAACATTAAATAACATTACTTAAAACAACCATATTAATTTTTTACATTAATTTTACTACAGCTACAACCAAGGTCTTATTTTCTTCAGTTTTATATGTAGAACCAGTCAGTCACTGGCTTTGTAATCAACGAAAACAATGCTGTGTCATTTCCTCGTGTGTTTTAATATTCTACGTATTATTAATGAATTGTATTGCTCATTTTGCACACACAAACATTAATTCAATAAAAAAGACATTCAGTAATAAACAATAATGAATCTTTTGTACATAAGAGAAATGACGCTGTTTACACGATTGTGCATGTCGTCTGAACGTTGGCGAGCCGTTCAAACCCATCGAAATTCGAGTTTCCGACGTCAAAATTTTAAAGTATTTAGTGATTTTTTTTTGTGTCCAAATAAAAACCGGTGAATTAAAAACTCGTGAAATTTGAGAAGCTACTGTACGACATTTAACCCTTCAATATGTCTTCAAAGTGACCACGAAGCAGTGAAAGTGGTGCTAACTTAAGCGCAAGTCACTATCTGTCCAGGAAAAGGGTGAATTTCCATGGTCCGGCACCGGTCAGGTCCCGAGGTTGCCGGACTAGAGAGGTACTACCTGTAGTTGTATAGGAAATTTTTTGTCGGTGATACATGTGTGTTTGGGGACTGGCTGGGAACATATTTCATTGAACCCCATGTTATAATGCTCCCTTATTTATGATATTTCACCTAGCGATGGGTTTTTCTGGAACATAATTCCAGCGTTTATCGAGGTTTACCAGTACTTGTGTCGACCAAAAAAATTCTGTGTGAGGTAGGGTTAATCTGTTAGTGTTTTTGTGTTCCGGTCGTGCTCTTGTTCAATTTGCATCAATTCTTCATTTGTTAGGTATTTCATGACTGTTTAATAGCTCCTGAACATTCTCTTCATCACCTGAGCACTTTCTTAAATTTTTTCATTATTACAGATAGTTTTAACTGTTGATTTGCTATCCCCAAAGCACGTGAAATATCCACAGACCTCTCACCTTTTTCATATCGTTTAAACACATCTAGTTTCTCGGCTAAGCTTATGCAATTTCTTTTAGCCTTTAAACCATCACTTGCTCATGTTGAACAGGGGCATAAAAATGCCATAAGATACCTGAGAAAGTTTTTCTCCTGTTCCTGTTCAGATGCTTGAAAACAAAATGCCCACTAACCTGCGACCGTTTATGTTAATGTTGCTGGCATCACCACTCACCAGCCCGTCAGCATTCATGCGCAAGGCGATAACTCGGCATGGATATGGTCTCAGAATGTACAAGTATTAGTATAACTCGGGAAATGCCAATATATGTAAAATTATCTGGGAAAATCACAGCATACCTGGCCACCTGCATCACCTACCATGCCTCTGTGTCACCTACCATGCCTGTGTCACCTACCATGCATCTGTGTCACCTACCATGCATCTGTGTCACCTACCATGCATCTGTGTCACCTACCATGCATCAGTGTCACCTACGATGATGCTTCATTCTTCACCTGCAGTGCTGGTAAGTGTTACTTTTTTACATATAGTAATAACATGTACACATATATGGGTCGATAATTTTTTATTGTTGTATTTCTGGAGGAGGGAGAAGTGCCTCAATAATTTGAATTTGAATTGAATTGAATTGAAACAGTTTATTTAGCCAGATAAACACAGATACAGAGTGGATAATAATAACAACATTAACATGGCTGAGCCAGTTGAGAACCTGAGCTCTCCTGTAGGCACTTGATATATACTATACATTTATCTCAAGGTAGTATTATGTAACATTTGGGATAACTCAGCAAGGCCAGCAAATCTTTTTAATCACAAAATTATCCAGTTTGTACATACCATTACTCAAATTCATGTTGACAGATTCAGTATGTTTAATGAGACTAGATTCTATAATGTTCCCACTGACAATTGAATTACAAGGTAATATTGAGAAGGCATTATCCCAGTCAACGCAATGTTTATTATCTCTCATATGAATGAACAGAGCATCAGATTCCTGGCCTGTCCTAACACTATATTTATGCTGTTTAAGTCTAGTTATAAGATTGTAGGGGCGGAAACTATCTTCCTGCTCGTTACCGCTGCTTACTCGCTTGTTTGCTGGTGCGACCAACACTTGGGGCGGTTGGACAGAGGTGAGAATGGCAGCTGCTACCTGTGTCACCGGCAGATTCACCCCAGCCGCCATACAGTCACTATCTAGCTACCCCGCTGTTCGTCAAATTCTGGCTGTGATCTCATCATAGGTCCTGGACTCATGGGCTGTGTCCCCAGACCTTCACCTATTGACTGTCAATTCTCTGGTCATCTACCACTACCACGACCGTCAGTTCATCTCATTCCGTCTGTGCCCCGGTGTTCTCCTGCCATTTCAAGACGTCGCTCGAGTGTGGAGTTGAATGGACGCTTCCCAACCCTGAGTGTGGATCACCGTGTTCCAGAACCTTCCCCCAGGGCCACTGCCGTAGGAAATATCTGTTCATTGTTTGATTCTATCAGTTGTTGACTCCCATTAATTGTTTGATTCTATTAATTGCTGACTCCCATAAATTGTTTGCTCCCTTTAATTGTTTGCTTCCATTAATTGTTTGACTCCATTAACTGTTGACTCCCATAATTGTTATTTGATGTTTGTTGAGTGGTGTCAGAGTTTTGTGTTATATTTTTTATAGTAAAGAGATGTCAATCTCAAACGGTTGTTTGTTTTTCCTCGGAAAACCATGGTCCTTGACTTTCCTTTTTTAAGATCCTGATTGGTCTGGTAAGGGATTTCTATCTCTTAGTCCCAGGCCTTTACAAGTGGCGACCTTGCCAGGATAGTCTCTGACCTTTGGTTTCTAAAGGCTAACATACGTTCAGGTGTTGTTGTAAGTCGGCGTGAGCGCGCCGCCTTACTGTCTGTGGCCCGGAAGTAAGTGTTGTTCAGTGGTTATCCCTTCCTTCTGTGTGCTAATTTTGTTGCTCTCCCTTATACTTGGGGAAGTTTATTAGTGTTGGTTGGGATGCACTGTGGAAGCTGTCATAGCATTTTTGTTGTTGTTTCACCTGGTGCGGTTTCTTTACCCTGAGAGTGATTCAGCTGGGCTGGGTGCGGAACAAGGTTCCGTCCAGTCGGATCAAATCATTTATTGGTCTGATTGAGCCACTAGGTGAGTTACCTTTGGCTATTTGTGGGGTAAGTTGTGTGTTTTTTCTTTTTGCTCTTGGCCTTTCTGGTCATTATGTATAAATTTGAGGAGTTGAAAGGTCAAGCGGTGGCCCTGGGTCTGACAGGTACTGAGGTTGGTCAGTACGTGGTCAACCAAAAGAATGCCGAGAGAGAGGAACGTCAGCAAGCGAGAGAGGAACTTCAGAAAAAGAGAGAGTTGGAGGAACGTGATAGAGAATGAGAGTTCGAATTAGCTAAGTTGCAGGTAGAAAAGGACCTAGAACTAGCTAGGATTAATGCTTCAAGTAGACCAGAATCCTCTGGCCGTATACAAGACAATGTGGTAAAACCCAGCTTGCCTGTGTACTGTGAAGGAGAAGACATCGCCTCCTACCTTGTTAGGTTTGAGCGGGTAGCTGAGCTGCTTGGTGTGGACCCAGATAGCTATGCTGTAAGGTTGGGTAGCCTATTGAGTGGTAAGCCAGTAGAGATTTACACGTCTCTGTCTGCCGACATCACCAGAGATTACTTCTTGTTGAAGCAAGCTCTCTTGCGAGGATTTAACAAGACTTCTGACAGTTATCGTGTTGATTTCCGCTGAACGAAGATTAGAGCAGGAGAAACGTACCAGCAGTTTTTTATTCACCTGGGTCGTTTGTTTCAACAATGGCTGGAGACATCGGGTTGAAGAAACCTTTGAGTCTCTCTCTAACTTCATGATATTAGATCAGTTTTTGTCTCCTCTACCTCCAGACATGAGAATTTTCATCAAAGAACACCAGCCAGCGACACTTGGAGAAGCTGTTCGTCTTGCCGACAACTCAGCGTCTGCTCGCAACGCCTACCCCAAGTCATCCCCTCCTATTGTCTTGGTCACGTTGACTGCTGATCTATTTAACTAATGATTCTTATTAAACTCCATGACCACAAAACATGAGTGAGTTAGCGACCCCTGAGAAGATGTGTTTTTCCCCATAGATGCTACACTTGTGTTTCCCTCCCAGAGTCCTGGCTTTGTGAAGACAGTTTTCAATGCGTTGTTTATTCCACTTTCTCCTGGGAAGCTCAATCTTGAATTAGTCTCTGTATATCAACTCAAGTAATTCGCCAGACCTTTGTCAACTGAGGGTCATCCTTGAATGAGTAACAGTCAAAGTTGTTTGTGATTATTGTCATTGCGTGAGTAGCGATCACTGGCAACTCAGGGATATATATACCCGTGCATCGCGCAGGGAGAGCGTCCCCTGACGCTGCTCCAACGTTTCTCCAGGTATGTTTATGTGTAGCCATTCAGTTAATTCAGTCAATTGTAGTGAATATCAGTGTTCATCAGTGCTCATGCTTTAACAGTTGAATTGTCATTCACTCAGTGTAAGAAGTACTATAACGTAAATACGTCTGTCGTCTAGACAAGAGAGTTGTTTGTGTTGTCATGCTTCCCAGTCCGTCCCCTGACGCTGCTCCAATGTTTCTCCAGATCCCATTGTGATTCTTGCATCGCTCAACAACTGCCCCGGATGTAGTAGATACCCAGCAGGGACCATATATGAGACGATGGCACCGATGCGGCCTGATTAATATGCTCCACTGCCTTGTTGGGCCAGACCCCAGACTCGCCATGTGTCTGGCTACCACACACAATAACAACGGCCGTGAATCTCAGTGTTCTACCCTGGGACCCTCCCTGGAAGTATATGTCCACAGAGAGTGTTGTAACATGTATGTTTGGGATAATTAGTTGGAAATAATTATCCCATGTTGGGTAGTGGACCCAGGTATCTGCTGATGTCAATATTAACGTGTATGTTGAGTAAGGTCTTGTAACTGTACTGGGAAGTACCACTTGGATGTTGAGTAAAGTAATCTACAATGAGTGCCATGTACTATGCATTGTGAGTAGGGCCAAGGAACTGGTCCTGCTATGCCATGTAATGTAACACCAGTAAGGTTGTGTGCAGTAAGAGTGTAAGATCTGAGCAATTACTGTTGAGTAAAGAAATAAGTAAATAAGAAAATAAGTAAAGAAGAAAGTACTGAGTCTGCAATAAGCCCAGGAGTTGAGCCTGGTAGTTATATGATTAATAATATATCTTTTTCCCTTTGATTTCATATTAATAAATTTGTTTTTAGAGTACTTTAGGTGTATTCATTTCTCCCACAGTATTTTACCTTTATTTCTGTCCAAGTGACTTGATACCAGAATTACCATACCCATGTGCCTAGACCCTCGACCATGCTACCAAAAGAATAGGTGACAGAACCGAGTAAGTAGATGAGGGTGGTGTAGAGGTGGTGGAAAACACACGCCCTCACACTATAGTGAAGATTGCGAAGCCTCCGTCCTCCGAGGAACCATCCCCAGGAGTACACAGGAGTAGTTCACCAGCCGTGCGGTGTCACAGCTGCGGAGAAGAAGGGCACATTCGTTCTCGCTGTCCCAGGAATCCCCTCGCCTTCAAGACTGCTGACACTCATCAGCCCAGCAACAAGGTCGGATTCTGTTTGGAAGACAGGAGCTGCCCCTGTTATTGTGTCAGTGAAACAATAAATGGGTCTAGGGCATCTACTTTCATCAGGGACACTGGTTGCTCGTGCATTATTGTCTCTGAGGAAGCCCTGCCTGACGCTGACATCTCCAGCTGCTCGAAGGTTAGTGTCGCCGATTATTTAGGTCATGTTGACCAGTTCCCTGTTGTTAGGTGGTACCTGCGTTGCCCCTATTTCACTGGTTGGTCTAATGTGGTAAGAGCTCCCATTAAATTTGCTAGTGTCCTCATAGGTAATGTTCGTGGTGTTCGTGACCCTAACAAGCCGGAACCTTTAAAACTCTCCTCGCCACCAGCACCAGTCTCCTCGCCACCCTCACACCTCTAGCATGGGTCCAAGCTGTGGAGAAAAGGTCGGCGAAGGTGAAACAACCGTATCTCCTAATTCTTCCGAATTTGTTGCCACTGACTGTGACTCCCAGGGAGTTCGCCAAGCTTCAAGACTCGTGTGCTACTCTGAAACGGGTAAGGGAGAAGGTGACTTCCAGAGAGGAGGATCAGGTGAGAGATGGGTCGGGTTATAAGTTTGTTTCTGTTAATGGGGTGTTTCACAGGTCTTGTGTGTCATCCAAGCGACCAGGCAAAGTAGGTCGGTTTTTACTTGTTGTCCCTGCTGTTTGTCGTAGTAACATTCTCTCTGTAGCTCACAAGAGCCCTCTAGCAAGTCACTGTTCTCGTAGGAAAACTTATAGGAGGGTTGCTGATCAGTTTTACTGGCCAGGTATGGGAGCGGATATCAGAGCTTTTTGTAGGAGTTGTGATTATTGCCCACATATGTTCGCCAAGAGTAGGGTCCGTCCTGTTCCACTTGAACCCTTACCTGTCATTGCAGAACTATGTTCTCGGTTAGCCATAGATTTTGTTGGACCATTCTCACCCCCTTCCTCTAAGAAGCATAAATTACATCAAGCTAATTCGTTAAGGAAATATAATTGCAGGACCCACATTGCTCGTGTACTTGACGACATTCCCAAGCTGGAGTTAGTCGAGGCACTACCCTGCAAAAGTTCTTGTGAAGTTCGGGTGCCAGACTCTGATGATCTCGGTTGGGAGTTGCTGCTAACACCTGATGAGATAGAAGAATCCTCTACGACTGGAAATAGGCCCAAACTTAAACCCGGACTGAAGTGGATCCCACGTGCAGTTCCTTGATACGGCCTTACGTTTTGGACATCAAGTTCCACCTATTCTTTAATGTGACCATTCTTTATTTTGATATGTGTATTTAAACATTTGTTGTAAGATGATTATGCTTTGTGTACTAATCTTAAGTTTTAATCTACCTTACAGTAGATTTTTGTTGGGGGAGCTGTGTAAGGGCGGAATTTATCTTCCTGCTCGTTACTGCTGCTTACTCGCTTGTTTGCTGGTGCGACCAACACTTGGGGCGGTTGGACAGAGGTGAGAATGGCAGCTGCTACCTGTGTCACCGGCAGATTCACCCCAGCCGCCATACAGTCACTATCTAGCTACCCCGCTGTTCGTCAAATTCTGGCTGTGATCTCATCATAGGTCCTGGACTCATGGGCTGTGTCCCCAGACCTTCACCTATTGACTGTCAATTCTCTGGTCATCTACCACTACCACGACCGTCAGTTCATCTCATTCCGTCTGTGCCCCGGTGTTCTCCTGCCATTTCAAGACGTCGCTCGAGTGTGGAGTTGAATGGACGCTTCCCAACCCTGAGTGTGGATCACCGTGTTCCAGAACCTTCCCCCAGGGCCACTGCCGTAGGAAATATCTGTTCATTGTTTGATTCTATCAGTTGTTGACTCCCATTAATTGTTTGATTCTATTAATTGCTGACTCCCATAAATTGTTTGCTCCCTTAAATTGTTTGCTTCCATTAATTGTTTGACTCCATTAACTGTTGACTGCCTTAATTGTTTGACTCCCATAATTGTTATTTGATGTTTGTTGAGTGGTGTCAGAATTTTGTGTTATATTTTTTATAGTAAAGAGATGTCAATCTCGAACAGTTGTTTGTTATTCCTCGGAAAACCCTGGTCCTTGACTTTCCTTTATTAAGATCCTGATTGGTCTGGTAAGGGATTTCTATCTCTAAGTCCCAGGCCTTTACAAAGATCTTTACACCTGCTGTCCCCTAGGGACTTGATCTCACTCTCCTCTACTGTATATATTAGCCTTCTCAATTATTTCCCCTTAGTCTGTACTCACCCCTGAAGATGTGAATTACCGAAAGCGCTTGGGAACTTCGTATTTTCTTGTTAACTTGAAAATACGTAATTTGACAAAATTTTGGTATGACTGAGGCAGGTCATAAGTGCGGGTGGTCGTAAGTTGAGTAGGTCGTAAGTCGGGGAGGAGCTGTATGTATATACATATATACAGGCATCCCCAGCGTTACAGAACTCCGGGTTGCGGAATTTCTTTCTTACGGAATTTGTAAATTATGACCAATAATTTCACGATACGGCCTGTAAATCCGCCCTTATGGAATTTAACAATTAAAAAAAAATCTATATAAAATTAAAAAATTTTGTTAAAAATTATAATTTGTTTGGTGTGGATTTCTTGGTGTTTGCTACCGCCAAGCGTGGCAGAGGAGGAGACAGGGCTGGGTGGGTCATCAATGTCGCTTTCTTCAGACAGGTTTATGTACTGTGGAAACTTGCTGGTTGAAGGTATTGGATCATCTTGAGGGAGTGAAGAGGCAGCACTGGTGGGGCATGAGGAGACAGCACTGGAGGACTTCTTAAAATAGATGTCCAATTTAGACTGCACAGTTTGTTTTTTCTTTTCATTATAAATTTCTCTGTGGCAAGCAAGTGCATCTTGGATCATTCTGTCAACTTTGGCATAATGCTCATAATTTTGATCCATGCCATCAAACATTTGCATTCCTCTGCCATTTGTTTCACTGAAAACTTTTTGGGGGGTACAGATTCTTCTTCTACATTTTGTCTCTCTTCTTCCTCTGCAATTTTCTGTGCATCTAGTTCAATAAGATCCTCGTTACTGACAGACTTGACACTCACTCACTTGACAAGTTTTACCAACCATTAGTTGTGTACGTTATCTAGTGAATTTAGTCAATATTGTACAGTACAAGTACACTGCAATACAGTGGTCCCTCGATTAACAATGGACCTAAGTGCAAACCTGTACTGTACATGTACTAAATGATTGCAGTACTAAAATTGTTATGTCTATTGCAAATATAGATTGTTTATACAGGTATTCAAATAATTCACTATCTTACAAGAATCCCAGCAATGTAAGTTATATTCACCCAGGTCGTTAGGGTGGCAAATTATGAGAAGAGCTTAGTTACTCTTAAGTAATAATAAATAAACACGCAGGCCTTCAGCGCCATCTGTCAAATCTTATCTCAAATAAATAAACAAACACCAGACTTTGTCACCTCACCTCCCCCCCCTCTTCCCACGCTCGCTGGCTACCTCCCTCCTTGTGTTCACAGACAAAAGATTGGTGATTTCTTTATGCTTTAAGGTGTTTATTTTGTATAATATCACAGACTAAAGTTAGGATAATATAATTTACATTGCTGAAATCCTTGCAAGACAGAGATTAATTTAAATATAAACTTACATATATTTTGATCAAGATATAAAAATTGTAGTGCATTAGTGTACAATACTGTAGTACATTTTATAATATAAAGTTTTTCAACTGTATTTTTGGGTAGATTTACACAAATTTCTTCATTTATTTTCACCCATTTACATGCACACACCAAACTAAAAGAAACATAAAAGAAATAAATGACCTTAGTGCAAAGCTGGAGTGCACATGAACTAATTTGATTATGGTACTAAAATTGTTATGTCTAGTGCGAATTATTGCATGTTTATATTCAAATTAAACAGTATCTTACAAGAATCCCAGCAATGTTAATTATATTCTCCTAGGTCATGTCACTGGCATTTTAAAATGAGAGAAGCTTAGTAGGACTGTTAAATAAACACACAGAGACCTTCGGCTAAAACTGTCAAACATCACCTCAACCCCCCCCCCACCTCGCTGGCTGGCCGGCTCCGTCCCTCCCTCTCCCCCAGCCAGGGTTTTAGGCTTACCGTACAGTTTTTATCTATCTCAGACTAAAGTTAGGAGATTACAATTTGCATTGCTGGAATCCTTGCAAGACAACCAATAATTTGAATATAAACGTCATATATTTTGCTCGAGATAAAAAATTTTGTACATTAGTGTACAGTACTGTAGTACATTTCATAATATAAAGTTTTTAAACTGTATTTTTCGGTAGATTTACATATATTTCTAATTTTATTTTCAGCCATTTACATGCACACACCATACTAAAAGAAATGTAAAAGAAATAAATGACCTTAGTGCAAAGCTGGAGTGTACATGTACTAATTTGATTACAGTACTAAAATTGTTATGTCTAGTGTAAATTACAGCATGTTTACATTCAAATTAGTAATCAGTCTCTTACAAGGATCCCAGCAATGTTAATTATATTCTCCCAGGTCATTTCACTGGCATTTTAAAATGAGAGAAGCGTAGTAGGACTGTTAAATAAACACACAGAGACCTTCGGCTAAAACTGTCAAACATCACCTCAACCCCCCCCCCCCCCACCCCTCGCTGGCTGGCTCCCTCCCTCCCTCCCTCCCCCATCTGCTCAGCCAGGGGTTTATTTAGGCTTACAGTTTTTATCTTATATAATTTCTCAGAGTAAAGTTAGGAGATTATAATTTGCATTGCTGGAATCCTTGCAAGACAGCCAATAATTTGAATAAATACATCATATATTTTGCTCAAGATATAAAAATTGTAGTACATTAGTGTACAATACTGTAGTACATTTTATAATATAAAGTTTTTCAACTGTATTTTTGGGTAGATTTACATAAATTTCTTCATTTATTTTCATCCATTTACATGCACACACCATACTAAAAGAAACATAAAAGAAATAAATGACCTTAGTGCAAAGCTGGAGTGCACATGAACTAATTTGATTATGGTACTAAAATTGTTATGTCTAGTGCGAATTATTGCATGTTTATATTCAAATTAAACAGTATCTTACAAGAATCCCAGCAATGTTAATTATATTCTCCTAGGTCATGTCACTGGCTTTTTATAAGAGAGAAGCTTAGTCACTTAAGAACTGATAAATATACACGCGTTAGACCTGGGCCGGTGCCAACTGTCAAACGTACTACCTCCCCTCCCCCCACGCCCCCTCCTTCCCTCCGTCTCCCCCATCTGCCCAGCGTTGCTGGAATCCTTGTAAAAAGTGAATAATTTTAATATAAAAGTCATGTACTTTGCACAAGAGATGAAAATTAATCACCTGTATCACATTACAGTAGTGATTTAAGAGTAAAAGTGTAGATGTACGTACATAGTATTCCACATGCACGTAAGTATAAATACAAAGTTTATGTGATGATCAGACAACGTCCATTTCGGTTAACATCATGTTTCCAAGAACGTATCTAGGACGTTAACCGGCGCAGGACTGTATATATATACAGTATATTGTTTCAATGGGATATTAGGTAATTGGTTCCAGCTCACTGAAAAGTACATGCAAAGTAAAAACAAAATGCAATAACGTACACTTACTTTGAGGAGTGTATGTAGAAGGCTCCTGGTTGATGATGATGATGGGAATTAGAAGGAAGTGGGGATGAAGGAGAAATCATCTTTCAGGGGACCCATGCTTGATGCAGTAATTTCACCAATAAAATTTTAAGTTCACTCGGTGTAATTCGAGATTATTTTATTTAAATCAACACTGCACTGCACTATTTATTAGCAATATGTTAACTAAATTTCAGAATGACCAATAATTTTAATGTAAAAATGCAAAAATATTCAAGACACCAACAAAATCGATGTTCACTCCACTGTAAATAAAGTCACACTGATGCCTGGTGGCTGAGTCAAGCGGCTGATGGGTGCACAAAAAACTAGTTCCCTCTACTGCATATAATATCAAAATGTTAACAATTTTAAAATGACATAGTTTTAATATAAAAAATGCACAGATATTAAAGAGCACAACTTTCTTGATATTTACTCGACTGGAGACGAATGTAAGCATAGAACAGATTACTGAATTGGCAGACTAGCCCATCAGCTGATGCCCACAACAAAATGTGTTTGTCGTAAGAATTTCGTTAATCAAAGTTTTGTTCGTTAAATGAATTGAAGATCCTTATGGGAGGTAATTCATTAACCGAAATTTTTTTAACCGAGGGACCACTGTATAGGAAAATGTGGTTTGTTACGGCCACTTTTTCAAGAACACATCCATTCCATAATGTGGGGGAAACTGTACACAGGAAAGGGCAATGGTAGACAGCATCTTGATCCTCTTAGTTTTTCAGAAAATGATCAAGAAAATTTTTTTTATTTTACTTATTTATTTGTATAGATAATATAATCATGTAGGGAAAACATAATATTGTGAAAAATAATTACATTGAAAAGCAGAAATAAATTGTGTGTGAATGCACAACATCAATACTACATATTAACTCAGTCATGACTTAAAATGTTTGTTTTATTCTACTCTACAGTAAAGTGAAATGACAGGCTCTGATATATTCTGTACCTATATCATTAATATATTATATATAATGGAACATTATCTGTACCTATATCATTAATATATTATATATAATGGGACAATATCTGTACCTATATCATTAATATATTTTATATAATGGGACAGTTCATTTGTCAAATGTCAATGAAGAAGTCATTAATACATTTGGCTCTGGGACAATATAAAACATCGATTGCATAATTTCCAAATTGTTTACAAGGTTAATATTCTCTTTACATGTAAAAATATAAAAATGAATTAAAATAAATACAAATATTGTGATGGTGAAAGATTGAATCTTTTTCTGAATTGCCTCCAACAGACAATGTAATACTGTACGTACAGTACTGTACTGCCCTCAGATGGAGGCAAGTGCTTGTGTACTCTTAATTATAGTTAAGACAGCACACTATTATTCCATTTATACTGTTATGATAATTGCATTATCACACTTATTTATAATACATCATTGAATGCTCAACAGTTATCTTTGTATATTGCTACTCGCTCTTGACAGCATTGGCATCAGGTACCCAAAGCCCCGAGTCAACGCAGCGCTTCATGTGATGAGCTGCTTCCTCTGGGGCCATCTTCTCTATTGTTGCCTGTAGTAATTCAATGTTCTGGCTCTCAAAACATTTTTTCAGCTCCTGAAATAGAAAAATCAAATTCATTAAATGTTACCATAATTGTCATGATCTTGGGTTGTTAATCAGCCCCAGGACTCGCCCATGCATCCCCTAGTCCACATCTTGCATAAATAGTCAGAATAACACTTGTCACCATGGCGGAAGGAAACACATTAACCTCTTGGAATTACCCACTCTGAATCCCCATTTCCCAAGGCCCGCCACTCCACGGCACAGACTTTAAGTTCACCTGAAATGCTTAAGCATCTATTTCAAAGGGATGTATATGCCAAAAGTGAAGAATCCTAACTCTCCAGTGAGGATAGTGAGTGGGAGGATGTGGCACTGCTTCCACCAGCTCCAGCTCACTCACACACAAAGGCTGTTGCATTACCCACGCCAACTACGCTGCCGTGGGCTGCATCTCCTGCCTTACAACAGCCTGATCCTCCTGCTAAGAGACAGCGTAGGGGCCTACAAGTGCATGGGAAGAGATGGCCTTCCCCATATCAATGTTCACCTACTCAAGCACCACAACCTGTACCAGCTAGTGAGTTTGTGTGGCGTGATTGCCAGAATTATGTGTTTAATACCTCAAACAAAAGTATTACTCCAGATGCAAATGTGGATGATGATAGCAGTTACTTGAATTATTTTTTTTAGTTTTTTGATGAGACACTGATCAGTGATATAGTAAGTGAAACAAATAAGTGTGCCGAATACAAAGTGCCACTGTGTATTCCAGGTTTCTCTGAGTACCACTCGCAAACACTTCTAACCCAAAAGCGAGTGGTGAATGTACTGTTTAGTATAATAATAAGGAACCATGTGTAGGTGTTATGAAGTTGTAAGAGTGAGTTGGTAGTGCATCATCATCATGTCTGACAGTTTGTTCCCAGATGTGCAATAACTGCCAGAGGGGTGCTGAGCCACGATAACTTGCCGACTTCTCCGACTCACCAACAACCATAGGTGGTGAATACAGTGATATAATTACAGGCAACCCTTTAGATACGATGGGGTTATGTTCCAGAAAAACCCATCGCTAGGTGAAATATCATAAATAAAGGAGCATTATAACATGGGGTTCAATGAGATATGTTCCCAGCCAGTCCCCAAACACACATGTATCACTGACAAAAAATTTCCTATACAACTACTATCAGTACAAAACAAGTAAACAACACTCACTACATCATACTGGACAAGTCTGGTCATCACATGTTCCCTTCGACGCTAAGGGGACTCTTGTAGGTGAAGTGGAGACGTTACTGTGACTCCCACACAGCCTCTGGGGGAGTCTCATGCTGCTTAACAATGTCAAGCTTCACCTCAGAGACACGGTTGTTTTGAATGCCTTGGCCTTTCCAGACATTTTCAAAGTTACACTGCTCACTTCATGGTCACAAAAACAGAGCAAAAGTACTCGTCACAATAACAGAGTGAACGATGATAACATAAAAACAATGATAACGGCCGACACTGCTCACATTTTCAAAATAGGAGAGGCCAAGTTCCTTACAGTCACAAAAACACAGAAAATATCACTCCACAGTCACCATAACACAGTTCAATCTAATTGTTAGTGGTGTCCTCTCACTATACAGGTACTCCACGACTTAGGACCTACTCGACTTACGACAACCCGGACATACGACCGCCGTAGTCGTATAAAAGGATGATAAGGAGATGCAAATGTTTGAAGAAATGGATCAAAATGTTGAGCGATTTGCAAAAGTTGACAGAATGATCCAAGATGCACTTGCTTGCTACGGGGAGATTTACAATAAAAAGAAAAGGCAAACTGTGCAGTCTAAATTGGACATATATTTTAAGAAGTCCCCCACTGCTGTCTCCGTACGCCCTTCACTCCCTAAAGATGATCCAATGCCTTCAACAAGCAAGGGTGTTAGCCTGTCTGAAGAAAGCGAAATTGATGACCCACCCAGCCCTGTCTCCTCCTCTGCTTCATCCAATTAATGTAGTCTCCATGTTTAATTAAAAAATTATTGAGGCCCCGTGTGCATTCAGCTGACTACATTAAAGGTAAGTGCACAGTAACACTTTACTCATTTTTCATTATTGATTTATTTTACTGTACCATATTTCATTTTAGAATTTCTATGTATTATTTTTGCATTTTTGACTTACGACTAATTCGACTTACGAACTGGTCGTCGGTCCGAAACCCCGTCGAGGAGAAACAGTATAAGAAAAATAAAACACCAATGATAAGTACAATGTAAGATACTGGCCAAGAATTATGGAGCCATGCGATGGCGGGTTTTACGATCGACAAAGAGCCAGACACAGCTGTAATGCATGGGTCGGCCATGTGGCGACACGTGGGTAGGCTGACAAGTGAAGGCAGAGATATGTGGTGCATAGGGTTAAATATTGTTTCCTTATAAAATGTCACTGACTTGATGTAGAAAAATATAACTTGCATTGCTGGAATCCTTGCAAGACAGTGATTAAATTGAGTACAGCTAATCCTCGACTTACGAAATACTCGACCTACGACCACCTGGACATATGACAACCTCAGTCGTACCAAAAAATTTTCAAATTACGTATTTTTGAGTCCCAACGTTAGTGATTGCGTTGTGTACTGACAAAATTTTCGTTTGCAATTCACTTTAAAATGGCTGGCAAGCTTAAAAGTGAGAGTATTGTGGTGCTGAGAAAAAAAGAGACACCCATTTTAGATTTTCTATGTATGATTTAAGCATTTTCGACTTACGACCTGGATTTGGGTCCCTAACCCCGTCATAAGTCGAGGAGCAGCTGTATATACATCCCATAGTTTACACGACAGATTTTTCTTTCAACCAATGGCTATCGATCAAGTGTGTTGTTTTGATCATATATAGAGAGATGGGGTTAGTTTATAACCATCATTAAAGTGAAAAATCACATCTCGGGGTTTACCTGTATGTTTCTTTACTAATGACAACATGTATGTCTAACATTTCATAAGACTAGAATGTTCATTTTATGATTTTCATTCTTTAGCCTACTCTTGCTCTGGAAGACTTTCTAAGGTTAGTTAGACCTTTAAGGGATTTAACATGCAATAAGCAAAAGGAACAGAATTTCATCACAACAGTACAGCTTGATACATGTTGTGTATAGTACTGTACTTCCAAACACATTCCCTGTCCCTTACTGGTATCTGTTGACATACATTTATCCCATCAACTGTCAATAAATTTAAGGAGTAGTAAATATATAATGTTAAAAAAGTTGCAGTGATAATGCTTTAACAAAATAAATTTAGAGACCAAAGAATATTCATAGCTGTTGTTAGTGTTAGGATGGTCAAACACCCACCAACACTACAGTACTTAGTCATACACCCAGAAAATACCTCTAACATTCACACTCATACAATATTCACTCATCTCTGTCATTTAAGGACAAAATATTCAGCAAGTCAGTTAAGGACATATAACTCACCCAAGACAGTTAAGGACAGATAACACTCACCTCAGGCAGTTAAAGACAGATAACACTCACCTCAGTCAGTTAAGGACAGATAACACTCACCTCAGGCAGTTAAAGACAGATAACACTCACCTCAGTCAGTTAAGGACAGATAACACTCACCTCAGGCAGTTAAAGACAGATAACACTCACCTCAGTCAGTTAAGGACAGATAACACTCACCTCAGGCAGTTAAAGACAGATAACACTCACCTCAGTCAGTTAAGGACAGATAACACTCACCTCAGTCAGTTAAGGACAGATAACACTCACCTCAGTCAGTTAAGGACAGATAACACTCACCTCAGGCAGTTAAAGACAGATAACACTCACCTCAGTCAGTTAAGGACAGATAACAGTCACCTCAGGCAGTTAAAGACAGATAACACTCACCTCGGTCAGTTAGGGACACATAACACTCACCTCAGTCAGTTAAGGACAGATAACACTCACCTCAGGCAGTTAAGGACAGATTACACTCACCTCAGGCAGTTAAAGACAGATAACACTCACCTCGGTCAGTTAGGGACACATAACACTCACCTCAGTCAGTTAAGGACAGATAACACTCACCTCAGGCAGTTAAAGACAAATAACACTCACCTCGGTCAGTTAAGGACAGATAACACTCACCTCGGTCAGTTAGGGACACATAATACTCACCTCAGTCAGTTAAGGACAGATAACACTCACCTCAGTCAGTTAAGGACAGATAACACTCACCTCAGTCAGTTAAGGACAGATAACACTCACCTCAGTCAGTTAAGGACAGATAACACTCACCTCGGCAGTTAAGACAGATAACACTCACCTCAGGCAGTTATGTTATGGTCAGTTAAGGACAGATAACACTCACCTCGGTCAGTTAAGGACAGATAATACTCACCTCAGTCAGTTAAGGACAGATAACACTCACCTCGGTCAGTTAAGGACAGATAACACTCACCTCAGGCAGTTAAAGACAGATAACACTCACCTCAGGCAGTTAAGGACATAACACTCACCTCGGTCAGTTAAGGACAGATAACTCACCTCGGTCAGTTAAGGACAGATAACACTCGCCTCGGTCTGTTAAGGACAGATAACACTCACCTCAGGCAGTTAAAGACAGATAACACTAACCTCAGCCAGTTAAGGACAGATAACACTCACCTCAGTCAGTTAAGGACAGATAACACTCACCTCAGTCAGTTAAGGACATATAACACTCACCTCAGGCAGTTAAAGACAGATAACACTCACCACGGTCAGTAAAGGACAGATAACACTCAGCTCAGTCAGTTAAGGACAGATAACACTCACCTCAGGCAGTTAAAGACAGATAACACTCACCACGGTCAGTAAAGGACAGATAACACTCAGCTCAGTCAGTTAAGGACAGATAACACTCACCTCAGTCAGTTAAGGATATATAACACTCACCTCAGGCAGTTAAAGACAGATAACACTCACCACGGTCAGTAAAGGACAGATAACACTCAGCTCAGTCAGTTAAGGACAGATAACACTCACCTCAGGCAGTTAAAAGACAGATAACACTCACCTCAGTCAGTTAAGGACAGATAACACTCACCTCAGTCAGTTAAGGACAGATAACACTCACCTCAGGCAGTTAAAGACAGATAACACTTACCTCAGTCAGTTAAGGACAGATAACAGTCACCTCAGGCAGTTAAAGACAGATAACACTCACCTCGGTCAGTTAAGGACAGATAACACTCACCTCAGTCAGTTAAGGACAGATAACACTCACCCAAGACAGTTAAGGACAGATAACACTCACCTCAGGCAGTTAAAGACAGATAACACTTACCTCAGTCAGTTAAGGACAGATAACACTCACCTCAGGCAGTTAAAGACAGATAACACTCACCTCGGTCAGTTAAGGACAGATAACACTCACCTCAGGCAGTTAAGGACAGATAACACTAACCTCGGTCAGTTAAGGACAGATAACACTCACCTCGGTCAGTTAAGGACAGATAACACTCACCTCAAGCAGTTAAGGACAGATAACACTCGCTTCAGTCAGTTAAGGACAGATAACACTCACCTCAGGCAGTTAAAGACAGATAACACTCACCTCGGTCAGTTAAGGACAGATAACACTTACCTCAGGCAGGTCCTCAAGCACCTCTAGAGGGTCAAGGCCGCCAGGACCAAGTCGAGCCTGTCGTTCTTCCTCCTCTGCCTCCTTGATCAACTCCTCCATCTTCTGGGCTGCTCGCTTCTGTACCCGCTGCTTGAAGGCCTCTAGTTCATCTGTGAAGGCTTTTTTGTATTCTGGTTCAGCCTGCTGTATCCTGCACACAAATGATTATGCAAACTTAAACTATGAAGTGAAAAATATTAAGGCAAGATATACTGTACAGTATATTGCCTCAGTTCAAGTACAGTGGTCCCTCGGTTAATCAACACAATTAGTTCCAGAAGGTCGTTCGTTAACCGGAATATTTGTTAACCGAAACCATTGTTTCAATGGGATTGTGGGTAACTGGTTTCAGCTCACCGAAAATACATACAAAGTAAAAAAAAAAAATGCAGTAAAGTACACTTACTTTGAGGTGCGTATGTAGAAGGCTCCTGGTTGATGATGATGATGGGAAATAGAAGTGGGGGTGGAGGAAAAAGGAGAAGAGAAGGAAGTGGGCGTGGAAGAGAAATCACCCCATGCTTGATGCTGTCATTTCACCCAGAAAATTTTAAGTTCACTAGGTGTAATTCAAGATTATTTTCTTTAAATCAACACTGCACTGCACTATATATTGTCAATATGTTAAATAAATTTCAGAATGACCAATAATTGTAAAAGATCTCTGTGTTCAAGAGCCCCACAAGCAAGATTTTTCCTCCACTGAACAGAGATACAAACCGAGGCCTTGGTGGGTGAGTGAAGTGGCTGATGGGCCCACCAAAAACTAGTTCCCTGTACTGCAATTATGTTAAATAAGTGTTAAAATGACTAAAAAAATTAATATAAAACTTGGAAAATTATTGAATAGTACAACCTTCTTGATATTTACTCCAATTTTAACGAATGCAAGCCCTAGAACCGATTTATGTATTGGCGGACTAATCTTCCAGCTGGTGAGCAAGCCAAAGCATGTCGAAACATTTACGTAAGATATTTCGTTAACCGGATTTTTGTTCGTTAACCGAAACGAAGATTCTTAAGGAAGGTAATTCGTTAACCGAAATTTTGTTAACCGAGGGACCACTGTAATTCATATTCTAATCATTAACATTCAAATTTAACAAATTACAGTCTGATACATAAAAAAATTATCAAATGAAGATGATGCATAACTTGAAACACTTGTTTTACACTCTTTAAAACTTTTCTTCACTCTGGTGTATGATGACCGATCTAAAATATCCCCATCCACTCTCATTCAGCTTAGTTACTAGATGTGTTGTGTTGTGGTGATCCCTTCGTAGGTCAAGGCCTCAAGATATACTGTGGTTTATCTCTGTTCTTTCACACATTACTAAAACATCACACACACTGTAGCATCACACATACTGCATCACACACACAGCATCACACACATTGCAGCATCACACAACGCATTATCGTAGCATCACACATGCATTACAACGTGCTGTGGCATCACACATTGCTGTGGCATCACACATTGCTGTGGCGTCATTGCTATAGCGCCACACATTGCGCCATCATTACTGGCAGCATCACATTCTGTAGCATCACACATTACAAACGCGTCACACATTGCTGTAGCATCACCGCAGCGGCATCCACACACATTACCGGCATTACACATTCTGTAGCATCACACATTACTGCCAGCATCTTACGTACTGTAGCATCACACATTGCACAGCATTACACATTGCTGTATACACGTTATAGCAGCATGCACATTACTGTGGCATCACACATTACTGTATCACGTTGCATCACATGCTGTTGCATCACATTACTGTTTATCACACACGTGCTGTAGCATCACATTACTGTAGCATCACACACATTACTGTGGCATCACACATTGCTGTGGCATCACATTACTGTGGCATCACACATTACTGGCAGCATCACACATTTACTGTAGCATCACACATTACAGCAGCACCACATTGCTGTAGCATCACACATTGCACCAGCAGCATTACACATTACTGTGGAATCACACATTACTGTAGCATCACATTACTGTTGCATTACATGCTGTTGCATCACACATTACTGTGGCATCTGTTACTGTTGCATCACCCATCCCACATTACCGTAGCATACATTACTGTTGCATTACACATTACTGTTTGCACTCACACGTGCACAACCAGCATCACACACATTACTGTAGCATACATTACTGTTGCATACTGGCTACTGTAGCATCACACACATTACTGGCATACATTACTGTAGCATCACACATTACTGTTTGCATCACACATTACTGTAAC
>NW_024749657.1:13597672-13608105 GCF_018991925.1 Homarus americanus
CTTAAATTCATGTTTGCTAGTCATTACTCCCTTTAGAACATAAATTGAATTAATTAATTATCTTCCCTTTTGTGATTCACTTATTTCAACTGTTCTTACTTTTTCAAGTACATTTAGTTGAGTAGGTTTTTGGTGAGGATAATTATTGCAGTGTTCCCTATTTGTTCCTTTATTTGTTAATAACTGGGGTAGGATTCACTCCCCAAGTATAAAGGGTAGTGGGATCGCGACAAATAAAAATAATAATGATGACAATAATAATAATAATAATAATAATAATAATAATATTGATAATGATAATGACAATGACAAAGACGAAGATAATGATGATAATAATAATAATAATAATAATAATAATAATAAACAATAATAATAATAATAACAGTAACAATAACAATAGCAATAATAATCTAATAATAATAATAATAATTGTCGTAGCTCTTTTGGTATTATATTAATTGTTTTAAATTTGTTCTGGAACTCTTAAGTAGATGGGCTGAAGTAAACACTTTGCTGTTTTTTCTTTATTGAAGAAAAATTTAGTTTCACAGCTTAGTAGCTTGACCTCGCCTGACTCCTGATGAAGTGATGGACTCGGCATGTATAACACAAATAAGTACCGAGTCATTGTTGAATATCTTTAGGGAATAATTTGGAATTATACATTTGGGTGAAAATTTATATAATGCAAATGGTGCTGTTCCACCGCTCTTCCACCTCCAACCGAGTCCTCACAGTTTAAATCCTAGGTGTACCTAACCTTGTTACAATAAAATGTGCTTTAGCTAAACCTTTCTTTCTTGCACATGCTGTTGCAATTCCTTCCGAAAAGTCCTCTTAGAAATTATTGTGTACCTAGAAGAAATCTTTCTGTAACAAATTATCATAACAATCAAGGAACTGTTAAATATGATGATAAGTATAAAGAAACCAGGTAGGATTATACCCGTAGATAAATATAAAGGAAGAGAATCCTGTAAAGCAGGAAACTGTGTTTCATTAATATAAGATAGAAGCTTAAGCTCATCAGATACAATATGAATGCTGCTGAAATTCATATTCAAGAAAAATGGTATGCAAGGTAATGGCGAAAAAGCAAGGTTGTGATTGTATTACTTTTAATTTCACAATAGCCTGGTGCTATATGATAACCTTCCACTACTAAATGTTTACCTACATCCTGGCATATACGTATCACACTAGTTTGATTTGGGAAAAAAAATACTGCACATTATTGAGATGTGCACGAAACACTAATCTATGTGGTATTGGAGTGTATTCACATTGTTGTAGGGCTGTAGATGCATTAGTTTGTACTATAGTTAATTCACATGTAGCTTCTGCAGCCCGTGTGATAGCAAAGCATACGCAGGACATACATGCAAGTGTAAGTATGTTGACTTTTCTTTACAGATCAAATGGCGAGAAAGCTTTTCTCCTTCTATTCTGTCTTTTATTCTGGATCTTATTTTGACACTTTCACAAATTTTGTTCCTTAATTCATTTATTCTGGTTTTCATTGCCTTTATTTCTTCATAATTCATATCAAGATATTTAAATTCTTCATAAAGTTCTCTTAATCTACTTTGAAATAAATTAATTAGCCCATATTTTTCTTGCAACATTCTCTTACATAATTTTATAAAAAAATTCTTGCATTCTGGTTTAGCACATTGTTCCCACCACTGTAATATATTCTGGTATGTGTTTATTTTCTCCTTAACATGTTTCCAAAACACTCCAAAGTTTTCCTGTACCTCATCAGAGTTTAAAATACTACAATTCAGTTTCCAGAAACCTTTACCTACTTTTAATTTTTTTTAATGTTTACTTTGACAGAACCATTGAATGGTCAGAAAAACTGACTGGAGCAATGAAAAATATTTTAACTACAATATGGGTATTTAACTGCATGTGATTTTTAAAGACATATTTTATTTTTTTTTTACTTTTAATCTTATTAAACTTCTTATTTTATTTATAACATCATACAACATATCAACTTAAGATTTTCCTCATTGCCAGAGATCATGACTTTAGTCCTCGAGTGTACTCATACTGGTATATCGTACTCAATATTAAAGCCTGACATATTTCAATTGAATTTTCACATATAATAATCATTTATAAAATTTTGATTCACATATTCTTTCTTTCATGCTATAAAGTTAAATTTTAGCAACAGTAATTTTACATGACCTATTAATAATTTGTTTGACGATTCTCGGACTAATTCCACAGTTACTAAAATGAACAAAATACTTCATTAGTTATGACCAAATCCTTCGCGAGTTTATCTTTTTATTAATGCTTACTTTTAAGAATATGTATATATTCTATGTGTTTATTTCCCATATCACATTAATGATGACCTATCTCCCAGGCTGCCTATCGTGCAGGGTGGTACCTTCAGCCTGATGGTGCCCGCTATTGCCATCCTCAACACCAACTTTGAGAGTTGTGACCAATTGCCGCTGATCAACATGACTACTGAGGAACGGGAGGAGGTATGGCAGGTCCGCATGCGGGATGTTCAAGGCGCCATAGCTGTGTCTGCTATCTTTCAGGTCGTCATCGGTTTCACAGGTAATGGAAGAGTTGACGGTTGCCATTTTATTATAAAAAGTAAAAAATAGGCTGAATTTCACTATGGTAACCATATTTTCTACTAAAATCCATCAGAAACTATACAAGATAAGGGTTAAAGTTGTTCAATAGTCACTTTACTGTAAAACGCCCATGACATTACTAGCTTGTAGTCAAGTCGAAATTAGGAAAGGACTTGGGAGAGCCAGGCTTTGCTTGGGACAAACAGATATAGGCTGGGAATAGCCGAGAAACATGTTCGGGGTGCCCTAAGGAAAGGCTGAGGCCAAATACGTGACCCTTAACTCCCACCTTTTGTAGGTAAGGTTTCATTAGGTTATGTGAGGTTAGATTACGATACCGTGGGTCATTATGTTGCTTCTTATTAACTGTGATATTTCTTTCAATATCCTGCCAAGTTTGTTATCAAAAGGTTAAAAAATCTAAAGTTCCACCCCTGCATGATTGCTTTGACTTATTTATAAAATTCTAGTAAAGTACCTGTTCCTCGGATATAATATTCTTAATTAAAAAACAAAATAACTATCACTCATGATATCCAACGTAAAAATTAAAATTTTCTTCCCACGTTTTCTTGAGCAAATTTAAAGTACTTGAACTTGTAATGACTGTTTCTCTTGCACAGAATATTAATATCTTTTGAATAATCTGTAGACATCGAGAGTGTGGAAAAAAAAGAGGTGTCTCGGTTGAGCAGCGAATGGTAGTGCTCTTTCCAGCGTTGTTGGATGCCTTCTTCGTGTTTAATTTGGCAGTTACCGTCGGATGAGCGGAGGAGGGGTGTGCCAGGAGGGATTGGCCCATAAATCGTTTTGTTATAAGAAAGAGCAATGAACTTTTTCAGCAACCAGATACATATGCATCTGAGAAAGATAAACAGTCAGAGAGCCTTAATTTTGAAAGTGTGGAGAGATCTCTTCCTCATTTGCCTCCCCTTCTGAACCCCCTGCCAAAAAGATAAGTCGTGGACAAGGCAGTATAATGCTGATTTTTTTAAGTACGGCTTTGCAGGGTGTGAACAGAGCAAAGAAGAACCAAGGCTTCAGTGTGTGATTAGCAATGAAGTTATTCCAAATGAAAGTTTGAAGCCGTCCAAATTGAAAAGACACCTAGAGACAAAACACGCTGAACTCATTGGCAAACCACTTGAGTACTTCCGGAGAAGAAAGGAGGAAATGAAGTGTTCAGTAAAAATTCTTAGTAAAGCAACCACTCTTAATGATAAAGTACAACTGGCATCATATTTAGTTGCTTCTCGCATTGCAAAAGAAAAAGCTCAATATACATAAGCTGAGAAACTTACTCTTCCATCCACTTTGGATAAACTGTAGTGAGTACAGTTCTTGATAAGTTTGCAAATAAAATAAAATGCTTCCTTCTCAGTGATACAACAGTGTCTCGGCGGACAAGTGCTATTGCAGAGGATTTAGAATTCCTGCTGGTTTCATGTCTACAGTCTGGTGGAGAATTTGCTATCCAACTTGATGAAAGTACTGACATGTCTGACTGTGCAACATTGTTGGTTTATGATAGATATGCATGGAAAGAGGACTTTTTGGAAGATTTACTGTTTTTTGAGCTGACCTACACACACTTTGGGGTTAGATATATACAGAGTGTTAAATGATTGTGTATTTGGAAAATACAAACTGGATTGGGCTAGTTGCAAAGGAATTACAACTGATGGCGCAGCTAATATAACTAAAACAGTGGGGTTGCCAATAAAATATCAGAGGCAGAAGGTAATGACTGCCAATGGTATCCCTGATAATCTCGAGGATGTTCTGAAAGATGTGGTGAAAGGTGTTAATATGATCAAAGAAAGTTCACTGAACAGTCGGTTGTTTGAATTGCTGTGCTTAAAAAGGGAACTGACAGAATTCTAACAAGGGTTTATGAGCTAAGGATGGAGATTCGTCTATTCCTCTTACTTTAAAAATCTGATTTGGCAGACTTATTTTGCAATGATGAGTGGATATTAAAACTCATACCTAGCAGACATTTTTTTTTTCAAAGCTAAATGAACTTAATCTGAAACTGCATGGGAAGGATATGATGTATTCCAACAGAGTGAGGAAATAAAGGCATTTAAGAAATCAATAGTGCTATGGCAAGCCAGACTTGGAGTTGATCGCCCTATGTACTACATGTTCCCAACACTATTGAAATATATTGAGGAAAACTACATCACTGAAGAAAGTTTGAAGAGGTGATATACAGCTACACCTCCTTGCGTTGTGTGCCATCTTCAATGGGTAAAGACCATATGCTTTTGAGAGGCTAGAATCTATTGCAGGGATGAACCAAACACCTGCTTAAAAGAAAAAAGAGCTTCTCACTCTCACATGTGATAATACATTAAGAATCAAGCACAAGTCATCATCTGTGTTATCATTCTGGATCAGTGTTACCAAAGAATATCCACTCTTAAGTAAGGAAAGTGTCTTACTGTTGCTTCCTTTTACAACAACTTACATGTGTGAGCAAGTTTTTTCACCCTAACAAAGCTAAAAACCAAAGAGAGAAACCGATTCAAGACTGCAGCTGATATGCATGTGGCGTTATTTTCCTGCAAGCCAGATTGGACCAAGATCACAAGCAACAGGCAGGCCCACCAGTCACACTGAACAGGTAAATAAACTGCCTTACTCCACCTTAATTGTTGCATTTTGCTTAGCAGTTTTACATGGTTTACAATTATTTTATGTCAAAATCTACAAAAGCACTGATTTAAAATTATATCACATGCATGGGTTATATATATATATATATATATATATATATATATATATATATATATATATATATATATATATATATATATATATATATATATATATATATATATATACACGAGTGTGTATTTATGTAGGTAGGTAGGTAAATATATGTGCATATTATGTATAATTGGGAAAAGTAATTCCTCTTCACGCAGACATTTCAATTACTGGCATTCAAGTAAAACTACGGTATTAACATCACTATGATACAATAAAGAAATAGAATTTACATATAACATAATTTATCTAGGCAATTAATGTAATGCAAATTATCAACATTAAAAGTAAATCATTGATAGCTTTATCAGGTAAGTACTTTCCCCGAATATACAGTAGCCAAAACAACTATCTGTGCAGGTGGGGGTCGATATTCTCTGAAATTTTACGTGCGACTAGTGACAGCCCTCATATACCAAAATTTATCGTCTATGGTCTCATGTTGTTTCCCACAAAGTAAGCATAGATAATTGTTTTGGCTACTGTACATATATTATAAATATACATGCATGTATGTACAGGTATGCAAGCATGTACCGGTAGAATGATCTATAAATGTGTTTCTATCCATAAGGAAAGGGGGGGGGGTGCTCTTACGACTGGCAATAGGGTCGTGAAGGTACTGCATAAAATCGTACTGGGTCGCGATGAAAAAAGTTTGAAGAACACTGCCCGGGCCTAACTGACCAAAATATACCCAAAAATGTGTAAGTACACTAACAATAACTTAATAAAAATAAAACATATCAGTGATTACCACACTTACGGGCATGTCTTTAAGGCTCCTGCTTACTGGGTCTGGGTAGTCCAGAGTGGTGCTTGGTTTATTTACATGATGGTGGTGGCGTCGTCGTCGTCATCGTCGTAAGCGTGGGTGTCAGCTTCACTAGGAGTTGGAGATGGTGGTAAGTGACAGTGGTCACTTACTGTAGGGGTTGATGCATGGGCATGAGTGACCCCTAATGGACCTGGTGTTGGTTCTTGTTGTTCTTCCTGTTGTGGTGTTGCTACGAGCCGTATTGCCATCTCTTGGCAGACACTGCTACCACTGTTGCTTTCGCTGACCCACCACTGGCCCGTGTGTCTCGTCATACAGCCGCGATAACCCAGATGAATTAGTGATAAGCGTACACATGGTCGCAATTGGGGATACCGTGATAAACCACATAAACACTCTGATAAAATAAACACCACATTAGGCTAGCCGATAATTTTTTAGAAGAGAGTTCATATCTTTTGTATCTCCTTAATTCTGGAATGTCTGTCGATATCTACAGAAATGCGAGACATTCATATTGTTATATGTGGCTAAAAACAACTCTGAACATATTTAATAATCTTGAAAAAATAAAAATTCAGTATATTGGTTCATGGGTTTGAGGAGTCAACACCGCGCTTGTTTCAAGACGTGAGGGAAGATTTCTTGTAGTTTCTTAATTCTGCAATGTCAGTCAACATCGGTCACCAAGAAGACCGTGAGACATTGTTCTTGCCACGTCCGACTAAAACACAACAACAATATTGCCCGAAAATTTAAAAAACAAAAACAGAGTTACATCACTTAATTCACTGGCGACGGTCGTGATGCTTAACGCCGAGAGAAACTTGCTTTATTTTCTTAAGGATACATTGTAAAGCAATATCCAATTGTCCAGAGTACCATCAGACGTTCATATTGCCATGTCTGGCAAAAGGAAAATATTTTCATCGATATTAAGGTAAAAAAAAAATGTTGCTTCGTCCATGTCATCAGCGAAATGCTCCTCTCCCGGGTGGTGTCTCCTTATAATATTTTGCTTTAATTTTGTTTTGCTATATCACTTATTTTTTGTAGGACTATGAGATCATAAGCCATTTGCTTTGTTATACTTGGCCACAGAAAAGACAGCCTTACGAGTACTCAAAAAAAATTAAACAATCAAACGTCAACCAAGGCAAGGCCGTCACCATCTGTGACTGCCCCGAGTCACCAGATGATGTGAGTCACTAGCTTGAGGTCATTGAACGGGTCGGAGCTAAAGTTTATGCCGTTACAGTGGTCTGTCATTACTCGTTATAGTCCTTGGTAATATTTGTCTAAACTACAACTGTTAAAGTATCTAGAATAAAAAACTGTGGCCTTCCTCACAGCCAGTTATCACATGGTTACCAACCTATGTACTCTTTGACCATACCTCTAACAATTCGTTTTTGCTTGTACACTCTAGGAAATAATGACAATAAAGATAAATAATAATAGTTAATGAGCGCACCACCAAGTTAAAAACAGAAATATGTTGTAATGTTTACTCAGCAACAAGCATTTCATGTAGATCCACAATGGAAATGTGGATAAGATAAATCTTGATAAAATCACACAGGGAAAAGGGAAACAATGGAATAAAGACGAAAACTAAGGTGCTCCATTGTTTCCCTTTTCCCTGTGTGATTTTATCAAGATTTATCTTATCCACGTTTCCATTGTGGATTCTGGTACTACACCCGTTTTTAAGGACTTGCTAAACAACTTTGCTAAGGGCATACTAAGCTTTTCCTTACATTCCTTTAATACGCTGGCAAATATCTCATCGGGACCTGGCGACTTATTAGGCTTGAGCTTGTCTATTTGCTTACTAGCATCGTTACTAGTCACTACTACCTCGCTTAATCTATTTCTTCACTACCTCTGTATATAGTCGGTGCCTCGGGGTATCACAAGAGAGATGGGGACCCAGTTGGCTAATTAACCCATGACAACCATTGATCTTTATGAAAATGTCTTCATCTGGACTGATAGTGAATCATGTTTACATTGAATTACAAAAACGACATTACAATATCCTAAGCCAGGAACAGTGTAAACAAAATTGTCTAAATTTCACTTTAATTACGTCGACGCTCAACAGTCTCAAAATTTAAGAGGGATCGATTTTTGGTTTTGTGGTCCAGAATGGCTAACTGCAGAGGAGAATTACCGTTACAAATTGGTCGAATGGATCCTATTTTAATTCCTGGACAATCTAGAGCAGAGATAAATAGATTTTCTTCGCTGGAAATGTGACTAAAGACTACTAAATTTATTTTTCTAATTTAAAAAAAAAGAGTAAAATTGAATAGGCCAGAACCTTTAATGCACAAACACAAAGGGAAGTGAATTAAGAAGCGTATAAACTATAGCCCGAGGAAGGACCAAAAGGAATAAATTAATAATGGACTTAAGACTCCAGAATGTCTTGATCCGGGCGATATACTGTAATCTGACGAACAAATTTCTGATGTCCACCAACGACCTTCATCAGAATAGTACTTAATAATCCAACACCTTTATTTATACAAGTAATTTAAGAATTGTAGAAATTATGAGAAGAAATTCACGACTTAACCCTGACAAACACATTTAATAATGAATTGCTAAAAAAGTCCACCATCCGTGCATGCAAATACACTATAAAGCTACTATTGATAAGTTGCCAGCTGGAATATTTAGTGCAGCGCGGTACAGTAGCTTTAGCACTGCTGCTGAAGAGGAAAAGTAGTAACGTAGCGGGGTTTTATTTCTGAAGAATTCCAGCCGCAACTCTCCACTTTTACAGTCCTTTATGAGTAGCAATGCATTCTTTAGAAAAAGTTGAGAAATTTGCTTGAACTTGTCTGGTTCACTTTTCAGTGTATGCCCATGTGGCCGCAGAGAGGTGGGACGTGTGTGTGGAAGCTCCGTGTTTTTCTTCGAAAAACAGGGTCTTTCCAGGAGTACCCAGTCTGATTTCTAGGAAATCTGATTCGTGAGTGACTAGTGAGTGTCGTGACCAGTACAATGTCTATCTGTGATCCCCCTAAGTAGATATACTTGTCAATTTACTGGTGAATCTGTGTCTACCAAGTGTAGGCCCACCAAGCTCCCCTCAGTGCTATGGCTTGTAATCTGAGCCCTGTCCAACCCCACCGTCCACCCTCCCCCACCGTCCCACAAGGCCACCCAGCTGACCACACAACTAGACCATCTCCATACTGCCAGCTACTCAGCCCTCTCTAGCTCCAATATGTCTAAGTTGGCTGCTAGTATCAAACATTCAAATTTCACGAAACAACAGCTGACTGATGTGATCATGGAAGTCCAACGGTTTCTCATACAGGACATCATACAACAAATAAATAAGGAGACCATCAGGAAGCTAGAAGAAGCAGACCGGTGTCTCACTGACCAACTAAGTGAGATTAAAAGAAGCTTGGAATTCTCGCAAGGGGAAATAAGTGACTTACAAACAAATTTGAAGGCTGAAGCTAAAGAGAACCGAGCACTAAAGACCCAAGTTCAACAGCTGAGTGAGGATAATTCCAAACTCAAAACGGAACTAACGACAACAGCAGACCGGGTGGATTATGTGGATGACATAGGGCGGCGAAACAACCTCAGGATTGCTGGAGTCCCTGAAGATATCCACGAGAACTGGGAGTCATCCCAACGCAAAATATTACGCCTGCTGAATGAACATTTTAAACTTCCTGAAGTAAAGTTTGACCGTGTTAAACGCGTCGGGAAACCCAACTCTCCCGCGACATCATAAGAAAATTCTCATCCCCCTCTGACCGTGACAAAGTGTTTTATCAACGCAGTAAACTGAAAGGCACCACTATCTTCGTCAACGAGGATCTCTGCCCAGGTACGACTAAAGCCTGTCTACAGCAAATGGACCAGTTTAAAGAAGCCAGGAAACAAGGGAAACACGTGACGTTCAGGCATAACACCCTTGTTGTGAGAGATCAGGCAAGTGGACACCCGCCCACTCACACACCCGCTGTACCAACCCCCCCCCCCAACCCCTAGAAAACCCCCTCCTCACTGAGGGGGAACCAGCCACTATCGCTATCACCTTAGGAGTTTCCCCCCCTGCCGACCAACTCGAGCACTACACGTCTACCCTCTGTGGTGGAAACCAGCAGCCCTCAAAACCGAGTGACAGGCACACCTCCCACTCTTTCTGGGAATCACCTCAACAGTGCCGGCCATCCTAATTATATTGTTTGTAGCACTTGTGAAAACGTTACCCCCCCCACTATTATAATTTTCAT
>NW_024749657.1:13608205-13613875 GCF_018991925.1 Homarus americanus
TTGGGATGGTTGGTAACTGTGAGTTGGGGTATGGGTTGACGAGGACCACACGGTGTGGGAAATTAGTGGTGGGGGTGGAGGACGAGAGTGCTGTAGTTATTGTTAATAATGTAGTATAGTATTTTATCGCAACGTAAAGGTGCCAATTGTGATATTACACATGATGTAACATCTGTAATATATATTGAAATGTATCGTCAATATAAAACAAGCCTATAACATGTTAGAAGCGTTAGCAGCAATGGCAACGTGGTACCCCGCCCCCTGCTCACCTTGCTACCACACTCCCTCCCCCGGGTATCAGGGAGTGGAGAACTTATCACGTAATTAACATTGGAATGAAAGACAGAGCGTTGTGTTTTTACTGTATGTTTACTCCCCTAACAAATCAGGATATACAAACCATGTCTGGTATTACATGGGGGCATGAGGTGACGCCGCTGTAATATCGGGAAGAGCATTTGTTCCCACAAGTGGTGGAACTTTGGTAAAGGGGTGAGGGAAACATAGCCGCAGGTGTTACGCAAGGTGATGAACCCAAGCTATACACCCACCAGCAAATAGTCATATCATCATAATCATTCGGTTCTCTGTATTGGGCGACAGGAAACTGAGGAGATATTACATGTTATCACTACTGACAAATGCCGCTTTATATTATCATAACCACGACGTTTCATAAGATTACACACACACACACGTTATGAAACGTGTTTCATCGTTATTCCTTCCTCCAAAGTATTCCATTATCAAAGATGAATACGACGTGACAACGTATATGTTTTTTTTTTTTTTTTTAATTGATTTGTAGGAATATTACCTACGTGGACTTAAGCTAAAATGTTGGTCCACCCACTGCTGGGATAAAACACCAGCGTCTTTTTGGTTAAATGCACATCTCCACCACTAATGTGGGGGGGGGGGGGATGCTCGGTAAGAAACTGTAGGGTTTCTTGAGAGTCGTTGGTGGTTAGCTTTCTGGCAACCTTCTCTGCTGTGATAGGTGGTTGTATGTTTCTCCTAGCTAATTGTGTTTCAGGGCACTCTATGAGGTAGTGCTGCAGTGTGTTTTCTGCTCCGCTGTCACAGGTCTTGCATATGCGCTGCTCTGCTTGTGCCGACACAAGTATTTCCCAAATGCATGGGTATCCCAGTCTCAGTCGGTGGAAGTTAACTTCTTCCCTTCTTGTTATATCCTTCATGAATGGTGGTCTCTCATAATTCGTGACCAGATAGTACCACCTGGCCGATCGTGATACTGGTGTTAATCTTCTATGTTTCTCTATTTTCCACTGGGCAGTTCGTGTTATTGTGGTCTTCTTTATCTGCTCCTGACTGGGCGGGATGAACGTATATGAATTTATATTTCCATTTATTTGGATTACATGGAACACATGATGATGCATTATGTTGCATCACAGAAAGACTTACACATGTAGACATTTAGAGACAGGTGTTGATAAATGTTGGCCATAACCTAATTACCCAAAATGTTATTCCTAATAATTTCCATTCGAAATTTATATGCATGATATGAAAACATGTAGTCAGGTAGTTTATGCATATACATTTGACATAAATGTAAAGGATCAACTCAAGAATCTAATTAGATGTCCAGCCGCCATGTGCGTTAATAACCTCATTAATCCTCTCTGGCATGGACTCCACAAGATTGAAGCATATATTAGGGCGGCGTCTCAGTCGTTCCCACACTTCATTAGCATGTCGCGCTTCAATTTCCCGGCTCCGTTCTTCGCCAACATCCCAGTTGCGAGTTATGATAGCCCATAGGTTTTCTATAGGATTTATGTCACAACCTTTGGGTGGTCAGTTTATAGGTTGAATCATAGGATGTTGATCGAGCCACAAGTTGACAGTGTTGCTTGTATGGACTGGGCTGTTGTCGTGCACAAGTATAATTGGTTCGTGGTCAGGAATTGCCATTGCTCAGACAGTGGGTAAGAAGACATCTTCCAATATGTGAATGTCGTCGTCACTAGTGAATCTACCCTCCAACACCACCAATTCCCCTGGGTCGTATGCCCACATCGATCCCCACATATTCACAGTGACACGACCACTTGTAGCTCTCTCGTCAATGTTCTTATCTTTGCATCGTGTATTAACTGGTCGCCAACAGAATCGTGCTCCAGCTTTAACTGATGAGAAGCTCTTCACATCGGTAAATATAACATTGGGCCATAACATTGGGTCGACGCCAAGGTATTCCAAAGTAAATCCAAGCCGAGCCTCCCTATGAGCTTGTGTTAATTTGTTTTGTTTTTTTGCTGGAACGTAGCAGTTTATACCGCTCTTGTGGAGACGGTTTCTACTCGTTTGAGGATGACAGGGGAGCATGAGTTCTCTGGTGAAGTCGATTACTATCTTATTAAGTGTGTTGTCTACTGCAGCCAGCAAACGGGCATTCTCGTCTTGTGTGGTTACCCTGGGTCTGCAACTCCTTGGTCTTGTCGTCAGAGAACCCTCCTCCTGCCACCTAGTGATCCACCTCTGCACTGTTTTCTTAGACACACCCATGGCGTCAGCAACGTCGGCAGGTGCCATGCCACCCTGCCACAGCCCGATTATTCTGCCCCTGTCAGCTAAAACCGCAGGTGCGTTAGCCCTCCCCGTGGCCATATCTGAGGAAAGAATGTGCGTTATAAAATAAGTTTCGTGATATATTAACATGTGTATAAAATTACTTGTAGGCTATAAATAAGAACATCATCGGACAAGAAAAATAATATATATATATATATATATATATATATATATATATATATATATATATATATATATAATATATATATATATAATATATATATAATATATATATATATATATATATATATATATATATATATATATATATATATTATATATATATATATGCAGGTAAATCACTGTAGTTGCGCGTGATCCAGGTATATGCTGATAACCACAAGGAAAGAAGAAAACATGAAGTTCCCAAGCGCTTTCGTGCAAATCACATCTTCAGGGGTGAGTACAGACTAAGGAGAAGCCCACCCATGACCATAAGAATCTCTTAGTATTGCCATTTCACAAAAATTTCTCTCAAATTCCCTTACAACTAAAAACCTGGAACGTCAATGTGGCATTTAAAAACTCATGCACTGTTAAACAAATGTTAATCAAGAACTCCCCCAACAACACAATTGGTTGCATTTATAAAGTTCCTTGCAAGGAATGTAATATGTTTTATTTAGGCCAGACAGGTAAAGATCTTGTAACTAGACTTAAACAACATAAATATAGTGTTAGGAAGGCCAGGAATCCAATGCTCTGTTGTTCATCTGAGGGATAATAAGCATTGCATTGACTGGGATAATGCCTCCTCAATATTACCTTGTAATTCAATTGACAGTAGGAATATTATAGAATCTAGTCTCATTAAACATACCGAAGCAGTCAACATGAATTTGAGTAATGGCATGTACAAACTGGACAATTTTGTAATTAAGAAGATTTGTAACCAGGTGAGAAGGTTGGGGCACCTTACCCTCTGACCTGACTTCCGACCGTTGCGGTGCTTTTTTTAAAAATTAGTAGGGTCATTACCTAATACCTTCAGTTGCCTCTGAAGATGTCTTGAATAAAGACGAAAGCTAAGGTGCTCCGTTGTTTCCATTTTCCCGTGTGATTTTATCAAGATTTAGCTTATCCACGTTTTCATTGTGGATTTACATGATATATATATATATATATATATATATATATATATATATATATATATATATATATATATATATATATATATATATATATATATATATATTGTTACGAACCCCTCCACCCAGCACTACGAACCACGCCATCTATTGTCTTGATCTACCTACCCAGCACCACGAGCAACGCCATCTAGGGACGAGACACGAGTATGACTCGTCTTAGTTAACACTCCGGGGTTTCCCTTCTCCATATCCTGGTTGTTGCGTCACTTCCTCCAAGTCTTCTTTGTGAGCTCCAATTCGAGGAGAGAGACTTGGCTCTGGGAAGTGACCACAGGATCATCTATCCTCTAAACCTACGGTGCAGTGACTACCTACCGTCTTCTACAATACTCAGCCTTACTCGTCAGCCATCTCAGCTCCTCACTTAAGTATTTGTATCTTGTATTGCCTCCCCCACGTCCACTTGCTTCAAGATTGTTTTATGTTTTATTATTATGTATATACTGTTAATGTTTAGGTTAAGTTTGGTTAAGGGTAATTTATAAGCTGAATATTTTGTTAAGGGATTTATGGTACTCTATTATACACAACGAAAACTCGCATCCTTTGTCTACCCTTTTATAGTCCGATTGTCTTTGTTTTTTTTATTGTTGTTACCTGTTGGGATCTGGGTAGACTTTTAACTATATTCTAAATCCCCATCCCAGCACTTCCATGTGCCTATCCAACTTCGTATTGAAGCTCCCTAGCGTCCCCGATCCTACTATAGCACTCGGTAGCCTATTCCACATATCCACAACTCTATTACCAAACCAGTGCTTGCCTATATCCTTTCTGAATCGGAATTTATCTAATTTAAAGCCATTTGTTCTAGTTATTTCGTTATTACTGAGCTTCAGAACATCTTCCATTTTACCCTTGTTAATCCCACTTACCCACTTGTACACCTCTATCATATCTCCCCTAACTCTACGCCTCTAATGAATGTAAGCCCAAGCTTTTCAGTCTTTTCTTCATATGGAAGGTTTCTAATATTATGGATCATTTTTGTCATTCTTCTTTGTACTCTCTCCAAAGAATCTATGTCCATTCTATAATAAGGACACCAGAACTGAACCGCATAATCCATGTGTGGCCTCACTAATGCTAGGTAAAGTTTCAAGATAACGTCAGCAGTTCTGTTACTCACAGACCTAGATATGAACCCAAGAATCCTGTTTGCCTTGTTGCGAACGCTAATACATTGTTTTCTAGGTTTCAAGTCGTTGCTAACAAATACACCTAGATCTTTTTCACAAACTGAGTTTTCTATTTCCGTGTTACCTAGTTTATACTTAACGTTTGTATTCGTCTTTCCTATCTGTAGTACCTTGCATTTATCAGTATTAAAATTCATTTGCCAGTCTACTGACCACTCATGTAAGGTATCTAGATTTCTTTGAAGGTGTTCAAAGTCACTGTCTGAATTTATCACTCTCCCCATTTTGGTATCATCCGCAAATTTACTAATCCTACTAGTTATGCCTAAATCAAGATCATTAATGAATATAACAAACAGCAGAGGGCCTAATACAGATCCCTGGGGAACTCCGCTTTTGACCGCACCCCAGTCTGACTTTAATCCATTTATGCTGACTCTTTGTTTCCTACCAGTTTACCATGACCTAATCCATTTTAATACTGATCCACCTATTCCATGTGCTTCTACCTTCCTTATCAATCTCTCATGAGGGACTCTATCGAATGCTTTACTGAAATCTAAATAAATTATATCATATGACTTATCATTATCTACCGCTTCATATACTTCTGAGAAAAGCTAAGCAAATTTGTGGAGACAAGAACGTCCCTGGGTGAACCCGTGCTGAGAAGAATGAATTAAGTTGAATGTTTCAAGGTGGCTTCTGATTTTTGTAGCAATAATTGACTCTAGCAACTTGCCTATGATTGACGTGAGACTAATGGGACGGTAATT
>NW_024749657.1:13613975-13831003 GCF_018991925.1 Homarus americanus
GCCGGTTTTTACTGAAGGTGGTGAGTGTTTTGTTTTCTGTTCAGGATCGTAAAGGAACTGCAATTGGGAGGTAATTTGACATTAAACGATAGCTGGTAGGATGCGCGCGCAGCCAATGGACTGTAGACTCTCGCAAGACTATTATTTAAATCAGGAGTAATTATTTACAATTCAGGTAACTATTAAATAGTACTTTAACTAAATATAACCTAGACTAAATGCAACATATATATAATTCCCTTACTAAATTTCTTCCATTATTTCTATCGTTCTGCTACTCAAAATATTAAATTAGCAATTACAATAACATATGTTCAATTTGCTACGGAAAAATTACGAACTTTTAATATGTGGCTTAAGACAACTCACACTGGCACTTTTGATAACCTTGTCAATATAATGGTTTTCGAGGAATTCAAAAGACGACGTCTCTTCAATATCATGGCTTATTTAGAAGACAAGTGTGAAAAGGGTCTGATGAAGCAAGCACAGCTGGCCGATAGATATGCGTTGGTACGCAAATTTACGGGGGAGAATAAGAAGCCGATCATTGTAAAGTCACCCACAGGACAAAACCTTGGGACTAAACGTGATGATATGTTGAGGTTTAGAGCTAATGCTAAAATCACTGGGACTTGATCATACTGTCGCATATATCTCGTTGTTGGGAACCAGGATGTAAAAGTTCAATATATTTTGGGAATTTTTTTATTAAACCTAATGTAAAAACTGAAACCAAAGCCACACCCTCAAAAACTAAGTATGTTAGCATTGTAGACAAAGTCAACGATTGTAAGAAAGATCTTTTGCTTGATTTTATATTCAAAATACATAGTGCGATCCAAGGACTGAGTAAAAATTATACAGGAGAGAAAGTGCTTTTGCAAGACATGTCCTCTAATTTTTCGGTCAACCTTGCCAAGTTTACCTTGATTGTGACTTGCTAAAGGGAATGGTGAAGGCGGGAGTGAGTGAAAAGTTGCCAGTAGTACGTGTTACATTTCTACTGGGTAATGATCTAGCTCAGTGGTTCTCAACCTTGTTTGCCCCATGCACCCCTTTCACCATATGTCAGAATGTCATTCCCCCTCCTTTCCAAGATTGTCTGCCTCAAAAAGTGCATTCCAAATAATATGCATATAATACTGAAAATTCTTTATTTTTCCATATTAGTACATATACATTTACAATTTTACATGGATTATTTTTATAGTGGAGTTTTACAAATTAAATGCCAATTGAAAATGTTGATGCATTTATTAAACTTGAATAAAAGTAAAATAGTTTTTTTTTATTTATAATGAATTACTTAACAGACCAAACTGAAGCATAATGCAATAAACAAAAAGTTCAATAGAATACCAGGATATTGTAAATTTGTAATTAATTTTATTCAGATGAAGATTACAGTCAATGAGAAACCTGTGATTGTTTTTCTTCGCCAATTCTGGGATACGCGGAGGAGTGCTTGAAAGGGCACAACGCAGGTCATTTTCTACCTCTAATCTACTACGTTGCTTCGTTTTAATTTGCAACAGAGTTGAAAAGCCTGACTCACAAAGATATGTCGACACAAACGGAAGCAATGCACGGATAGCTCTTTCTGCCACTTTTGGGTAGGAATCGCACATCAAGGGCCAAAATTCTGTGATTGATTTCTCATCGAACATATCTCTTGCTCCCGAATCAGTTTCCCCCCCTGAAAACCTGAATTCCCCCCTGGTTGAGAACCCCTGATCTAGCTGGTCCGCTTGCTGTCCCCAATTCTATAGTGGTCGTTAAACCTTTGACTGAGAGTTCTCCCAGGACTTGGAGAATGAATTTTCACGATTATTTCCTCTATGTACCGTCACTATATCTCAAACTTAACTTGACCAAGGCCACCTAGATAGAGAAGGCCTGGGAGGGGGTTTGATGACGTCTGCGTTTGCTCGCTCCCTCTGGCTCTCTCTCTTTACCTACCTTCTACCTCTACTTCATAATAGCTTTATTACCTTCTCTCTACCACTACTTTATTACCTTCCTTCTACTATTATTTTATTACCTTCCTTCTGCCACTACCTCATAACCTTTATTTACTTCTACAACTACTTAATATTTTTGTTAGTTCCCTTCTACCACTATTTCATTATAATATCCCTCCTCCCGCTTCATTATCTGTATTACTTCCCTGGAACCATTACTTGCCTATCTTTATTACTTCTCTGCTATCACTATTATACAGTATTTTCTATTATTTCCTTGCTGCCTCTACATTTCATTTATAAGTATAAATTCAGTATGAATCCACTTGCAATTGAGATATATATGTCGTGTGTATATAAACAATACCTTGCATGTACTTTTAGTCATCAAAATTTGTGTTATTCATATTACAGAACATAATCCTTTTTTCTTGTTCACCTCCTTTTTGACATTCTAATGAAGTATATTGACTAAATATGGCTGATAGTCTACTTTCTGATTTGTGATTATACATGCAATCAACACTGAATTATTTCTGAAGAAAATATTAATGTATTCTCTAAATATTCCATATTCATTATTAATCTGCCATTAAAAGTATGACTGTTACAATACCTGGTGTGAAGTTCAATCAATCAAATTATTTCTGCTACATTGAATCATTTTCATTATGTACAAATGTTTATAAAATTATTTTCATAATTTGGTTTTGCAATTGAGGTAATGTAAATCAAACACATAAATCAACCTCTGGTCTCATTTACATAATCAAATAGACTGCATGTAAGGGCAACATTTTTCCTGACTGTACAGTACATACCTACCAACAGGAGCTTTTGGGAAAATGATGTGACAACATATCGTCCTGGGAACAAATACACTGTATTAGCATTGGGTTACTAACATTTTATTTAAAATTGACCGTCAATTATCAACCACAGAAGCCTTTTTTTTTGTAGGTGATTTTTGTACATGCTGCAGCAGCATATGTGCAGTAAATTTGTGACCCCAGTATGATGAGACCATTAAAATTGACATGGCTGCTACTACTCTGGGGTACTAAATTTAAATACTACTACTCCATCTCTTCTTGCACCTTAACTTGAATTTTCATCTGTGAATGCAGTATAATAGTTGCATTAAGAAATACAATAATCATATTTTAATAATAATTGATTGTGCTCTTTAAATGTTTGATTATTACTATAATTTTTTATTTTTTATTATATTATGATTATATTTTCAGTCAAATATTATGATTTATTATGATTGTAATCATTGCCATGAATTGTATCATTTGATTAATAATCTTAATCAGCCCATGTGTGGTGCATATGATATAAACAACGTGTTCATATAATGAAACAAATACAAATGTACTTAGCCGTGTAATTTCTTTGCAAACAAATTTACTGTACATATGTTTTCCTGTGGGTGACTTAACAATGTTCGACTATTATTCTCCCCGTCAAATCTGTACCAATGCGTGTTTTTTTTGCAGAAGTTCTTCCCAGACACAGGTCACTGACTCATCTGTGGCCCTGGGGGCGAATAATAATAATTATTCATATTAAATAACATTTATAATAAAAAAGTAAAAATATAATAATAATAATAATAATAACACTGTAATAATGTAATAATATTAATAATATTAATATAATAATAATAATAATAATAATAATAACAGCTGTAATAATAATAATAATAATAATAATAATAATAATAATAATAATAATAATAATAATAATAATAATAATAATAATAAAGAACTATAAAGAAATACAAAAATGAAAAAAATCGATAGTGAAAACGCTAAATGTATGTTGTGTTGTCAAGTAAGAGAAACAATTGAGACCTGCGATTGAGTGTAAATGAGGCAGAAGACAGATCAGCAACCTGGGACTCGGTCACAATTTTCGTGATGCCATATATCTATCGGCCAGCTGTGGTTGCTTCATCAGACCCTTTTCACCCTTGTCTTCTAAATATTGAAGGGAAGTCGTCTTTTTATTTCCTCGAAGACCATTATATTGACAAGGTTATCAAAAGTGCCAGTGTGAAATGTCTTAAGCCACATTTTAAGAGTTAGTAATTTTTCCGGAGCAAATTGAACATATGTTATTGTAATTGCTAATTTAATATTTTGAATAGCAGAACGATAGAAATAATGGAAGAAATTTAGTTAGGGAATTATATATATGTTGCATTTAGTTTAGGTAATATTTAGTTAAATTACTATTTAATAGTTACCTGAATTGTAAATAATTACTTCTGATATAAATACCAGTCTTGCGTGAGTCTACATTCCATTGTCTGCGCGTGCATCCTACCAGCTACCGGTGAATGTCAAATTACCTCCCAACGTCAGTTCCTTAACGATCCTGACCAGAGAAACAAAACACTCACCACCTTCAGTAAAAACCGGCTATCATGGAGCGGCTCACCAGCTACGCCCAGCCATTAATTCCTGACCTCCATCCACGGCAGCAAACCTTAAGTATCAAAGATATGCTAACTTTATACTGTGTACGTAGTTTGGTGTAATGGTGTAATATAAACTCCGACATTGCTACTTAAGGTAATAATCACCCATTTCGAGTGTTTATTTAATCCGTATAATTTAATGTTAATATTTCTTGTCCTGATATCAACCAATTCAGGACACTTGTAAGAGGCTTCAGAAAATTTAGAAACATCTGACGGTATGACTCTCGAGTTATAGTATACTGTAAGCATTTAAGATACTATGCTTGACAAACTCAAAATCAGAATAATCCTCCAGACTATTAAATACTTGTACAGCTTTCCAAGTAAGCTGAGAAAGCTGTACACTCAAACAAACGCATTGAAGATTCAGGATCTGATTCTTCAAAATTAGGTACCAAGATTACGTTACGAGACCAATCAAAATGACTTTGAGTTTCCCTTTCTACTCGGTTTTTGAGTTTTAACAATTTCAATTCATGTTATCTCTCCCTTTCTCCTTCTTTTATCTCCTTCTCAAACTCCTCTCATTCAAATGACAATATCTCTCTTTTAACGTCAACTAGGGTTTGAGCTTCCACACTCACTATTTTCGTTGTCTCCAGCTGAGGAAGAGAACCTACCACATTTTCCCCCGCGTGCTCAGGACTATTATTGAGATAGAAGGCTTCACCAGAAAAAACACCACATAAAATTAATCCTTTGACAAAGGCTCCTTTTAAATGGTCTCTACGCAACTTCACGAGACTGGAATTTAAAAATGATCGGTTAGATTTTTCCAGTCTTCTTTCCTCATGTTTAGGGTTTGAGTCTGTCAACATTAGGATCAGCTATGAACTCTGCAATATTGAATCGAGATATGATTATTAAAAAGTAATTTTTTTTTTAATCTTTGTCTTTTCGGAATAAGAGGAACTCTCATTCAAACCACTTGTATATTTCATCTCACAAGAAGGGGTTGGTCATCAATCATTCTGGTGTTTTGTATAAAGTACATCAATGGTAAAAGATAATATTGTAGACCCCGTGAAATATATACACTTACAGTGTACTAATGCCGAATAAGAATTCAAAGAAAGATTTTTCCTCGAGAGAGAGAAAATCATTTATATTTCAAGGATGATAAGGCCCTTCATCCACTATTGTAACTATCTAAAGAGAAATCTGTGTAAAAAGCGTTCATTAAGTACTCCTTACCAAAATAAATACTACTTAGAGGAAGAAAATTATAACAAAAGTTAAAAGTCTACTCAGAGAAACGCGATGCTCAAAATTCAAAGTAAACTACCTCATTACCCACACATTTCAACCGCCCTCTACGCTTGGTGATAAACCCTGACTCGTTTATTACAAAAGGGAAATTTCAATGAACCCAAGCTAATGCTGCTCGGTGAAATAATTTCACAGATTCAAGCATTACGTATCCCACACCATTATTGTGACAAATATCCAATTTAAGCATTACAGGGTATGATGAATTAGAGTTAATCATAATTACACTAAATTCGCATTCAGAGCTAACCGACTCCACGTCGGAGCCTACATGTAAGGAGTCAACTCCCGTTATGGATAGTTGTCTGACGAAATAAGGTGGGGGAAACGGTTCCTACTCTACGTAACCATTCAAATTAATTTATTTAATCTTATCAAGGTCACAAATATTACCCTGCTATGAATTTGAACACACTATTTAACTTAACATACAACAACTGCTGTAGCGATTTGTCAACTTAAATGATCTGACCAAGTCACTCGCTATCTCCTAATCTCAAGTACATTTACAGGAGGTTTAACATTATGTAAAAAAAAAAAAGTAAACGAACAATAAGCAATCGGAAAGTGTTAACAGATAAATATAACTTGGACTACCGAAACAGCCAGAGAATATTTCATAATACCCATTAAATACTGTCCTGCACTGTTGTCATACAAAACAGAAGAACTTAATATGAAACAAAGTGAAACATCCAATACAAACAGTAAGTGAAAAATTAACTCCCGATTAGGCAACCCCATATGTTATGGAAAATAGCAATAAACAAGGGCCGAGATTCACTTACACTGCTGAGATACGAAGTACAAAACTGCCAGGAGATCTGAAGTCCATACGAACTATCGTAAGAACGATTCACAAATAGTTCGTAACTGAGCTGTGGTGTTCGTACAAACTCTGGCATTTGTTCGTAAAGTGCAGAGAGGTGGCGGTGGTGTCTTTATGTTTCCTATTGGCCAATCATTGTGACTGATACATAACTGAGTAGGAGACGTAAGGCAATCATGTCACAACAACATTAGACCCCCATAGGGTGCACTTGAGATCACTTGACATTTATAAAAGAAAATAGGGTAAATTATTTTGAACGACTCATCCGTCACCGATTTTTATTTCGGCAATGTGCTTTTCCGGTTTCTTTTTTAGTTGGGAATCAATTTTCTTCTATAGCTTTTCCGGTGCAATTTTATATTTTTCGAGTATTTTAAATGCTAAGACCTTCCCAATTACCAACAATATTGGTTGCTCAGTGTGGGCAGGGCTTTGAAGTAGAAGGAAAATGTGGGGTAAAATACTAAAAGGAACGCCGAACAAGCCTTTGAAAACCCTACCTAACCTTTCCTAGCCGATAAAAAGGTTAAAAATGGCTTTTGAGTTCATGGATCCGTCCTTATCTGAACACCGAAAATCACACCAACGCCTTAAACACCGAAAGCAGTTTTTTTTATTTTCTTTTAATATTTTCCTGCATACCTACTTATATTTTCATAGAGGTTATAAATACAATAAAAGTGTTAAACTTCATTTGAGTTCATTGTCCCTTTATTTCTAAGCAAAGTTCTTATGTAAAATGTTTCATAAGTAGCTTACACCTTCTTCTGCAACTGAAGATAGTAGTTATTGCAACTTCTTCGTAAAAATCTTAAAGAAATTCCTTGGTATATGAGCCACATATGACTCATTTATATGTGCCAACAGTGATCTACGTAGGAGCCTTGGTAATGGTGAATTTGGACAGTTTTATCTGCTTTTACCCTTTAGTTAGTGAGGTATATGGAAACACAGAAGAAGGCAGAGCATTCCACAGTTTGGCTGCGCGAGGAAAGAAGGATGTACTTATTGTACTATAACTGGTAATTTATTTCTTTAAGATATCACTATGGAGCTGTTAGTGATGAAAATTTGAATTGTATTTCAATTGGCTGTGCAGTTTCAGGAAAAGGGAAAGAAGAGTTGACACACACTGACACAGTGTGTTGATATTGAGCAGAAGTGGTGTGATGAGTTCGTAACAGGCTGCTTTAATAATGCAAGTAAAGTGAAAAACTTTGCAACAGAGGAAGTAAAAGTCAAGTTAACTGGGAAAGAGATGAAGATCCAAGAGATACAAGCAGTAAGAGGCCTATTTGGAAGGTTATTATACCTAGCCACAGAAAATTATATTGATATTTCTAAGGTTTTAAGCTACTTTATCCCCCTGTACCTGCATCTCTGGCACATCTTAATGGATTAATCAATAAAACAGGAAAGTCTGCACTCCTAAAGCAACTTGAAACGAAAGTAAACAGTCAGCCACCTTCCACAGTCGATGCTCCTGTTATAGATGCAAATTTTTTCATCAAAGCTTGTCTTGCTTGCTTGCTTGATTTGCTTTACTGGCCGTCAACATCTAAGGTCATTACGGCCCTAGTTTTGTTAAATTTGTTCTCGTTCTCTTCCTTTTGTTCTTTTTCTTCTTCTGGACGGTCCACATTTGATCTTCGTCACAAAAATATGTTGTTCGCTGTTTTTTTTTATTTCTTCGCGCTCTTCGTCTTCTTTAGTATCTTCGTTTACTTATTTGTGTTTTTTGTCTCTTCTTTTCTTCCGTTTTCCTTTCTTCGTTCTTTTCTTGTTTCTTAACTCTAAGGATAGCCTCCTTGTAGCGAAGTTTTTCTTGTATCGCAACTTGGCTACCCTACAGTCTTCCTTCCATTTGGGACACTCCCGGTCGGAGGAGGAGTGTGGGCCGCCACAAGCTGCACATTTCTTGGTCTTGCTGGGACATGTAGTGTGCTGGTGCCCGGTGGTTCCCAAGCCCGGCACTTCTTAGCAGGGTGTCCGTATTGTTGACACTTGTAGCACCGTGTAGGTTTGGCAACATATTGTTTAACTGGGATGGTTTCCCATCCCAGTCGTACTTCTTTTGATAGAATCTTGGTGTAACCGACCAGGGCCGCTATACTGGTCAGCTTCTTGATAGCATGGAGCTGGTTACCGAGTAGTTCGGCCCGCTCATCTTGTTCTAGATGTGCGATTTCGTCGTGGGAGATCATTCGCATCACCAGATTGCCCTCTTCATGGACTTCGATCACAATTCGGACTTCGTTGATGATGTCGACGTCTGCCACTTGCAATGGCCTGTCCCCATTCGGAAAAGGTGACCATGAGGCCACCGCTCACCGGTCTGTAGACGACCCTCGTAACCCATTGTTCCCTGGGGAGTCGAAAAACTTCCTCAGGGCAAGGAGGTTTAGTTTCTTAGATGGAGGAGGGGTGGGGGGAGGGTGGGGGGGGTGCCGTTGACGGGGTACAGCCGTACCCCCGTAGTTTGTTCCCTTATCAGGCAGAGGAGCAGGTCTCGGCGTGGTTCCGGTCGTTTTTCAAGTGTGGCTCATTTTTGTCAGATCTCCCTGCTACCTATGGTGGGGTGGCTGAAGTCCTGTTGTCAAAGTTGAGTGCTCATGCTAGACGTGTGGACTTTGTGTGTGATACTTGTACAAGTCCACCAATCAAAGACAAGGAACGATACATGAGTGGAGCAACTGAGGTCAACATTGTTATTGCTGTCCCTGAACAGAATCGAACGAAAAACCTCAGTCAAGCACAGCCATCCGGACTGGTGAAGACACCACTCATCAAATTCCTTGCAGCTGAATGGGAAAAACGACACCTACAAAGAAATGTTAGACGATCATGAAATCTACTGGCATTAGAAGAAGAGTGTTATAAATTTGAAGTAAAAAGAGGATCAGTGTTTTGGCAGATTGTACCTGAACTTGGCTGTCAGCATGAGGAAACAGACACGAGTTGTTTTGCTTGTGAACCATATCTAGGAAATCATGACAGATGCCCAGGTTAGTGTCAGAGCAAATGACATATATATGTATTATTGTTCCTTCTTTACCACGTTGCAAAGGGTACTGGTACTACTCAAAGTTTGGATGGACCTTGGATTTACCAGCAACAACTTTCGTACTGCCCTGGCTGCTAATTTAGGAGAGACCATCTGCTCTGCCTTACACATGTGAAAAGTCTAAGGTCTTTTTGGAAGCCTTTTCCAAGGTTGTGGATTATCCAGAAGTATCTCCAGATGTGATATTGTCATTAGAATCATTTGTGTTCACCCTATGGTTAAGAAAAGTTTAAAAGTGTGAATGATATAAGATTTGCTTCCTTTAGGCAAAATAATGCACATGCTACTCATCAGCATCCACTTGAAAATATTAAGCATAGTGATCCGACCCTTCTTCCTCCATGCAGATCAGATTTGGCTGAAAAATAATATGTGTACAAACTATGTTGCATCAGTATGAAAAAAGGCAGATACAACAATTTCAGTACACTTGCAAGCAGAAGACAGCGGCTAGGAACTGAAACATAGGCGGTACACAATAAAATAGTTTGAAGATGATCAGATTCCACAGGAAATATGCCTAGCAATGGATGGCACAACCATGTTATCTACAGATGTTAGTGAAGATGAATTAACATATGAATCATCAGATGAGTCAAATTATGATTTTGACTGATGCATACTTTACAAAGGCTCAATTCATTTTGTAACTATATAGTGCTGTGGACGATATTCTATTTGAATTACAATAAAATTGCTTTAGTTGTTTAGATAGATCTGGGGTATGAGGTATGATAAATAGACACTATGATTGTTTCATAAGAAGATTGAGAGTGATTATCATTTGTATAAGAATTATGACAGTGTACCTTTTCTTATGCACTTTAATACTCTTAAACTGCAGGTACAATATGATTTAACCATGTTTTGTCATAGGCATATACCGTAATTCAAAGATTGCAATAAAATATACAGATTGTCTACAGTTTATCTTGTATTCAGGTGCAATTATATGTGAATTAAAAATTATTTATATCAGGGATATTGTGCTTTGTTTAACTTATGCACTATATCAGAATTGTTTTAATATGTGATAACTATGCTTCTATAGTTGTGTTTTAATATGTAATACATATGTCTCTATGGTTTTTATAATGTATATTTGTTATTTATAAAATTCCAACACAACTGAACAAAATAATAAGGTCAAGTTGCAATTATGGTGATGTCATTTCCTTGTGTGTAAAAAAAGTCGCCACCGCGGCGACTTTCTTTTAACCCTTTGCCGCCGGGTTTTGGCCAGGCTGTATCAAATAAGAAATGGTATTTTGACTTACTCATATAATATATATTTCAAAAATACCATCAAACCTTTTGGCTCTATCAACTTTGAACTACACCACTTATCGGCGAGTCCCGGGAGGACAGATATTATATGAAACGCTATTTTCATATTAGAGGTTCATCATGGAGACTGGTGGTGGAGAATATATTATCCCTCTTCGAATGTTTTATTGACGTTATGAATAACGCCAGTCTCATTACCCATTATAGTTTACTGTAACATAGAAATGGCGATTCTAGACACAGTTCATGCTACTGACCACAACCTTTAATTTATCCAAGATTATGACGTGGTCATACAAAAACCGCTTGGTCATTTCACAAACTACAACCATGGGCTACCAGCACCACCATATCTCCCAGCGGGTTAAGTATCAGCGAGATCACAAAGCAGATGGGAGTCTCGAGATCGAAAATGTGAAGTTGGTTACAGTGATTTGAAGAGCCTGATAATTTAACAGGTTTTCCGAGATCAGGACGGCCTAGACTGACCAGAGGAGCAGACGATGCGAGGATTGTGACAGGTATTCGTGACTATCCTTTCACCAATGCGGTGGGCACGACGGAGCGGCTGCACTTGGAGGTTTCGACTAGGACAGTTAGGCGACGACTCCATGGCATTGGGATCCACCATAGGGTCCTTGCTGTCAAGGAAAGATTAGAACAATGCGACGACCCTAGATCGTTACATAAACACAAATTACTCAAGTCTTTCAGCTATATAAGTATTTATTATTATATCCTTAATCCCAAGTTCTCCCAACGAAGGTCAAGTTAACAGGTCAAAACCTAACCAAGTCAATAAAAATATGAACATTTATTAACTTATTCCCACCACCATACATGTACAGTTTCGTTCAAGAATCTTCGAACACTGATGGAAACAGCTGACAACTCAAGGCAGTTTGTTTACTACAGTACGTCGTAAAAATTAAGAATAAATGTAAAAGTGATTGGTGGTTGGCTACTTAGTTCCCCGTTGCTTAATTTACTGGTTGGCTTGGTGGTTTCGTATTATATTTTACTACGTACTACAGTGAACAAACGGCCTTGAGTAGCTAGCTGTCTCCAGCAGTGTTCGAAGAATCTTGAACAAGACTGTACATAGAATAAAATAAATAACTATAATAATACGCCCAAGATGTTTGGAAGTGGCTAAGTAAAGACTGAAGGTCCAACAAGATCACATAATAACGAGCAAAGCAAATCTTAATAGTCAAATGCCAACTCCAAAAACACCAGAGAGAGGGTATACTACTTAACTTAAAGACAACTGTGCCTAGACCGACTCGAGTGTACCAGTAGTGACCGACGTCACCTCTCTACCGCCAAATACTGACGTACTATACCCTGATTGACCAAAACGCAAACTTTATATAAATTACCCATTCACATTAGTTCCACTTATCTAACCTATATACAAACCTAATATAATAAAATACAATAAAACATAATACAATATAATAAACAAATTTAATACTTAAATAAGGGCTCAGTTGGTGTGGGCGAGTAGTGAGCGAAGCTGCCCGAGCCACCCACACACTATGAGAAACCACGAATTTTGTACAAAGAACAGAAACTAATGGCGAACACTCGTAATAGCCCCCTCGTTATCTAAAAAGTTTACGAACAAAGGAGAAAACTTTCATACATCACGAGACAGGGGGAGTGCCAAAAGATTGTCTTTCCCTTTAATATGTTTCACTTCAATATTGAAAGGCTGCAGTGCCAAAGCCCACCTAAGTAATCTTGGATTTTTATTTCTCATCCTCTGCACAAATTGTAAAGGATTATGATCTGTGTACACCTCTCCGGCATATGGTGAACCCTCAACATACACTGCAAACTTTTCTAAAGCCAACAAAACCCTCAAAGCCTCATTTTCTATGGTGGCACAACCACGCTGATGCGATTTTAGTTTCACACTATGGAAGCAAATTGGATGTAGTATATACCTTTTTCAAACTGTAGCAACGCAGCACCTACACCCACATTACAGGCATCAACTTGAATCACAGAAGGCTTGTCAAAATCTGTCACTCTAAGCACTGGACTTGAGGTTAACGGTTGCTTAAGGGTTTCAAATGCAACCCGACATGTTTTTGTCCACAAATACCTTCTTTTTGGGCTGATTAAGTCTGTCAAAGGAGCCGACACTTGTGCAAAGTCCTTACAAAATCTTCGGTAGAATCCTGCCATAGCGAGGAACCTATGCAGAGCTTTTCGATCTGCAGGAGGCGTGAGTCGCTGTAGTACCTCTATCTTTGCATTGACTGGAGCCACCCTCCCTTAGCCCACCACATGGCTAACGTAGGAGAGGGTTGCATAGCCAAACTCACTTTTAGCCAGGTTGACAGTAAAGTTGTACTCAGACAGGCGGGCGAAAAGGGCACGCAGTCGCTCCGTGTGTTCCTCCCAAGTAGCTGCTGTCACTAGCAGGTCGTCCAAGTAGGCACAGACACCAGGAAGCCAGACTTCACCACATTCATAGCCCTCTTGAATGTCTCAGGGGCACTGCGAAGCCCAAAGAGGAGGACTTTGTAGTGCCAAAGCCCATCAGGAGTGACGAAGGCAGAAATTCTCTTGGATTCCTTCGTCAGCCTCACTTGATAGTACCCCTTCATTAGGTCGAGCTTCGTGACGAACTTTGCCAACTCGATGCAGTCAAGGATGTCGTCTATACGAGGAAGAGGATAAGAGTTCCGTCTGTAGTCTGTACACATGCGGAAGGAGCCGTTGGGTTTTGACACCAGCTTGCATGTTGACGCCCAGTCACTGTCGCTTGTTTCGAAGAGGTCGTGTCAAAGCAAATTGTCCACTTCCTCCCTCAGAATCTTCGTCTTGGCAGGGCTGGTCCTAAAGGGTGCCTGCTTGATAGGGGTCGACTCTAGTAGAGGAGTCACCTGGTATTCTGTGAGGTTACAGGCCCGCGTCACGTCCTCAAACAGGTGCTTGTATTCCTGTAACATCCTCCTGACATCTTCAACCTGTAGCTGTGAATGATGTAAAACCTTAGAAGAGGGATCAGCTAAAATCTGGGGATTGCATAACTTAACTGGTACCTCCACCAGAAAATCTTGCTCTTGTTCCTGTGGCTCCTGGGTCTCCATAACACACACAATTGCTTCCCTGGAATAGTAGAGCTTCAGCCTATTTACGTGTACCAATTGCTCGGATTTCCGCTTTCCTGGGGTGGCTATGACATAGTTGAAGGGGCTTTGTTTCTTAGCTATTGTGTATGGGCCTTCAAACTTTGCTTGCAAGGGATTTCTGTGGGTTGGTCACCAGGTCACTTGGTCACCAAGGCTACACATTTGAACCTCTGGTCATACTGACCCTTCTTTTCAACTGAGCCTGGGACAAGTTCTCTCGAGAAATCTCCCCAACTCTCTTCAGTCTAGCTTTGAATTTGTCCACATACACTGAAAGTGGTATTTTTATCTTATTCACCCAACTCTCCTTCAAAGTTGTCAACGGACCCCTTAGATCTTGTCCGAAAACCAACTGAAAAGGACTAAAACCAAGAGCATCCTGACAACTTTCCCCAATGGAGAATAACATGAGTGGCACTCCTTCATCCCACTCCTTCTTATTCTCCCTACAGTATTTGTTTAACATTTATTTGAATGTCCGATGGAACCGTTCAATGGCTCCCCGAGATTGTGGGTGATAAGCAGTAGACAGATATTGCTGAATGCCCTACTCATTCATGACTTGCTGGAAAATAGACGACGTGAAATTACTTCCCCTGTCGGACTGTACGATCATGGAATACCACATTGGGTGAAAAAGTGAATCAGAGCCTTTACCACATTTTTAGCAGTGATTCGTCTAAGTGGAATAGCCTCTGGGTATCTAGTCGTTGCACACATGATAGTCAACAGGAACTGGTTGCCACTACGAGTTTTGGGGAGAGAATCAATACAGTCTGTTATTACCTTACTAAAGGGTTCTTCTATTGCTGGAATAGGCTGTAAAGGGGTTGGATTGATCGGCTGATTAGGTTTGCCTGTCATCTGGCATTCGTGACAAGTCTTGCAGTACTTTGCCACATCTCTGTTCAAGCCAGGCCAATAAAAATGAGGTAATATCTTATGGCAAGTTTTCCTAACGCCCAAGTTTCCTCCCAGAAAATCGTGTGCCAATCTCGAGATCTCTCCCCTATGACATTTTGGACAACAATTTGCCTAACCACATGCTAGTCTTTCCCAGCAGGCACCGAGGGCGGTCTAAATTTCCTCATCAAGCCAGAGTCCGAATAGTAACAAGCAAGCAAGTCATCAGCTTCCTCCTTGCTTACAGAACTGTTACTCAGCTCTAACAACTCTGGATCACTTTCCTGGTCAGAAATTAATCTTTTCCTAGTTATGGGTACTTGTCGAATCAACACTAGATGAGAGCGAGTGGTCAAATACGTCACCAGTGACATCAGGGGGATTATCACTGCTGTCGCCACTGGCTTCCGTCAAATACGACTCACTGTCATTAAACATAATTGTCTTGCGACACATATTGGTCCCTAATACCAAAGTCATTTACATCACAGACTGCAGGATCAACACTAGTATTCTGCTCTTCTCTAAGCAACATACCTCTGGTAACAACGCAGGCAGGGGATAAGCCAGGATACTGATTTTCAATCAATTTAGTATTAGTGTCCACCGTAGGAGTCGTAGTCAATTAAGGATCCGGGACAACACGAATACCGGCAATGTCATTAGCTAGCAAGAAGTTAACGCCAGATACTGGGAGAGAGTCTTTGACACCAATAGTCACCCACTGAGAAATCATGTCACTCCTCAAGAACATCCCACATGAAGGAACAGTGACTACACCACCAACACCCTTCAATAAGAACATAAGAACATAAGAATGGAGGAAACTGCAGCGGGCCTATTGGCCCATACTGGGCAGTCCCGTTTACACCCAACCCCTATTGCTCATATAAGCATCCAACCTATATTTGAAGCTATTCAGCGTATTCCAGTTAATGATGATATTTGGTAACTTGTTCCATTCATCCACTACTCTGTTTCCAAACCAGTGTTTACCTATTTCGCGACTAAATCTAAATTTGTCTAACTTAAAACCATTGTTACGAGTTCGCTGCTGGTTGGATAGTTTGGGTACCTTTGTTTAGCCCTGACTTCCATTTATACACCTCTATCAGGTCGCCCCTCGCTTTACGTCTCTCGAGGGAGTGCAAATTAAGATGCTTTAACTCAAGGTTCCTAATGCCCGGGATTAGTCTTGTCATTCTCCTCTGAATTCTTTCCAAGGATTCTATATCCATTCTGTAATACGGTGACCAGAACTGAACTGCGTAATCCAGGTGTGGTCTCACAAGCGCAAGATACAGTTTTAGGATGACCTCGCTAGTCTTGTAACAAACACTCCTTTGTGTGAACCCAAGTACTTTATTAGCCTTGTTACGAACAAAAACACATTGTTTACTTGGCTTAAGGTTCCTACTTATCATTACTCCTAAATCTCTCTCGCAGTCGGATTTCTCTATGGCATCGTTGTTCATCTGGTATCTGGTTTCCCTGTTTACATCTCCTATACTGAGTACTTTACATTTGTCCAAGTTGAATTTCATCTGCCATTATTCAGACGATTCGAAATTTTTTTTTAGATCTTCCTGTAGTTTTGCAGAGTCCTCGTCAGATTTAATAACACGTCCTATTTTAGTGTTGTCAGCAAATTTACTTATGTTGCTGTCTATGCCGATATCTATATCGTTTATGTATATAATAATTAATAATGGTCCAAGTACTGAGCCTTGCCGAACTCCACTAGTGACGTTGCTCCAATGGGACTTAGTGCCGTTAATGCTCACTCGCTGTTTCCAGTCATGTAACCACGCCCTAATCCATATAAGGATATTACCTTTGATGCCATGTGCTTCTACCATTCTAATTAGTCTTTCGTGGGGGACTCTGTCGAAGGCTTTGCTAAAGTCGAGATATACCACATCATAAATGTGCCCCTCGTCCACCAATTCGAAAACTGATGAAAAGAATGTTAATAGATTAGTTAGACATGAATGCCCACTTGTGAAGCCATGTTGGGAATCATTGATCAACGTATGCTTCTCCAGGTTGCTTTTGAATAGAGTTTGAAATGATTGATTCTAGTAGTTTGCCTACTATTGATGTTAGGCTGATTGGGCGGTAGTTAGAGGATAGTGATCTATCACCCTTCTTGAAAATCGGTATTACATTAGCTATCCTCCAGGATTCTGGTACTGTACTACACCTGTTTTTAAGGACATGTTAAACAACTTAGCTAAGGGCATACTAAGCTCTTCCTTACATTCCTTTAATACTCTGGCAAATATCTCATGGAGAACAGGTGACTTGTTAGGCTTTAGTTAGTCTATTTGCTTACTAACATTGTTACTAGTCACTACTATCTCGCTTAATTTTTTTTCTTCACTATCTCGAAATAGAGTCTGTGCCTTGGGTATCATGTTTAAATTTTCGGTGGTAAAAACCGTTGAAAAATATTTATTCAAATTATTGCTCATTTCTCCGTCGCTGTCAGTGAGCTCGCCGGTATCTGACCGTATTGGTCCAATCTTTTCTAGTGTTTTAGTTTGATACATTTGGTAGAATCCTTTGGGGTTTGTCTTTGCCTCCCTTGCTATTCTTACCTCATTATTCCTCTTGGCTTTCCTTATCTCGGTTTTAACCCTACTCGCAAGTACCTTATAATAATCCTGGAGGTAAATTTCGCCACGATTTATCTTCTACCTATAGCCTTACTTTGGCCAAGGATGTTCTTTAAATAATTATTTATCCATTTAGGGCCATTGTTGTCTGATCTGAGTTTTTTGTATGGTATGTTCTGCCTTTGTGCATTATTTAAATTGTCGTGGAACTCGGCAATCTCAGATCTCGTTATCAGGTCTGTGTCATCTGTCAGGTTCACGCCCATGCGCGACACCCTTCTCTCAGCTGCCTCTTTAAACTGTCAAAGTTTGCCCTTCTGAAATCTGGTACTTTAGTGGAATTTTCCTTACGTCTGCCCTGAAGATCTAACTGGAATCTAATTTCTTTGTGATCTCTGTTTGCATGTTCGTTCCCTACCTCGACATTGCTAATGAGGTTATCTCTGTTTGACAGAACTAAATCGAGTATATTATTACCCCTGGTGGGTTCGGTTATATGTTGACTTAGGAAACAGTCCTGGATTGTTTCGAGAAAATCCTCTGATTTTGAGTTACCCTTAAGGTCAGTCCAGTCTATTTGGCCAAGGTTAAAGTCGTCTACTATACAGACTTTGTTGTGTATGGAAGCCCTGCGCATTTCATCCCAGATAAGTCTCTCATTGACACTATCAAGACTGAGAGGTCTATATATTACTCCTATGATTAATTTTTCCCTATCGTCGATTAATTCTATCCAAATTGTTTCTGTATTCCGCTCAGTTTTTATTTCCTTATTTATTTCACACTTCAGATTATCCCTGACATAAATTGCTACTCCGAATCCTCTCCTGGTCTGCCTATCCGTATGGAAAAATTTGTCATCAGCAATTTGGTATTCGACCGGTAACTCACGTGAGTCTAGGTTGATCCATGTTTCAGTGAATGCTATTATGTCGATTTTTTCGGTACATACCAAGGCCCTAATATCATCCATTTTGTTTCTCATACTTCTACTGTTTGCATAGTAGACATTTAAGTTAGTCCTGTTCTGAGTCCTCCCTTTACCGCGTTTAGGTTTAAACTCCCTGTCTGCTTTAGTTTTGACAGCATTCGTAACACTATTTCCCCATAATCTTTCACTTTGTTTACCCGCTCCCACTGCAGTCGCCTCCACCCCCGTGCCCATATGTTCCCCTAGCAGTTTAAAGACATTAATATCTTTTGAACTGCCCCCTCAAGAGACCCAGCCAGGGTTGCCACACCCTCCCGAGACAGGTGTACTCCATCCCTAGCATAAAGGTCCCTTCTGCCGTAGAAGTTGTCCCATTTGTCAGTGAATGGGACTGATATTGACTTGCAATATTCGTCAAGACAGCCGTTGACACCAACTGCCCTTGACAACCATTCATTGCTAACTCTCCTTCTAGGCAGGACACAACATATGATAGGGATCCCTCCCTTAGTCCTAATACGATCTATAGCTGTCTTGAACTTATCAAGAAGCTCTTCACTCCTACACCGGGTAATATTGTTGCCTCCTGCACTGAGGCAGATATTGAGTTTGTTCCCATTACCAGACAAGATATCGTCCATCCTGTCAACTACATCCCCAACCCCAGCCCCTAACAAACACACCCTCATCCTATTTTTATTTTTACCACAAAAAGCCCTGTCCAAGTACCTTACCTGGGAGTCACCAACAATTAAAGTTTTTATACCTTCCTTGTCAGTCCTGTCCCTGACTGTACTAACGTCCATTTCGTCTATCAAGGGACTGAACCAGTTGGTACACTTAGCTGTTGTTGTCGTTGTTGTATCCTTGGTGTGTTTCTTGACCACCAGCTTGGTAGTCCCTCTCCTTACAACCTTCCATTCGTCATTCACCGGCTTTCCCTGTCTCGTTTCTTCCTTCATCTTTGCTATTTCTTCCTTTAATTTCAAGATTTCTTGCTCTAATTTCAGGTTTTTCTCCTTGGTATTCTCTAATTCGGCCTACAGAAGGGCATAACCCCGTTTACAAGTAGCACTAGTCATATCTGGTAATTATCCCCCGGGAGCGGAGCTAAGCTGCCGTGACCTTTCCCCTAGTGAGGTCAGAACACAACACATGCTCATCAGTATAGGCACTTTCCACTCAGGGAAAAACGCCTTTCACCACAATACTATGGTTTGCAGTGGTGTCTTGCAAAATCCGAATAGGGTACCGAACACACACATACACACATGTAATAAACACACATGCCAGAATTGTTACTACGCACGTAAAGATTCTTAGACAGATAGATAATGGTGTCACACACACACACACAAATTGTTCCTGAGATATGTGCCATAGAAAACTATGAGTTATTTCACCACCTTAGAAAGGACAGGAGAGGTGGGGGTGTAGTTCTGTACTGTTGCAGTGACCTCAAACCATCACCCCTAGGTGTTAAAGTACCTAAAGATGTAGAAGCCTTGTGGGTTCAGGTCACTCCCACCTCCCACCCCTGCCAGCTTGCCTCCCTCTTTGTCTGTGTTTGTTATCACCTTCCCCCCACCCGCGCACCAAACGCCAATGTACTGATTACTCATATAATAGACACTGCTGACTCCCTGAGATCCAGATTTCCATGTGCTAAACTAGTGATATGCGGTGACTTCAATGAGTTAGACATCAGTGACATCACCCAACACCTCCACCTTACACAAATAGTTGACTTTCCCACACATGGCAATGCCACCCTTGACCTCATCATGACAGATTTCGGTAACCAATACCTTCCCCTCCAGCCGCTGCCTCCCATGGGACGCAGCCCCCACCTGTCCCTACTGTGGTCACCTACCCCCACCTTCTCACCACCACCAGTTGCCACCAGGACTTACCGACCCACCCCAGACTCTGCTATGCGGCGTTTCGGACAATGGATAACCCGGTATCCCTGGACTGAAGTGATCACGGTAGACGATGTGCAGAACAAGTGGGATAATTACCTGGACACTATCACCAAAGCCTACCACCACTTCTTTCCAGCCAAGACACTGAGGATCCACCCGGATGATTTCCCGAGGCTTACACCCGGCATAAAAAGACTTATTGAGCAGGGCAACAAAGCATACTACACCAATAACCACCTGTACAAAAGTCTACGTGACCAGGTCATCAGGGAAATCAAGTCGGCCAAGAAGACTTATTATCCCAGGAAAGTGTAGGGCCTCAAGGAAGTCGGCATCGGTCAGTGGTATTCAAAGGTAAAAGACCTCTGTGGTCTGAACCGTCAGTCTCCCACACTTCCTTCATCTCACATTTACCTAGTAAGGAGGCAGCTGTGATAATTAATAACCATTCTGCTACCATATGTCATACCTTATCCAGTCTTGACCTCACTCTCCTCCCGGTTTACTTACCTTCCCCCTCCCCCCCTCCCAGTGTTCAACCATATGAAATCTCCAACAAACTCCTGAAATTTGAATCCAAACGCTACACGACCCCAATTGACCTTCCAATCAAAATATGCAAGGAGTTTGCCACCCCCCTCTGTTCTATTATAATAATTATTAATGCATCCCTCATACAAAGCAAATGCCCTAATGAATGGAAAACCGCATTTGTCACCCCATTAAGAAAAATGTAAGGAAGGCAAAAAGAGACAACGAAATCAGGATAGCAAGAGAATCCAAGGCGAATCCCAAGGGATTTTTCGAGGAATATAGGACAAAGGACAAGGACAAAGTAGGACCTTTAGAGTCAGGGAGAGGGGAAGTGATCAATGACAGGGGGGAAATAAGCAAAGCACTGAACAGCTACTTTTTATCAGTTTTCACAGAAGAAATTCATGAGGAAATTCCAGATGTGGAACTGATATTTAGGGGAAATGAAAGAGAGAAATTAAAGAATATCACTATCAGAAAAGAGGATGTTCTTAAGAAGATAAATAATTTAAAGAAGACAAAACCCCCAGGGTCGGATGAAATTTTAACTCGAGTTTTGAAAGAGTGTAAGAAACAGATTAGCGGACCCTTCGTAAATTTATTTACAAGATCATTAGACACGGGAGTTGTGCCAGGCTAGTGGAAACAGGCAAATGTAGTACCCATATTCAAAAAGGGAGACAGAGCATCAGCGTCAAATTACCTGCAGATTAGTTTGACGTCAGGAGTGGGGAAATTTCTTGAATCAATTATAGCAATTAGCATTCGATCGCATTTAGACAATAGCAGATTAATATACGCCTATCAACATGGGTTTACAAAGGGAAAATCTCGTTTAACAAATCTGCTGTTGTTTTTTAGGAAAGTCTTCGAGGTAGTAGATAATGATGATAGTTACGATGTTATTTACTTAGACTTTAGCAAAGCGTTTGAGACAGTACCACATCAGATACTTCTGAGAAAAGTGAAGGCTAATGGTATCGAGGGGAAAGTCTTAAATTGGATAAAATCGTGGCTCACAGATAGAACACAGAGGGTCAGCGTAGATGGTGTTAAATCTGAGTGAGGCTGTGTAACAAGTGGGGTTCCCCAGGGGTCAGTACTAGGCCCACTCTTGTTCATAATCTACATAAGAACATAAGAATGGAGGAAACTGCAGCGGGCCTATTGGCCCATACTGGGCAGTCCCGTTTACACCCAACCCCTATTGCTCATATGAGCATCCAACCTATGTTTGAAGCTATCCAGCGTATTCGAGTTAATGATGATATTTGGTAACTTGTTCCATTCATCCACTACTCTGTTTCCAAACCAGTGTTTACCTATTTCACGCCTAAATCTAAATTTGTCTAATTTAAAAATTGTTACGAGTTCGCTCCTGGTTGGATAATTTGAGTACCTTTGTAATGTCCCCTTTGTTTAGCCCTGCCTTCCACTTATACACCTCTATCAGGTCGCCCCACGCCTCTCGAGGGAGTGCAAATTAAGATGCTTTAACCTGTCTCTATACTCAAGGTTCCTAATGCCCGGGATTAGTCTTGTCATTCTCCTCTGAATTCTTTCCAAGGATTCTATATCCATTCTGTAATACGGTGACCAGAACTGAACTGCATAATCCAGGTGTGGTCTCACAAGAGCAAGATACAGTTTTAGGATGACCTCGCTAGTCTTGTAACTAACACTCCTTTGTATGAACCCAAGTTCTTTATTAGCCTTGTTACGAGCAAAAACACATTGTTTACTTGGCTTAAGGTTCCTACTTATCATTACTCCTAAATCTCTCTCGCAGTCGGATTTCTCTATGGCATCGTTGTTCATCTGGTATCTGGTTTCCCTGTTTACATCTCCTATACTGAGTACTTTACATTTGTCGACATTGAATTTGATCTGCCATTTTTCAGACCATTCGAAAAATTTGTTTAGATCTTCCTGTAGTTTTGCCGAGTCCTCGTCAGATTTGATAACACGTCCTATTTTAGTGTCATCAGCAAATTTACTTATGTTGCTGTCTATGCCGATATCTATGTCGTTTATGTATATAATAAACAATAATGGTCCAAGTACTGAGCCTTGGGGAACTCCACTTATGACTTTGCTCCAATGGGACTTAGTGCCGTTAATGCTCACTCGCTGTTTCCTGTTCTGTAACCACGCCCTAATCCATTTAAGGATGTCACCTTTGATGCCATGAGCTTCTACCTTTCTAATTAGTCTTTCGTGGGGGACTCTGTTGAAGGCTTTGCTAAAGTCGAGATATACCACATCATAATTGTGCCCCTCGCCCACTGATTCGAAAACTGATGAAAAGAATGTTAATAGATTAGTTAGGCAAGAACGTCCGCTTGTGAAGCCATGCTGGGAATCATTGATCAATCTGTGCTTCTCCAGGTGATTTCGAATAGAGTTTGAAATGATTGCTTCCAGTAATTTGCCTACTATTGATGTTAGACTGATTGGGCGGTAGTTAGAGGATAGTGATCTATCCCCCTTCTTGAAAATCGGTATTACATTCGCTATCCTCCAGGATTCTGGTACTACACCTGTTTTTAAGGACATGTTAAACAACTTTGCTAAGGGCATACTAAGCTCTTCCTTACATTCCTTTAATACTCTGGCAAATATCTCATCGGGACCAGGTGACTTATTCGGCTTTAGTTTGTCTATTTGCTTACTAACATCGTTACTAGTCACTACTATCTCACTTAATTTGTTTTCTTCACTATCTCTGAATAGAGTCGGTGCCTCGGGTATCATGTTTAAATTTTCGGTGGTGAAAACTGTTGAAAAATATTTATTCAAATTATTGCTCATTTCTCCGTCGTTATCAGTGAGCTCGCCGGAGTCTGACCGTATTGGTCCAATCCTTTCTCGTGTTTTAGTTTGATATATTTGGTAGAATCCTTTGGGGTTTGTCTTCGCCTCCCTTGCTATCCTTACCTCATTATTCCTCTTTGCTTTCCTTATCTCGGTTTTAACCCTACTCGCCAATACCCTATAATAGTCCCGGAGGTGAATTTCGCCACGATTTATCCTTCTACCTATAGCCTCCTTTGGCCAATGATGTTCTTTAAATAATTATTTATCCATTTAGGGTCATTGTTGTCTGATCTAGATACTGGGATCAGCAGTGACTTAAGGAAGTTTGCGGATGATACCAAAATAGGGCGGCAGATTAATTCAGGGCAGGATGCAAATGCATTACAGGAGGGTCTAAATAAATTGCAGGGGTGGTCTGAAAAATGGCAAATGAAATTCAACACCAGCAAGTGCAGCATACTTAATATTGGAAGAACAAATACTGTCAATGTATACAGCCTTAACAACATCAACCTCGAGAAGTCGACTTGTGAAAGAGACCTAGGGGTACTTGTAAGCCCGGACCTACGGCCTAGAAAACAGTGCGTTAATGTTCGAAATAAGGCAAACAGAGTATTGGGTTTTATATCTAGAAGTGTAAGTAATAAGAGTGCAGAGGTCTTATTGCAACTATATCTTGCGCTAGTCAAGCTGCACCTCGATTATGCAGTTCAGTTCTGGTGCCCTTATTATAGAATGGATATCAATTCACTAGAGTCGGTGCAGCGAAGAATGACGAAAATGATTCCGGGACTTAGAAACCTTCCATATCAGGATAGGTTAAAGAAACTAAACTTGCATTCCCTAGAAAGACGAAGAGTGCGGGGAGATATGATAAAGTTCTTATAATATCCGAGCAGGATAGGACTCGGAGCAACGGATTTAAGTTGGATAAGTTTAGGTTTAGGAAGGAATTGGTTTACAAATAGGGTGATGGACGAGTGGAACAAGCTTAGCAACTTTGTAGTAAGTGCTGGAACGCTGGAAAGTTTCAAAAGGAGGCTGGATAGATTCATGGATGATAGATAGTGGTAGTAACTCTCGACAGGAGCTGCCATGAACAGGCCAACCGGCCTATTGCAGACTCCTTATTTTCTTCTGTTCTTATATTCTTACAGTGACAGTAAGACCTGACCCAGGATAGCTGACGGCTACAAAGTACTTGTGTTAATCCTGCGATATGACCGTGTTAAATAAACCAAACCCAGCCAAGACACAGCTGGGTGGTAATAATTAGGAAACATTACCGACCGGCGACATAACCACGCACCTGGGCAAACACAACTGTCCACATCTATCCAGTTTAGTATTAATTATGAGAGGTCATCTGCCGGCTCTCCTCCAATATAAAGGCCCTGCAGCCCCTTCCACCGGGGATCACTTTCACATCACAATGGACAGAAGACGGAGTCACGCTCGTTACTATACTAGTCGAGGTCGGGAGGGAGACTTCCCTCCCCAGCACCGCGTCTCCGGCTAACAGTCTCCCACAGGAGACATAGTCCAGCACTCTCTTGAACAGCACCTGCTGGGCCTCCCTCAGGTCAAACGTGAGTCATTGTCAGAGCTATCCATAGGGTGAGTTACATACGGTGGGAAGTGTATTCATTTCATGTTTGTGTCCGAGATTCATGTCTGGTAACGTAAATATAATGTTCTAGAAACTTCGATATATTAATCTAATAATGTGTCCATGCTATTCAGTTAATTAATAAATAGTTGTATTGAAAGCGATGGTATAGAAAAGTCCCCTACAAATATAATAAACAGCTAAATAACTAATCGGCCACCCTAGTAATGACTAAATATTATTCCTCTACCTTGGACCTCTAAATTCCCCCCCCCCCATTACACTGGTAGCAGCGTACTTAACGTAAACCCACCCCTTCCCTCGTTTAGCCATTACACCTGGCTCGTCTCCTCCTTCATTTAATTCAATTTGAGCATTGCCTAACCGTGAAAAATGTCCGAGTGTAAATGTTTCTATTTGTTGTATATGCGAATTATTGCTAACAAAACACTCCCCAGAATATGTTCCGCGCTTGATATAATTTGTCAGTGTTCCCGCGGTTGGTAACGTTCTCAGTGACCCTAGTGCATTTTAATCATCGGTCACTGTTAAATGTACCCATTGTGTTTTAGTGATAGAAGTTGTCTATACTAACTGGTCAATCCCCACCTCACCCTCCTTACCCCTTCATCCACCCCCCCCTCACCCTACCCGACCGCCCCGCCCAGTGACCTCATTAATCCCCAGTCTGTTTTGTCCCGTAAGTTATGCTTTGAAATTGATGGTTAGTGCAACTTAATATTGCGATAATTGCAGAGCTTCACTCAGTGTAGTTTTAGGCTAGTATGATTTATAGTATACTCGTTGATACACGTTAAGAAATTATATTCAGCGTAGTGAGCAGAGCTTCACTCCCGACCCAGCCTAATGAGAACTTTGTCGCGATGGAACCCTAGTTGCCAAACTTTGACGTAAAATATAAAGTAATTATTTATTTTTACGGATACACTTCCAACTAATCCATCATCCCTTTATGATTGTGTTTCTCTGTCAAATGTCACACACAGTACCGCCCCATGGCCAGCCGGTTATTGGAGATAACCAGCTCACTTGACGTCGCATGTCCAAGCTGTATGCAGTGATATGCCAGGATGACAGCGCCTTATGACACAGCAGCAATCAAGAGGTGATGATGGAATAAGCATTGACTCCAACCACAGCACATACGAGCAGAGGAGAAGCATGAATGCAGCAATTCACCTACCCACTACACACCACTTTACTTCTTTCAAGTCCTCCCTTGGTCTAGGATTAAGGAGATTTTATATTTTTCTACATTAGGAAGTTAACACGTGTGGAATGCAGCACCACACATCAAACTCTGTCAAGCCGAACCAGGGAGGGGATTTCAGTTGCAGGGGCGTGGGACAGGGGTCAAGGATCCAGCCGATACTCGTGTACAGAGGGCGAACCCAGGTCCATGTATCCTGCCCCACACGTAGTCCTGAGCGATGGCACCCCCTTCCCAATGTGACCGGCTACCCCCGGCCGGATTGGCGGAAAATTATGTTGCATAGAAGAAAATCGGATGGAACAGAAAAACTTATCTGGAATATGAAAATGATGCTCTACACGTAGAGGAAACGCAGATGGAACTGAAAAAATCACCTGGAATACATTGGAAAATGATGCTGTACAGAAGAAACTCAGATGACACAGAAAATCTATCTGTTAGGACAGGCCAGGAATCCAATGCTCTGTTCATTCATATGAGAGATAATAAGCATTGCATTGACTGGGATAATGCCTCCTCAATATTACCTTGTAATTCAATTGACAGTAGGAACATTTTAGAATCCAGTCTCATTAAACATACCCAATCTGTCAACATGAATTTGAGTAATGGTATGTACAAATTGGATAATTTTGTGATTAAGAAGATTTGTAACCAGGTGAGAAGGTTGGGTCATCTTACCCTATGACCTGACTACGGACAGCTGATGTGCTTAGAGATGGCATGGTAAATTTCTTTTTATCAAGAAGATTAGTAAGGGTCACTGCCTTATGACCGGAACATTGTGGACCCCTGCTGTCCCCTAGGGATTTGATCTACTCTCCTCTACTCTATATATTAGCCTTGTCAAGTATATTCCTTAGTCTTTACTCACCCCTGAAGATGTGAATTACACGAAAGCGCTTGGGAACTTCATGTTTTCTTGTTTCCTTGTGGTTATCAGCATATATATATATATATATATATATATATATATATATATATATATATATATATATATATATATATATATATATATATATATATATATATATATATATATATATATATATATATATATATATATATATATATATATATATATTTTTTTTCATGTAAATCCACAATGAAAACGTGGATAGGATAAATCTTGATAAAATCACACGGGAAAATGGAAACAACGGAGTACCTTAGCTTTAGTCTTTATTCAAGACATCTTCAGAGGCAACTGGATTACATGGACAGAGAGAGGCTTAAATATACAAGGTGACCTAAAAACATGAGGTCAGGTCATAATGATAACATCCACTAATCCCCACACCAACACACACGTAGAGGAGCTTAAGAGAAGGGTGGTGACGTGACTAGCCAGGTCAGGTCAGAAAAAAGGGACCCACAAAATAACTATCATACATCTAGATCAAAGGTTTTCAAAGCAGTTTTAACCTTGGGCCACTGACAAATAAATTTATGTAACATATTATCAGTTTTGAACTGACCATCACTAAGGTTTATTGATTTTAATTCCTTAATCAAACTAGCTTCAACCAGAAGTCTTTCTGTGACACAAGATGATTTGAATACTTCTAAGCTTTTTTCCTAACATGAACGAACAAGGCACTGCTTTCAGATGCAGTTCTGATATTATACTTATGTTGTTTGATTCTGAGCTGCAGTGTTTTTCCTGTCTGACCTGTCAAGCTTCTAAATATTAATGTTGTTTTCAAGTATGACTCAACCATTACCAATATGTTAATAAGGAATAGCCCAAGTTTGAATGTAAATGGAAGTGTTTATTGTGTTCCATTTAGCTCCTCGACGTGTGTGTTGGTGTGGGGATTAGTGGATGTCATCATTATGACCTGACCTCATGTTTTTAGGTCACCTTGTATATTTAAGCCTCTCTCTGTCCATGTAATCCAGTTGCCTCTGAAGATGTCTTGAATAAAGACGAAAGCTAAGGTACTCCGTTGTTTCCATTTTCCCGTGTGATTCTATCAAGATATATATATATATATATATATATATATATATATATATATATATATATATATATATATATATATATATATATATGTGTAAAGAGAGAGAGAGAGAGATACTCTGTATATATTATATTCTCGTTGCAACCATAAGAACATTAGAACATAAGAATGGAGGAAACTGCAGCGGGCCTATTGGCCCATACTGGGCAGTCCCGTTTACACCCAACCCCTTTTGCTCATATGAGCATCCAACCTATGTTTGAAGCAATTCAGCGTATTCGAGTTAATGATGATATTTGGTAACTTGTTCCATTCATCCACTACTCTGTTTCCAAACCAGTGTTTACCTATTTCACGCCTAAATCTAAATTTGTCTAATTTAAAACCATTGAGTACCTTTGAGTTCGCTCCTGGTTGGATAATTTGAGTACCTTTGTAATGTCCCCTTTGTTTAGCCCTGCCTTCCACTTATACACCTCTATCAGGTCGCCCCTCGCTCTACGTCTCTCAAGGGAGTGCAAATTAGGATGATTTAACCTGTCTCTATACTCAAGGTTCCTAATGCCCGGGATTAGTATTGTCATTTTCCTCTGAATTCTTTCCAAGGATTCTATATCCATTCTGTAATACGGTGACCAGAACTGAACTGCATAATCGGGGAATGGTTCTCTTAATTTACAAATGATGTACAAGTAACCATGTTCAGTCTTGAGGTCTTAGTGGCTAACGTATCATTGGAGCCTCTTACTGATAACTAAAGCCCAGTGGCGTCAGTTAGCCGCATTTTAATGTCTAAACATTTGTGGGAAAGAAGCATTTCTCAGTGAGGAGATGGATTTTGTTGGTCGACCTAGTGGGTGTACTTTTATTTAGGCGGTTGGCACTAGAGTTATTGGCTTGAGTTTGAAAGGTTTCATACTGAGAATGTGAGGTTGCGCCATGCCAGGCTTCACACTCTACTTAGGGTGAGGAACTGAGGCATTTTAGTGTAGAGGCCACAGCCCGCTTTGTCCAGACAGCCAAAAAAGTCGTGTCTGAGTTCCGAACCCCGTAAATATTCGAGCAGGTAGGTCAAGGCAGCAGGGATAGTTTGGGATGGTTGGTAACTGTGAGTTGGGGTATGGGTTGACGAGGACCACACGGTGTGGGAAATTAGTGGTGGGGGTGGAGGACGAGAGTGCTGTAGTTATTGTTAATAATGTAGTATAGTATTTTATCGCAACGTAAAGGTGCCAATTGTGATATTACACATGATGTAACATCTGTAATATATATTGAAATGTATCGTCAATATAAAACAAGCCTATAACATGTTAGAAGCGTTAGCAGCAATGGCAACGTGGTACCCCGCCCCCTGCTCACCTTGCTACCACACTCCCTCCCCCGGGTATCAGGGAGTGGAGAACTTATCACGTAATTAACATTGGAATGAAAGACAGAGCGTTGTGTTTTTACTGTATGTTTACTCCCCTAACAAATCAGGATATACAAACCATGTCTGGTATTACATGGGGGCATGAGGTGACGCCGCTGTAATATCGGGAAGAGCATTTGTTCCCACAAGTGGTGGAACTTTGGTAAAGGGGTGAGGGAAACATAGCCGCAGGTGTTACGCAAGGTGATGAACCCAAGCTATACACCCACCAGCAAATAGTCATATCATCATAATCATTCGGTTCTCTGTATTGGGCGACAGGAAACTGAGGAGATATTACATGTTATCACTACTGACAAATGCCGCTTTATATTATCATAACCACGACGTTTCATAAGATTACACACACACACACGTTATGAAACGTGTTTCATCGTTATTCCTTCCTCCAAAGTATTCCATTATCAAAGATGAATACGACGTGACAACGTATATGTTTTTTTTTTTTTTTTTAATTGATTTGTAGGAATATTACCTACGTGGACTTAAGCTAAAATGTTGGTCCACCCACTGCTGGGATAAAACACCAGCGTCTTTTTGGTTAAATGCACATCTCCACCACTAATGTGGGGGGGGGGGGGATGCTCGGTAAGAAACTGTAGGGTTTCTTGAGAGTCGTTGGTGGTTAGCTTTCTGGCAACCTTCTCTGCTGTGATAGGTGGTTGTATGTTTCTCCTAGCTAATTGTGTTTCAGGGCACTCTATGAGGTAGTGCTGCAGTGTGTTTTCTGCTCCGCTGTCACAGGTCTTGCATATGCGCTGCTCTGCTTGTGCCGACACAAGTATTTCCCAAATGCATGGGTATCCCAGTCTCAGTCGGTGGAAGTTAACTTCTTCCCTTCTTGTTATATCCTTCATGAATGGTGGTCTCTCATAATTCGTGACCAGATAGTACCACCTGGCCGATCGTGATACTGGTGTTAATCTTCTATGTTTCTCTATTTTCCACTGGGCAGTTCGTGTTATTGTGGTCTTCTTTATCTGCTCCTGACTGGGCGGGATGAACGTATATGAATTTATATTTCCATTTATTTGGATTACATGGAACACATGATGATGCATTATGTTGCATCACAGAAAGACTTACACATGTAGACATTTAGAGACAGGTGTTGATAAATGTTGGCCATAACCTAATTACCCAAAATGTTATTCCTAATAATTTCCATTCGAAATTTATATGCATGATATGAAAACATGTAGTCAGGTAGTTTATGCATATACATTTGACATAAATGTAAAGGATCAACTCAAGAATCTAATTAGATGTCCAGCCGCCATGTGCGTTAATAACCTCATTAATCCTCTCTGGCATGGACTCCACAAGATTGAAGCATATATTAGGGCGGCGTCTCAGTCGTTCCCACACTTCATTAGCATGTCGCGCTTCAATTTCCCGGCTCCGTTCTTCGCCAACATCCCAGTTGCGAGTTATGATAGCCCATAGGTTTTCTATAGGATTTATGTCACAACCTTTGGGTGGTCAGTTTATAGGTTGAATCATAGGATGTTGATCGAGCCACAAGTTGACAGTGTTGCTTGTATGGACTGGGCTGTTGTCGTGCACAAGTATAATTGGTTCGTGGTCAGGAATTGCCATTGCTCAGACAGTGGGTAAGAAGACATCTTCCAATATGTGAATGTCGTCGTCACTAGTGAATCTACCCTCCAACACCACCAATTCCCCTGGGTCGTATGCCCACATCGATCCCCACATATTCACAGTGACACGACCACTTGTAGCTCTCTCGTCAATGTTCTTATCTTTGCATCGTGTATTAACTGGTCGCCAACAGAATCGTGCTCCAGCTTTAACTGATGAGAAGCTCTTCACATCGGTAAATATAACATTGGGCCATAACATTGGGTCGACGCCAAGGTATTCCAAAGTAAATCCAAGCCGAGCCTCCCTATGAGCTTGTGTTAATTTGTTTTGTTTTTTTGCTGGAACGTAGCAGTTTATACCGCTCTTGTGGAGACGGTTTCTACTCGTTTGAGGATGACAGGGGAGCATGAGTTCTCTGGTGAAGTCGATTACTATCTTATTAAGTGTGTTGTCTACTGCAGCCAGCAAACGGGCATTCTCGTCTTGTGTGGTTACCCTGGGTCTGCAACTCCTTGGTCTTGTCGTCAGAGAACCCTCCTCCTGCCACCTAGTGATCCACCTCTGCACTGTTTTCTTAGACACACCCATGGCGTCAGCAACGTCGGCAGGTGCCATGCCACCCTGCCACAGCCCGATTATTCTGCCCCTGTCAGCTAAAACCGCAGGTGCGTTAGCCCTCCCCGTGGCCATATCTGAGGAAAGAATGTGCGTTATAAAATAAGTTTCGTGATATATTAACATGTGTATAAAATTACTTGTAGGCTATAAATAAGAACATCATCGGACAAGAAAAATAATATATATATATATATATATATATATATATATATATATATATATATATATATATATAATATATATATATATAATATATATATAATATATATATATATATATATATATATATATATATATATATATATATATATTATATATATATATATGCAGGTAAATCACTGTAGTTGCGCGTGATCCAGGTATATGCTGATAACCACAAGGAAAGAAGAAAACATGAAGTTCCCAAGCGCTTTCGTGCAAATCACATCTTCAGGGGTGAGTACAGACTAAGGAGAAGCCCACCCATGACCATAAGAATCTCTTAGTATTGCCATTTCACAAAAATTTCTCTCAAATTCCCTTACAACTAAAAACCTGGAACGTCAATGTGGCATTTAAAAACTCATGCACTGTTAAACAAATGTTAATCAAGAACTCCCCCAACAACACAATTGGTTGCATTTATAAAGTTCCTTGCAAGGAATGTAATATGTTTTATTTAGGCCAGACAGGTAAAGATCTTGTAACTAGACTTAAACAACATAAATATAGTGTTAGGAAGGCCAGGAATCCAATGCTCTGTTGTTCATCTGAGGGATAATAAGCATTGCATTGACTGGGATAATGCCTCCTCAATATTACCTTGTAATTCAATTGACAGTAGGAATATTATAGAATCTAGTCTCATTAAACATACCGAAGCAGTCAACATGAATTTGAGTAATGGCATGTACAAACTGGACAATTTTGTAATTAAGAAGATTTGTAACCAGGTGAGAAGGTTGGGGCACCTTACCCTCTGACCTGACTTCCGACCGTTGCGGTGCTTTTTTTAAAAATTAGTAGGGTCATTACCTAATACCTTCAGTTGCCTCTGAAGATGTCTTGAATAAAGACGAAAGCTAAGGTGCTCCGTTGTTTCCATTTTCCCGTGTGATTTTATCAAGATTTAGCTTATCCACGTTTTCATTGTGGATTTACATGATATATATATATATATATATATATATATATATATATATATATATATATATATATATATATATATATATATATATATATATATATATATTGTTACGAACCCCTCCACCCAGCACTACGAACCACGCCATCTATTGTCTTGATCTACCTACCCAGCACCACGAGCAACGCCATCTAGGGACGAGACACGAGTATGACTCGTCTTAGTTAACACTCCGGGGTTTCCCTTCTCCATATCCTGGTTGTTGCGTCACTTCCTCCAAGTCTTCTTTGTGAGCTCCAATTCGAGGAGAGAGACTTGGCTCTGGGAAGTGACCACAGGATCATCTATCCTCTAAACCTACGGTGCAGTGACTACCTACCGTCTTCTACAATACTCAGCCTTACTCGTCAGCCATCTCAGCTCCTCACTTAAGTATTTGTATCTTGTATTGCCTCCCCCACGTCCACTTGCTTCAAGATTGTTTTATGTTTTATTATTATGTATATACTGTTAATGTTTAGGTTAAGTTTGGTTAAGGGTAATTTATAAGCTGAATATTTTGTTAAGGGATTTATGGTACTCTATTATACACAACGAAAACTCGCATCCTTTGTCTACCCTTTTATAGTCCGATTGTCTTTGTTTTTTTTATTGTTGTTACCTGTTGGGATCTGGGTAGACTTTTAACTATATTCTAAATCCCCATCCCAGCACTTCCATGTGCCTATCCAACTTCGTATTGAAGCTCCCTAGCGTCCCCGATCCTACTATAGCACTCGGTAGCCTATTCCACATATCCACAACTCTATTACCAAACCAGTGCTTGCCTATATCCTTTCTGAATCGGAATTTATCTAATTTAAAGCCATTTGTTCTAGTTATTTCGTTATTACTGAGCTTCAGAACATCTTCCATTTTACCCTTGTTAATCCCACTTACCCACTTGTACACCTCTATCATATCTCCCCTAACTCTACGCCTCTAATGAATGTAAGCCCAAGCTTTTCAGTCTTTTCTTCATATGGAAGGTTTCTAATATTATGGATCATTTTTGTCATTCTTCTTTGTACTCTCTCCAAAGAATCTATGTCCATTCTATAATAAGGACACCAGAACTGAACCGCATAATCCATGTGTGGCCTCACTAATGCTAGGTAAAGTTTCAAGATAACGTCAGCAGTTCTGTTACTCACAGACCTAGATATGAACCCAAGAATCCTGTTTGCCTTGTTGCGAACGCTAATACATTGTTTTCTAGGTTTCAAGTCGTTGCTAACAAATACACCTAGATCTTTTTCACAAACTGAGTTTTCTATTTCCGTGTTACCTAGTTTATACTTAACGTTTGTATTCGTCTTTCCTATCTGTAGTACCTTGCATTTATCAGTATTAAAATTCATTTGCCAGTCTACTGACCACTCATGTAAGGTATCTAGATTTCTTTGAAGGTGTTCAAAGTCACTGTCTGAATTTATCACTCTCCCCATTTTGGTATCATCCGCAAATTTACTAATCCTACTAGTTATGCCTAAATCAAGATCATTAATGAATATAACAAACAGCAGAGGGCCTAATACAGATCCCTGGGGAACTCCGCTTTTGACCGCACCCCAGTCTGACTTTAATCCATTTATGCTGACTCTTTGTTTCCTACCAGTTTACCATGACCTAATCCATTTTAATACTGATCCACCTATTCCATGTGCTTCTACCTTCCTTATCAATCTCTCATGAGGGACTCTATCGAATGCTTTACTGAAATCTAAATAAATTATATCATATGACTTATCATTATCTACCGCTTCATATACTTCTGAGAAAAGCTAAGCAAATTTGTGGAGACAAGAACGTCCCTGGGTGAACCCGTGCTGAGAAGAATGAATTAAGTTGAATGTTTCAAGGTGGCTTCTGATTTTTGTAGCAATAATTGACTCTAGCAACTTGCCTATGATTGACGTGAGACTAATGGGACGGTAATTTGATGCTATTGATTTATCACCCTTTTTGAAAATCGGAACTACATTTGCAAGTTTCCATGTAATACCAGACATGGTCTGTATATCCTGTTCTGTTATGAGAATAAACATACATTAAAAACTCAGCGCTCTGTCTTTCATTCCGATGTTAATTCCGTGATAAGTTCTCCAATCCCTGATACCCGGGGGAGGGAGTGTGGTAGCAAGGTGAGCAGGGGGCGGGGTACCACGTTGTCATTGCTGCTGACGCTTCTAACATGTTATAGGCTGTTTTATGTTGACAATACATTTCAATATATATTACAGATGTAACATCATGTGTAATATCACAATTGGCACCTTTATGTTGCGATAAAATACTATACTACATTATTAACAATAACTAAACCACTCTCGTCCTCCACTACCCTACCATAACCCCCCACACCGTATGGTCCACGTCAACTCGAATATTTACGGGGTTCGGAACACAGACAACTTTTTGGCTGACTGTACCAAAAGTTTTTGAGGAGGAACAGCTAAGCTTCATGATTAACCTGTGGATAAATGGGTATTGTTGGCACTCAGTTCTGTTGTGGAGAGAGCTCAGGAGCTATTTGGTACATTAGACGCCGCTCAGTTTGTGGACTACGAAGTAGTCAAAACTACAATGCTTAATGCATATCAGTGAGTTCCCAGACCTTATCTGCAAGTTTTACAACTGCTAGAAAGCCGACAAACAAACATTTTCTAGTTCTTCTGGAAGAAGCAGCTTCTGTATCGAAAGTGGGTCGAGAACGAGTTGTCTCCCCTCTGGCCCGGATAATTATTAGAATTGTTCATATTCGTAAAATTCAAGCATTGTATCCCTGCAAGGGTGCGAGCTCATATAGATGAGCGTGGGTTCCACACCTTGGCCACAGCTGAGCCTGCTGCTGATCATTTCTCTCTAATTAATATTGATAATTTTCACAGAGCACGGGTACAGATATTTCAGTCCTCTCAACCGAAGTATATCAATAACCCATTTAAGTTTACATAAGGAGCGGGCTACCATATATAGGTCTGCACTGCTGGATGCCTCGGGGATCTTTTCTCAACCTGTCTCGTCAGTTTCAGATGTGGACACTGTTCTGGAGAGTAGTAAAGCTGATGTTTCTGGTGAGAGGAATAGTGTATTTTGCCGTTATTGTAAACAAACTGGTAATGTCATAGCCAAATGTAGAAAATCGTCGTTAGATACAATTCCTCTGGCCAAAGCAGACGGCAGACCTGTCCTCCACATCAGTGTTGTCCCTAATACAATGGAATTATTTGACCCTCGTACCAGTGCTAACTTGATTCAGTGCGCACACATTCTGGAGTTGTCCCTGCTTGTGTATCACCTCCATTTAGACCATTTTACTCGCAATGTCTCCTATCCCATCAGGAATTAGTTTAGCCCTTTCTCCCTGTTATTGTTTTACAAACACCAGTTATACGAATGAGACTGATTTTATCAGGTTTACCTGGAAGTGTTAGATATCCCATGTGTAAAGTTTCCCTTAATTGTGCCTTTGTCTCTCAGTATGAGTCCATAGCAGTAGTCAAGAGTCTACCAGTCGCTGGTATCTCAGTCGTAAAAGGCAACGATCTTGCCGGAGACCAAGTGTCACCTTGCCTTGTAGTTTCCGCCAGACCCACTTGTGATAATATAACTCAGGAATTAGAAATTAAATTTCCTAAGCCTTTTCTTACTTGTGCGTAAAGTGCCGGAGACCCATATAACTAAGATTAATTCAATTAACCAGTCGATGAGTCTTGTGATAGTGAAATTCCTTTTCGAATGATTATTATCTAGTTAAATTCTTTAATAAGACCCCTTACGACTTAAATTCCACGCTACGAGTTCAAGACGATACTTCATGTCCTAATGTCATCAGTTTTAGGAATTCTCCCATCACTAGAGCTAAATTCATTTAAGAGCAGTCTCGTGATTACGGTTTAAAACAGCACTCCGATTGCATTATTGGTGAATCTGTTTTGGTTAATTTCCCTGATTGGTTTTACTTCACGTCTGGGCTGTTCATGCCTAAGCTTAGTCCGTTAACGGCCCAAGTAGATCACCTTTGGGAGACCGTCCAACAGATAGTCATTCCGAAGCCCTTGCGGGTGTGTACGAAAGACATACATTATGATTCTCTCTCATTTTTTCTGGCAAAAGCTTGAACATACTGTAGGACCTGCCACACTTGCCAGGTTAAAGGTAAATCTGGCATGATCACCAAACTCGCTCCTCTTCACTCTATCCCCGTTGTAGAAGAACCTTTCAGTAAAGTCATAGATTGTGTGGGACCGTTACCCAAGACTAGACGAGGTCATCAGTTCATGCTAACCATCATTGATGCTGCTATCCAGTATCTCGAGTCCATTCCCCTCTGGAATACTACCACGAAAACTATTGTTCGGGCCATGATCAAGTTTTTCACACAGGTTTGTCTGCCTGCCACTGTGCAGTCGGATCAAGGGTCAAATTCTACCTCTGGGTTGTTCGATCAGGTAAAGAAAATCTTGGGAGTCTGTCATTGTCGTACGACGGCTTTCCACTCTCAAAGCCAATGATTAATTGAGCGTTTTCACCACTCCGCAAAACTTGATTAAAGCATTTTACTTAGAGACAGGTCAGGACTGTGATGAAGGCATTGATCTTTTGTTGTTCTCTGTGAGTGAAAGTGTACAGGAAAGTTTAGGATTTACCACCTTTTCAATTGATTTATGGCTAAATGAAAAGGATGGCGTTCCAATAGCTGCATGTTCTTAAATTTAAGGAGTACCTAGAGATAGCTGTTAAAGATGCTCATGCTTACCTGGCTAAGGCTCAGGAGAGTATAAAAAATATGTTTGATAAATTTAATAAGGTGCCCTGTTACCCTTGCCAAAGCAACCTCTTCAGTCCCAGTACTCTGGTCCTTATCGAGTAGTTAATGTAGAATAACGAGTTGGGAATGTTAATTATGTCATTGAAATCCTAAAGAGGTGCAAAAAACCTCTTGAAGAAGTACCATTGTGGGATAGACATGAGTTGGATGTGATTAACAAAGATAATGTAGCACAGGTAACAAAGAAGGGAGTGATGATGGCCCTTCTCTTTTTGTCAGATCCAAATTATCTAATACTGAAGTCTTGATGGGTCGCAATGATAAACTTGTACACTTGCCTGTCGCCCAGGCGGCCGATATTACTTGTCCTCTACAGGAGCATCAGGACATATTTGGAGATACACATCGATTATGTCCCTTACTGCAACATGACGTGGACACCCAAGGAACCCATTCAATATGGTAAGCACCTTATCACCCCAATGCCGAGAAGAGGGAATTGATACAAGCGGAGGTAAAACGACTACAGGGGAAGGGCCTGATCCGTCCAAGTTTGATTCCTTAAGCATCGCCAGTGGTCCCGGTTCCTAAGTCCAGTGGGGCCTTCCGCCTTTGCGTCAACTACCGTAAGGTAAATAGTGTCACCATGCCAGATTCTTTTCCACTTCCCCGGATGGATGATATTATTGACGACCTGGGACCCGCGGGCTGTCTCCAAGCTGGATCTGCTGCAGGATTGCTATCAAGTCCCCCTTATGGAGCGAGCAAAGCTGGTCTCTGCCTTCGTCACTCCATCTGGACTCTTCGAGTTTATGGTTCTCCCGTTTGACGTGAGGAATGTCCCTGGGACCTTCCAGTGCCTGATGAATCTCCTGACGGCTAACTTGCCTGGTGTTCGGGTCTACCTGGACGACCTCGTCATCTGGAGTGATTCCTGGGAGGAGCATATACAACGACTTCGAGCGTTAATTACTACCCTGTCTGCATCCAACCTGGCGGTTAACCTCCTCATGAGTGAGTTTGGGCATGCATATGTTTATAGCAGTGGTCCTCAACTTGTATGACGCCTGGGGAACCAAAGTATGGAACCCACAAGGGTTTATTAGAAAATTGTGAATTATTTGGGATTCTTTGTATGAGTGAAATTAATGGAAATATGTAATAACTTGATACAACTGTCGTGTAAAGGTCGTGTGTATTACCCCCAGACAGGCACCAGAGAGCAAGCCTTCTCACTGGGGTAAATACACACGTCCTGTCCAAAGTAAATGTTAAAAGTATTTAGCTGGTAACAGTTAGATATGTAAATCTGCAAATAACTGTACAGTATATAAAAGATTTTTGTTCCTTGAATGTAGATCCAAAGTTTTAGTGCCCTCCACTATATTTACAATAATAAATGTAGCCTAGAGCCTGCAAAAGGAAGGGGTCCACTAGTCTATAGAATACAAGGTATACTCACTAATCAAAGAAAACGGAACCTTTCGTGATTCCTAGGAGGAGCATATACAACGACTTCGAGCGTTAATTACTACCCTGTCTGCATCCAACCTGGCGGTTAACCTCCTCATGAGTGAGTTTGGGCATGCATATGTAACCCAATGTTTTTAGCAGTGGTCCTCAACTTGTATGACGCCCGGGGAACCAAAATATGGAACCCACAAGGGTTTATTATGAAAATTGTGAATTATTTGGGATTCTTTGTATGAGTGAAATTAATGGAAATATGTAATAACTTGATACAACTGTCGTGTAAAGGTCGTGTGTATTACCCCCAGACAGGCACCAGAAAGCAAGCCTTCTCACTGGGGTAAATACACACGTCCTGTCCAAAGTAAATGTTTAAAGTATTTAGCTGGTAACAGTTAGATATGTAAATCTGCAAATAACTGTACAGTATATAAAAGATTTTTGTTCCTTGAATGTAGATCCAAAGTTTTAGTGCCCTCCACTATATTTACAATAATAAATGTAGCCTAGAGCCTGCAAAAGGAAGGGGTAACAGTTGATATGTAAATCACTACAGTCTATGTAGAATAGAAGTAGTATACTCACTAATCAAAGAAAACGGAACCTTTCGAAGCTCATGACGTCACTTGTTCCCAGAAATTCAACAACAACAAAAAGCATGCCGAGTACTTGCTCAGCTTTGGGATGTTTATCACAAATTAGAAACAGGGATGTTATAACTTCCCATTGCTTTCTGAAGGATAAAGAACTTAGAAAAAGATGGATTCACTTGTGCAAGAGGAAAGATTTTGTAAAGACTGAAAATGCTCAAATATGCAGTTTGAGGCAAGTGCATTTCAGGAGAACTTAAAATATAGGCTACACTGCTTGGACTACCAGTACCAAGAACTTATGTAAGGATTAAGAATGGAGAAATACAAAAAAATTACAGTTGCCATGTTCAAAAGGTAAGCCTATAATATTTCAGCAACAACATAAAAATAGGAGTGTTATAACACAATGTAGCCTAATGCGTGTCCGAAAATAAACGTATTCCAAAACAATTTAGAATAGCTTTTACATATATTTCAAAGGAGGAGTGTCAGTTTTACTTTTGCAAGTTTTTAAATGACTCTTATCATTACCTTAGATTGTGTTTGAATACATAATTTTCATGTGCGTATTTTCACATCAACTGGTTATCAATGGGCGTGGAGGTAGCAAAATTTTTCGTCATCTAATATACCCTGTAAACTCTCATATTGTATTGTGGTTGTTTGCGGTCATGACCCTTTTGCAGACTACAAACATTAAATTATATGATTAATTAGGCTATGCTAGTACCAAGGTCTAGAAAGTATATGGATTCTCTAGAGTCTAGACCTTGGCTAGTATTTTATAAGTTAGGGTATTAAGTATAGGATAGAATTCAGCATTTATTCGGTATTAATTTATTGATACATTAGTTAAGTGTTCCTGTAAGGCGAGTCTAAGCATATGTTCAGCTAAAATAGTTAGGATAGCTATGGATTTAGCACAAAGAGAGCCGAAATAATTGTGTAGGATATATGAGAAAAACTAATTGCTGATCTCACTGATTTTAATTAATTAGACTTTGTTTCCTGCAGTAATGGTATTGGTGGTGATTATTGTTATAATATAGAATATACTGTATATTGATACTGGTAATTGTACACATATAAAATAGCGACTATGAAAAATTTTTCCAGAAATTAAATAGAAATGACAATTACCGAATTTAGTCTCAGGATTATGTGATGTCAGCCAGAGAGAGAGAGGTAAGCACAGGTGACGTCACGAGCTCCGAAAGGTTCCGTTTTCTTTGATGCATGGGCAGATCTTATATTCTTGAAAAGTTTAAAGTGAATCTAGCCAATAGTGCTTACCCCAGAGCAGTTTTAATTTATCATAATCAACTCCCCTTTATTGAAAAGATTAAATTTAAAAATACACCAATGTTAAGGTGGGCTTCGGCTATATTGCCTTTTCACTTAAACTGAAGCATACTGTACGTATATAATAAGACGGTGAAAATCTGTTTTTTCGGATACTCCTGTGTGGGTGTGTGTGTGGGTGTGGGTGTATGTGAGAGTGTGTGTGTGTGTTTTACCATATTTATCCCTAACCTATTGGGGGACCCTACCTAACTTATTCCCTCGAAGCTTTAATATAAAAACACCATCACCACCTGCTTCACTACCTTGACCATGGTGGGTGCTACCTTCTCCCTGTTCATCACTATCTTGCAGCACTACTTGACTATGGTTATTGGCACCATCATCATCTTCATCACTATCGTGCAGCACTACTTGACTATGGTTATTGGCACCCTCATCATCTTCATCACTATCTTGCAGCACTACTTGACTATGGTTATTGGCACCATCATCATCTTCATCACTATCTTGCAGCACTACTTGACTATGGTTATTGGCACCCTCATCATCTTCATCACTATCTTGCAGCACTACTTGACTATGGTTATTGGCACCATCATCGTCTTCATCACTATCTTGCAGCACTACTTGACTATGGTTATTGGCACCATCATCATCATCATTATCTTGCAGCACTACTTGACTATGGTTATTGGCACCCTCATCATCTTCATCACTATCTTGCAGCACTACTTGATATGATAACTGGCACCATCATCGTCTTCATCACTATCTTGCAGCACTACTTGACTATGGTTATTGGCACCCTCATCATCTTCATCACTATGTTGCAGCACTACTTGTTATGATTATTGGCACCATCATCGTCTTCATCACTATCTTGCAGCACTACTTGACTATGGTTATTGGCACCCTCATCATCTTCATCACTATGTTGCAGCACTACTTGTTATGATTATTGGCACCATCATCGTCTTCATCACTATCTTGCAGCACTACTTGACTATGGTTATTGGCACCCTCATCATCTTCATCACTATGTTGCAGCACTACTTGTTATGATTATTGGCACCATCATCGTCTTCATCACTATCTTGCAGCACTACTTGACTATGGTTATTGGCACCCTCATCATCTTCATCACTATGTTGCAGCACTACTTGTTATGATTATTGGCACCATCATCGTCTTCATCACTATCTTGCAGCACTACTTGACTATGGTTATTGGCACCCTCATCATCTTCATCACTATGTTGCAGCACTACTTGTTATGATTATTGGCACCATCATCGTCTTCATCACTATCTTGCAGCACTACTTGACTATGGTTATTGGCACCCTCATCATCTTCATCACTATGTTGCAGCACTACTTGTATGATTATTGGCACCATCATCGTCTACTCATCACTCATCATCTGCAGCACTACTTGACTATGGTTATTGGCACCCTCATCATCTTCATCACTATCTTGCAGCACTACTTGACTATTCATCATTCATCACTATCTTGCAGCACTACTTGACTATGGTTATTGGCACCCTCATCATCTTCATCACTATCTTGCAGCACTACTTGACTATGGTTATTGGCACCATCATCATCTTCATCACTATCGTGCAGCACTACTTCACTATGGTTATTGGCACCCTCATCATCTTCATCACTATCTTGCAGCACTACTTGACTATGGTTATTGGCACCATCATCATCTTCATCACTATCTTGCAGCACTACTTGACTATGGTTATTGGCACCCTCATCATCTTCATCACTATCTTACAGCACTACTTGACTATGGTTATTGGCACCATCATCATTCTTCATCACTATCTTGCAGCACTACTTGACTATGGTTATTGGCACCATCATCATCATCATTATCTTGCAGCACTACTTGACTATGGTTATTGGCACCCTCATCATCTTCATCACTATCTTGCAGCACTACTTGATATGATAACTGGCACCATCATCGTCTTCATCACTATCTTGCAGCACTACTTGACTATGGATTGGCACCATCATCGTCTTCATCACTATATTGCAGCACTACTTGACTATGGTTATTGGCACCCTCATCATCTTCATCACTATCTTGCAGCACTACTTGATATGATTATTGGCACCATCATCGTCTTCATCATTATCATGCAGCACTACTTGACTATGGTTATTGGCACCATCATCATCTTCATCACTATCTTGCAGCACTACTTGACTATGGTTATTGGCACCCTCATCATCTTCATCACTATCTTGCAGCACTACTTGACTATGGTTATTGGCACCATCATCATCTTCATCACTATCTTGCAGCACTACTTGACTATGGTTATTGGCACCCTCATCATATTCATCACTATCTTGCATCACCATCATATCACTATCTTGCAGCACTACTTGACTATGGTTATTGGCACCCTCATCATCTTCATCACTATCTTGCAGCACTACTTGATATGATTATTGGCACCATCATCGTCTTCATCATTATCATGCAGCACTACTTGACTATGGTTATTGGCACCATCATCATCTTCATCACTATCTTGCAGCACTACTTGACTATGGTTATTGGCACCCTCATCATCTTCATCACTATCTTGCAGCACTACTTGACTATGGTTATTGGCACCATCATCATCTTCATCACTATCTTGCAGCACTACTTGACTATGGTTATTGGCACCCTCATCATCTTCATCACTATCTTGCAGCACTACTTGATATGATTATTGGCACCATCATCGTCTTCATCACTATCTTGCAGCACTACTTGACTATGGTTATTGGCACCATCATCATCTTCATCACTATCTTGCAGCACTACTTGACTATGGTTATTGGCACCCTCATCATCTTCATCACTATCTTGCAGCACTACTTGTTATGATTATTGGCACCATCATCGTCTTCATCACTATCTTGCAGCACTACTTGACTATGGATTGGCACCCTCATCATCTTCATCACTATCTTGCAGCACTACTTGATATGATTATTGGCACCATCATCGTCTTCATCACTATCTTGCAGCACTACTTGATTTTGGTTGTTGGCACCCTTATCATCTTCATCACTATCTTGCAGCACTACTTGTTATGATTATTGGCACCATCATCGTCTTCATCACTATCTTGCAGCACTACTTGACTATGGATTGGCACCATCATCGTCTTCATCACTATCTTGCAGCACTACTTGACTATGGTTATTGGCACCCTCATCATCTTCATCACTATCTTGCAGCACTACTTGATATGATTATTGGCACCATCATCGTCTTCATCACTATCTTGCAGCACTACTTGTTATGATTATTGGCACCATCTTCTTCTTCATCACTATCTTGCAGCACTACTTGACTATGGTTATTGGCACCATCAGCGTTCCCCTTATCCTGACGCCCCTCTTATGCATCGATGACAGTGACCCAGTCCGAGGCCAGATAGTATCTACCACCATCTTCGTCTCTGGCATCATCACTCTCTTACAAGCCTCCTTTGGTACCAGGTGAGACTACATTAGTCAACAGTACTTCACCAGTTATGTGAGACTGTTTTAGGCTAATTTATCAGTTAGGTGACACTAATTTAGTCTACCAATTGTTAGGTGAGGGTCTTTCAGTTTTACTTTATCAGTTGTTAGGTGAGGCTCATTTAGTCCACTTTCTCAGATGTTAGGTGGTGCTCTTTTTAGTCTAATTTACCGGTAATTAGGTGAGGCTCATATATTTCACTTTATCAGACGTTAGGTGGGGCTCTTTTAGTCTACTTTACCAGTTATTAAAAGAGGCTATTTTTGTGTACTTTACCAGTTGTTAGATTAGACCCTTTAAGTTTACTTTATCAGTTATTAGATGAGACCTCAGTTCTCCTCATCATCAGTGACCTGATAAGTTTCTAAGACACTTTGTTACATTTGTTTGTGATTCCATATTTTTCGTCATACCACTGTGTGTACACAGCAGAAAAATATCTTTACACCTACGATGATATACAATATGACACAACGGACGAAATATTGGTTAAAGTGGCGCGAAAGGAAAAGTAAATAACCGAAATGAATGAAATAATTTAAAGAGTAGACGAGAATATTGTGTATAAATCGTTGCCAGGGAGTTCATTAAAGACGTCTAGATAAATAGGTTTTTATTTCAAGGAAAGGAAGAGAATAATCGATGACGTTTTGTGTAGGAACTGCCTGCTTTGAATACACTATTGAGTCTCTGAGGCATGAAGGCCAGAAACTAATAATTATAATAATAATAAAATAATAATAATAACATAATAATAATAATAAAATAATAATAATAATAAAATAATAATAATAATAATAATAATAATAATAATAATAATAATAATAATAATAATAATAATAAAATAATAATAATAATAAAATAATAATAATAATAAAATAATAATAATAATAAAATAATAATAATAAAATAATAATAATAAAATAATAATAATAATAAAATAATAATAATAAAATAATAATTATAATAACATAATAATAATAATAAAAAAATAATAATAATAAAATAATAATAACAATAATAATAGTAACAGTAATAGTAACAGTAATAGTAACAGTAATAGTAACAGTAATAGTAATAGTAGTAATAATAAAAATGATAATAATAATAATAATAATAATAACAATAATACTACTTCTACTTCGTCAACTACTACTACTAACAATAATAATGATAATAGTAATAATAATAAAAATAATAATGATGATAATAATATTAATAATAATAATAATAATGACAAAGACAAAGAAAATGATAATAATAGTAATAGTAATAGTACTGTAATAACAATAACAATAATAATAACAATAACAATAATAATAATAATAATAATTGTCGTAGCTCTTTTGGTATTATATTAATTGTTTTAAATTAGTTCTGGAACTCTTAAGTAGATGGGCTGAAGTAAACACTTTGCTGTTTTTTTTCTTTATTGTAGAAAAATTTAGTTTCACAGGTACTTAGTTCGGTTGAGAGTATATTATGCCCTCTCTACCAGGGGAAGTGTCTTGGGTGCACTTATATATGAGTACAGTAAGTGAGGTGTTCACTGGGTAACTAGTGATAAGAGTCTGCTCTCTGCGACCGTGAGAAGAAAAGTCGGCCAGCAGGCTGCTGCGCTTAGTAGCTTGACCTCGCCTGACTCCTGATGAAGTGATGGACTCAGCATGTATAACATAAATAAGTACCGAATCATTGTTGAATATCTTTAGAGAATAATTTGAAATTATACATTTGGGTGAAAATTTATATAATGCAAATGGTGCTGTTCCACCGCTCTTCCACCTCCAACCGAGTCCTCACAGTTTAAATCCTAGGTGTACCTAACCTTGTTAAAATAAAATGTGCTTTAGCTAAACCTTTCTTTCTTGCACATGCTGCTGCAATTCCTTCCGAAAAGTCCTCTTAGAAATTATTGTGCACCTAGAAGAAATCTTTCCGTAACAAATTATCATAACAATCAAGGAACTGATAAATATGATAAGTATAAAGAAACCAGGTAGGATTATACCGGTAGATAAATATATTGGAAGAGAATCCTGTAAAGCAGGAAACTGTTTCATTAATATAAGATAGAAGTTTAAGCTTATCAGATACAATATGAATGCTGCTGAAAATCATATTCAAGAAAAATGGTATGCAAGGTAATGGCGAAAAAGCAAGGTTGTGATTGTATTACTGTTAATTTCACAATAGCCTGGTGCTATATGATAATAGGGTGTGTCATACGGAGGCGAATTTTTTTTTTTTGAGTTTGAAAAATCGGCCCATGGTATTAATGATGTAGTTCTATGTGCAGAATCATGTGATATCTTCAGATTAGAAAAGTTTTCATTTTTGCTAGGTAAATTTTAACTTGAAATCTTATGAAAATTCAGTATTCCCATCCTTTTACCAACACCACTAAATAGCTTATTTAAAGTAAAGTAAATGTATCAGGTTAATTTATTAGGATGAAAATGATCCAGAATAGTGAAACGAATGATCTTGACACATTTATTAAATTTAATATTCCTTTAGAAAACAAAATCATCAAATACAAAAACCGGTTTTACTACTACGACCCGGTGTTGCTGCACACCATAGAGAACATGTCTTTCTTGCTTCTGTTTCTACTCATCACCTCCCTGCTGACCACCTGAGCTCGGATGTAGCCTTCCCTCCTCTCCTGGCTGTACACGTGACTGCTGGCCTCGCTCACTTGCTGTACACAACGCTCTATACTCTGGGTGTGCGAGGGCCAGGCAGGGACATGCATGGGGTTGTCCAGGAAAGCTCTGACTTGAACATTGGTGAGGCTGCAGGTAGAGGGGCTCACTGCCAGCCTGGATGTTATCCAGATCTATGAGATCAGTGAGGGTCTTGGCACCTAGATTGACTTCAGGAGTCTTCCTGACCCTGAAGGAATCGTCACCAACTGATTCGTCATGCCCAGATCCTCTCATAAGTCTCATATCCAAGATCTTTTTGACTGCCACTCTTCTCTCCTCCTCATCCTTACTGCAGAGCATTGTCTGCAGAACTGCCTCGGGATGAGCATACCAGGAAGATCTCCTCACAGTCTGCTCCACAATCTGAACAACCTTCCTTGGCTGACTCCTCAGGAGCTCAAGCTGGAAGAGAACATGCCTCGGACCTTCGGAGAACGATGACTTGACCTTGGTGTTGAACCAATTTGGCAAGTAGACACTCACGATGAATTGGACAATAAGTCTCAGGTTGTGAAGCTGGTTCCCTTTCAGTTTATGATGAGCGACCCAAATTCTGCAGAACCTGAGAGCCGTTGTGAGCCACCTAGAATGTGAGACTGGACCTATCTGCAGGTAAGCAAGTCTATCAGGCATGACCCCAGTTTTGATGGCACTGCAAATCATGTAACCATAGTACTGGTCAGTACTCAGGTCGTCAATGACAGTATGTGCAAGCTCAACGAGTGGAGGGCCAACTTTTTTTTCAAAGCTCGGATTTATTTCTAACTCAGTGGCAGAGTCCAGCATCTTGCCAAGAGGACCAGACCATCTGTTGTTTGAAAGAGTCTTGCCATCCAGCTCCTGGATCAGATGTCTGAGTGGCAACTCGTTGGTGTGGAGGTCACAAACAATCCAGACCAGCTTCCTCCCAATCTTCCGCTCTATCCACTGTATGACCCCCCTTGCCACCCTGTGTTCGTGTTGGTGCTGTCCCCTCCAATGGCCTGCAGGGTCTGGTCTACGTTCCTCTCTCTGAGCCAGTTCACAATGTTATCTGCCACTATCTCAGCTGGTTTCCTGATGTCATCTTTCTCTGGAGTGAAATGCCACAAATACTTCCCTCCTGGTTCACTGCAGCAGGAGTAGTGTTCCTCCTTCACCATGGCAGGGAACAACTTGTCAGAATCTCCAACTTTCATGAACACTTTAGTGTCATCCCTTATCCCATCAAAGAACAAACAATTGATTCCATTTTCTCTTATCCCCTTATCAAACTCCTCTTCTAGGTTACTGACAAGTTTCTCCTGAGCACTCCTTACTTTGTTATGATCTATCACCAGGTGAACATTGTTCAATGTTCTGGGTAATAAGTTCAATATACAGTAGCGAACACAAACACCTGTATAGATTTTGTAGGTTCGATTTACTGGATAAGAGATATGTACACAAGGGGAGTAGTGCTCTTCAACCTGTCTGCTTGTCAACTGCTCTATAGACGACGTATGGCAAGTGATACATTAGCAGCTTCCATACATCGCCAGGCACATTAATTAAGCATGTGGGACATTGATAAATACATTGCCACACGCTACTAGCTAGGCTAAATAAATAATACATAAATGGAGCACATACATAATATACATAGCATTATATAAATACAGCATACAGAATATACATACAAACATCATCAGGTGTTATCAAACCACTGTCAATCCAGGCAGCTGTTGCTATCTCTGCAGTTTCTCTGAGACCAGTGTGGTGTCGCATGCTGGCCAGAGCTATGCTCGGGATATCTTTCCTATTTCGAATCTTATGCCTGGAAGGTTTGGGATCATTATTTTCTGGGTTAGGGACAAAGTCACCATTCTCCTGGTCAGCACTCGGATCAGCCATGGGGAAGTCATTAAACTCTGAATCAGCTTGACTCCAATCATCGGCCTTTTTTACCTCACCCTGGGCCTTCTCAAGTCTCTTTTCCTCGGCAACTCTTCTCCTCTTTTGTCTCTCTGTGGCAGCCTCCTGTCTCTTGGACTCCGGAATATCTTGGCTAGAAATCATGAGAGCCCCTATACTGCCAGTCTTCTCTCTCTGTGCTTTGACAAATGCCAGTTCGATCACAGGAATCTTCAGTTCACACTTGCAAATACAGGAGATGTGGGCCTCGGATTTACAGTCACGATCGCATCCAAACTCAGGACAGAGAACAATTGGGCACTTGCAAGTAATTATGTCAAATAACTGGTCCAGTTGCTTGGCAAAGCTGTCCTTAACTGCAAGTTTTCCTCTCCCAAGAGAGATATCTCTTGCCTTTTCCCAACTGGCTAGCAGTCTCTCACTAATCTTCTTCTGACTTGTTATGACTGGAGGCTTGAACTGAGCGTTAGCCAGAGTGTACTGTGCCAAGACAGCTGGTCATATCACTGGCAATGTCTTTGTTTGTGTAAGTTCTTTGGTTCTTTTCACTGATTTGCCTGATTAAAACACCGTATCTCAAAGCATCTCTCAATGTAGGCAACTCCGACTTCAGGAGCTCTCTCCCAGACCCAAGATAGTGACTGAGATGGCTGGATTTTTGGTTCCTCGTCCTGACACAAGCAGCCATCGCAAATATTATCAACTTATAAATGCATCAGAATCTGAAACAGAAAAAAATATTGTTAGTTGGGTTGTTAAAGAATGAAGTCAGAAAGCAATGTTCACTATTTAATTGTAATGCACTAATGCAGCTGTACGTTAGATTTTCGATAAATTTCACGCTCAAATTTACCTAGCAAAAGGTTGCAAAATATTGAAACTGAAATTATTTTCTGTTCATATACACTGAAATCTACCAAAAAAGTGATGGGCCATTAGTTTTAGCTGATCTTCCCTCCTATGACACACCCTAATATGATAACTTTCCACTACTAAATGTTTACCTACATCCTAGCATATCCGTATCACACTGGTTTGATTTGGGAAATAAAAATACTGCACATTATTGAGATGTGCACGAAACACTAATCTATATGGTATTGGAGTGTATTCACATTGTTGTAGGGCTGTAGATGCATTAGTTTGTACTATAGCTAATTCACATGTAGCTTCTGCAGCCCGTGTGATAGCAAAGCATACGCAGGACATACATGCAAGTGTAAGTATGTTGACTTTTCTTTACAGATCAAATGGCGAGAAAGCTTTTCTCCTTCTATTCTGTCTTTTATTCTGGATCTTATTTTGACACTTTCACAAATTTTGTTCCTGAATTCATTATTCTGGTTTTCATTGCCTTTATTTCTTCATAATTCACATCAAGATATTTAAATTCTTCATAAAGTTCTCTTAATCTACTTTGAAATAAATTAATTAGCCCATATTTTTCTTGCAACATTCTCTTACATAATTTTATATAAAAGTTCTTGCATTCTGGTTTAGCACATTGTTCCCACCACTAAAAATATTCTGGTATGTGTTTATTTTCTCCTTAACATGTTTCCAAAACACTCCAAAGTTTTTCTGTACCTCATCAGTTTAAAATACTACACTTCAGTTTCCCGAAACCTTTACCTACTTTTAATTTTTTTTAATGTTTACTTTTGACAGAACCATTGAATGGTCAGAAAAACTGACTGGAGCAATGAAAAATATTTTAACTACAATATGGGTACTTAACTGCATGTAATTTTTAAAGACATATTTTATTTTTTTTTTACTTTTAATCTTATTAAACATCTTATTTTATTTATAACATCATACAACATATCAACTTAAGATTTTCCTCATTGCCAGAGATCATGACTTTAGTCCTCGAGTGTACTCATACTGGTATATCGTACTCAATATTAAAGCCTGACATATTTCAATTGAATTTTCACATATAATAATCATTTCTAAAATTTTGATTCACACATTCTTTCTTTCATGCTATAAAGTCAAATTTTAGCAACCGTAATTTTACATGACCTATTAATAATTTGTTTGACGATTCTCGGACTAATTCCACAGTTACTAAAATGAACAAAATACTTCATTAGTTATGACCAAATCCTTCGCGAGTTTATCTTTTTATTAATGCTTACTTTTAAGAATATATATATTTTCTATGTGTTTATTTCCCATATCACATTAATGATGACCTATCTCCCAGGCTGCCTATCGTGCAGGGTGGTACCTTCAGCCTGATGGTGCCCACTATTGCCATCCTCAACACCAACTTTGAGAGTTGTGACCAATTGCCGCTGACCAACATGACTACTGAGGAACGGGAGGAGGTATGGCAGGTCCGCATGCGGGAGGTTCAAGGCGCCATAGCTGTGTCTGCTATCTTTCAGGTCGTCATCGGTTTCACAGGTAATGGAAGAGTTGACGGTTGCCATTTTATTATAAAAAGTAAAAAATAGGCTGAATTTCACTATGGTAACCATATTTTTCTAATCAAATCCATCAGAAACTATAAAAGATAAGGGTTAAAGTTGTTCAATAGTCACGTGACTGTAAAACGCCCAAGACATCACTAGCTTGTAGTCAAGTCGAAATTAGGAAAGGACTTGGGAGAGCCAGGCTTTGCTTGGGACAAACAGATATAGGCTGGGAATAGCCAAGAAACATGTTAGGGGTGCCCTAAGGAAAGGCTGAGGCCAAATACGTGACCCTTAACTCCCACCTTTTGTAGGTAAGGTTTCATTAGGTTATGTGAGGTTAGATTACGATACCTTGGGTCATTATGTTGCTTCTTATTAACTGTGATATTTCTTTCAATATCCTGCCAAGTTCGTTGTCAAAAGATTAAAAAATCTAAAGTTCCACCCCTGCATGATTGCTTTGACTTATTTATAAAATTCTATTAAAGTACCTGTTCCTCGGATATAATATTCTTAATTAAAACAAAAAAATAACTATCACTTAATATCCAATGTAAAAATTTAAATTTTCTTCCCACGTTTTCTTGAGCAAATTTAAAGTACTTGAACTTGTAATGACTGTTTCTCTTGCACAGAATATTAATATCTTTTGAATAATCTGTAGACATCGAGAATGTGGAAAAAAAAAGGTGTCTCGGTTGAGCAGCGAATGGTAGTGCTCTTTCCAGCGTTGGTGGATGCCTTCGTGTTTAATTTGGTAGTTACCGTCGGATGAGCGGAGGAGGGGTATGCAAGGAGGGATTGGCCCATAAATCGTTTTGTTATAAGAAAGAGCAAAGTACCTTCTCAGCCATCAGATACATATGCATCTGAGAAAGATAAACAGTCAGAGAGCCTTACAATTGAAAGTGTGGAGAGATCTCTTCCTCATTTGCCTCCCCTTCTGAATCCCCTGCCAAAAAGATAAGTCGTGGACAAGGCAGTATAATGCTGATTTTTTTAAGTACGGCTTTGCAAGGTGTGAACAGAGCAAACAAGAACCAAGGCCTCAGTGTGTGATTTGCAATGAAGTTATTCCAAATGAAATTTTTAAGCCGTCCAAATTGAAAAGACACCTAGAGACAAAACACGCTGAACTCATTGGCAAACCACTTGAGTACTTCCGGAGAAGAAAGGAGGAAATGAAGTTGTCAGTAAAAATTCTTAGTAAAGCAACCACTCTTAATGATAAAGTACAACTGGCATCATATTTAGTTGCTTCTCGCATTGCAAATGAAAAAGCTCAATATACATAAGCTGACAAACTTACTCTTCCATCCACTTTGGATATACTGTAGTGAGTACAGTTCTTGATAAGTTTGCAAATAAAATAAAATGCGTCCTTCTCAGTGATACAACAGTGTCTCGGCGGACAAGTGCTATTGCAGAGGATTTAGAATTCCAGCTAGTTTCATGTCTACAGTCTGGTGGAGAATTTGCTATCCAACTTGATGAAAGTACTGACATGTCTGACTGTGCAACATTGTTGGTTTATGATAGATATGCATGGAAAGATGACTTTTTGGAAGATTTACTGTTTTTTGAGCTGACCTACACACACTTTGGGGTTAGAGATATACAGAGTGTTAAATGATTGTGTATTTGGAAAATACAAACTGGATTGGGCTAGTTGCAAAGGAATTACAACTGATGGCGCAGCTAATATAACTAAAATAGTGGGGTTGTCAATAAAATATCAGAGGCAGCAGGTAATGACTGCCAATGGTATCCCTGATAATCTCGAGGATGTTCTGAAAGATGTGGTGAAAGTTGTTAATATGATCAAAGAAAGTTCACTGAACAGTCGGTTGTTTGAATTGCTGTGTTTAAAAATGGGAGCTGATTATTCACACCTGTATCATACAGAGGTTCGGTGGCTTTCCCGTGACAGAATTCTAACACGGGTTTATGAGCTAAGGATGGAGATTCGTCTTTTCCTCTTACTTTAAAAATCTGATTTGGCAGACTTATTTTGCAATGATGAGTGGATATTAAAACTCATACCTAGCAGACATTTTTTTTTTCAAAGCTAAATGAACTTAATCTGAAACTGCATGGGAAGGAAATGATGTATTCCAACAGAGTGAGGAAATAAAGGCATTTAAGAAATCAATAGTGCTATGGCAAGCCAGACTTGGAGTTGATCGCCCTATGTACTACATGTTCCCAACACTATTGAAATATATTGAGGAAAACTGCATCACTGAAGAGAGTTTGAAGAAAATGAAAGGTGATATACAGCTACACCTCCTTGCCTTGTGTGCCATCTTCAATGGGTAAAGATCCATATGCTTTTGAGAGGCTAGAATCTATTGCAGGGATAAACCAAACACCTGTTTAAAAGAAAAAAGAGCTTCTCACTCTCACATGTGATAATACATTAAGAATCAAGCACAAGTCATCATCTGTGTTATCATTCTGGATCAGTGTTACCAAAGAATATCCACTCTTAAGTAAGGAAAGTGTCTTACTGTTGCTTCCTTTTACAACAACTTACATGTGTGAGCAAGTTTTTTCACCCTAACAAAGCTAAAAACCAAAGAGAAACCGACTCAAGACTGCAGCTGATATGCATGTGGCGTTATTTTCCTGCAAGCCAGATTGGATCAAGATCACAAGCAACAGGCAGGCCCACCAGTCACACTGAACAGGTAAATAAACTGCCTTACTCCACCTTACTTGTTGCATTTTGCTTAGCAGTTTTACATGGTTTACAATTATTTTATGTCAAAATCTACAAAAGCACTGATTTAAAATTATATATATATATATATATATATATATATATATATATATATATATATATATATATATATATATATATATATATATATATATATATATATATATGTGTGTATTTATGTAGGTAGGTAGGTAAATATATGTGCATATTATGTATAATTGGGAAAAGTAATTCCTCTTCATGCAGTCATTTCAATTACTGGCATTCAAGTAAAACTACGGTATTAACATCACTATGATACAATAAAGAAATAGAATTTACATATAACATAATTTATCTAGGCAATTGATGTAATGCAAATTATAATTTGCGACTTATGAGCGACTTATAAGTCGCTCATTAACTCTTATCTAGATTGGGAGGTCTATATATTACTCCTATGATTAATTTTTCCCTACCGTCCATTAATTCTATCCAAATTGTTTCGGTATTCCGCTCAGTTTTTATTTCCTTATTTATTTGCACTTCAGATTATCCCTGACATAGAATGGCTACTCCGCCTCCTTTCCTGGACAGCCTATCGGTATGGAACAATTTGTAATCCGCAATTTGGTATTCGACAGGTAACTCACGTGAGTCTAGGTTGATCCATGTTTCAGTGAATACTATTATATCGATTTTTTCGGTACATACCAAGGCCCTAATATCATCCATTTTGTTTCTCATACTTATATTGTTCGCGTAGTAGACATTTAAGTTAGTCGTGTTCAGAGTCCTCCCTTTACCGCGTTTAGGTTTAAACTCCCTGTCTAATGTAGTTTTGTCATCATTCCTAACACTATTTCCCTGTAATCTTTCACTTTGTTTACCCGCTCCCACTGCAGTCTCCTCCACCCCCGTGCCCATATGTTCCCCTAGCAGTTTAAAGACTTCGATATCTTTTGAACTGCCCCCTCTAGAGACCCAGCCAGGGTTGCCACTCCATCCCTAGCATAAAGGTCCCTTCTGCCGTAGAAGTTGTCCCAGTTGTCAATGAATGGGACTGATATTGACTTGCAATATCCGTCAAGACGGCCGTTGACACCAACTGCCCTTGACAACCATTCATTGCTAACTCTCCTTCTAGGCAGGACACCACATATAGACACAGATTCACCAGTAAATTGATAAATATATCTACTTAGGGGGATCACAGATAGATATTGTACTGGTCACGACACCCACTAGTCACTCACGAATCAGATTTCCTAGAAATCAGACTGGGTACTGAAGGTTCCAAGTGTTCCCTGAAGAAGGCAGTGATGGATAGGGAAACACCGGGTAACACTGAAGTCCATTTATTAACGGATAGTAGAAATACAAGTAGTGACTAGCGTGTGCCATGCACGGCCCACAGAGTCAGACAGACTGCCTTGCCATATGGCAGCCTCGGGCAATGTTGCCACATAACACGTGCAGTGGTGCCACGTAATTACATATATAAATGCTACCACACACACGTCCCACCTCTCTGCGGCCACATGGGCATACACTGAAAAGTGAACCAGACAAGTTCAAGCAAAATTCTCAACTTTTTCTAAAGAATGCATTGCTACTCATAAAGGACTGTAAAAGTGGAGAGTTGCGGCTGGAATTCTTCAGAAATAAAACCCCGCTACGTTACTACTTTTCCTCTACAGCAGCAGTGCTAAAGCTACTGTACTGCGCTGCACTAAAAATTCCAGCTGGCAACTTACCAATAGTAGCTTTATAGTGTATTTGTATGCACGGATGGTGGACTTTTTTAGCAATTCATTATTAAATGTGTTTGTCAGGGTTAAGTCGTGAATTTCTTCTCATAATTTATACAATTCTTAAATTACTTGTATAAATAAAGGTGATGGATTATTAAGTACTATTCTGATGAAGGTCGTTGGTGGACATCAGAAATTTGTTCGTCAGATTACAGTATATCGCCCGGATCAAGACATTCTGGAGTCCTAAGTCCATTATTAATTTATTCCTTTTGGTCCTTCCTCGGGCTATAGTTTATACGCTTCTTAATTCACTTCCCTTTGTGTTTGCGCATTAAAGGTTCTGGCCTATTCAATTTTACTCTCTTTTAAAAATTAGAAAAATAAATTTAGTAGTCTTTAGTCATATTTCCAGCGAAGAAAATCTATTTATCTCTGCTACAGATCGACCAGGAATTAAAATAGGATCCATTCGACCATTTTGTAACGGTAATTCTCCTCTGCAGTTAGCCATTCTGGACCACAAAACCAAAATTGATCCCTCTTAAATTTTGAGACTGTCGAGTCTCGACGTAATAAAAGTGAAATTTAGACAATTTTGTTTACACTGTTTCAGGCTTAGGATATTGTAATGTCGTTTTTGTAATTCAATGTAAACATGACTCACTATCAGTCCAGATGAAGACCTTTTCATAAAGATCAATGGTTGTCATGGGTTAATTAGCCAACTGGGTCCCCATCTCTCTTGTGATACCCCGAGGCACCGACTATATACAGAGGTAGTGAAGAAATAGATTAAGCGAGGAAGTAGTGACTAGTAACGATGTTAGTAAGCAAATAGACAAGCTCAAGCCTAATAAGTCGCCAGGTCCCGATGAGATATTTGCCAGAGTATTAAAGGAATGTAAGGAAAAGCTTAGTATGCCCTTAGCAAAGTTGTTTAACATGTTCTTAAAAACGGGTGTAGTACCAGAATCCACAATGGAAACGTGGATAAGATTTATCTTGATAAAATCACACAGGGAAAAGGGAAACAATGGAGCACCTTAGTTTTCGTCTTTATTCCATTGTTTCCCTTTTCCCTGTGTGATTTTATCAAGATTTATCTTATCCACATTTCCATTGTGGATCTACATGAAATGCTTGTTGCTGAGTAAACATTACAACATATTTCTGTTTTTAACTTGGTGGTGCACTCATTAACTATTATTATTTATCTTTATTGTCATTATTTCCTAGAGTGTACAAGCAAAAACTAATTGTTAGAGGTATGGTCAAAGAGTACATAGGTTGGTAACCATGTGATAACTGGCTGTGAGGAAGGCCACAGTTTTTTATTCTAGATACTTTAATAGTTGTAGTTTAGACAAATATTACCAAGGACTATAAAGAGTAATTATAGACCACTGTAACGGCATAAACTTTAGCTCCGCCCCGTTCAATGACCTCAAGCTAGTGACTCACATCATCTGGTGACTCGGGGCAGTCACAGATGGTGACGGCCTTGCCTTGGTTGACGTTTAATTGTTTAATTTTTTGTGAGTACTCGTAAGGCTGTCTTTTCTGTGGCCAAGTATAACAAAACAAATGGCTTATGATCTCATAGTCCTATAAAAAATAAGTGATATAGCAAAACAAAATTAAAGCAAAATATCATAAGGAGACATAGACGAAGCAACATTTTTTTTTACCTTAATATCAATGAAAATATTTTCCTTTTGCCAGACATGGCAATATGAATGTCTGAGGGTACTCTGGACAATTAGATATGGCTTTACAATGTATATTTAAGAAAATAGAGCAAGTTTCTCTAGGCGTTAAGCATTACGACCGTCGCCAGTGAATTAAGTGATGTAACTCTGTTTTTGTTTTTTAAATTTTCGGGCAATATTGTGTTTTAGTCGGACGTGGCAAGAACAATGTCTCGCGGTCTTCTTGGTGACAGATATTGACTGACATTGCAGAATTAGGAAACTACAAGAAATCTTCCCTCACGTCTTGAAACAAGCGCGGTGTTGACTCCTCAAACCCATGAACCAATATACTGAATTTTTATTTTTTCAAGATTATTAAATATGTTCAGAGTTGTTTTTAGCCACATATAACAATATGAATGTCTCGCATTTCTGTAGATATCGACAGACATTCCAGAATTAAGGAGATACAAAAGATATGAACTCTCTTCTAAAAAATTATCGGCTAGCCTAATGTGGTGTTTATTTTATCAGAGTGTTTATGTGGTTTATCACGGTATCCCCAATTGCGACCATGTGTACGCTTATCACTAATTCATCTGGGTTATCGCGGCTGTATGACGAGACACACGGGCCAGTGGTGGGTCAGCGAAAGCAACAGTGGTAGCAGTGTCTGCCAAGAGATGGCAATACGGCTCGTAGCAACACCACAACAGGAAGAACAACAAGAACCAACACCAGGTCCATTAGGGGTCACTCATGCCCATGCATCAACCCCTACAGTAAGTGACCACTGTCACTTACCACCATCTCCAACTCCTAGTGAAGCTGACACCCACGCTTACGACGATGACGACGACGACGCCACCACCATCATGTAAATAAACCAAGCACCACTCTGGACTACCCAGACCCAGTAAGCAGGAGCCTTAAAGACATGCCCGTAAGTGTGGTAATCACTGATATGTTTTATTGTTTATTAAGTTATTGTTAGTGTACTTACACATTTTTGGGGTATATTTTGGTCAGTTAGGCCCGGGCAGTGTTCTTCAAACTTTTTTCATCGCGACCCAGTACGATTTTATGCAGTACCTTCACGACCCTATTGCCAGTCGTAAGAGCACCCCCCCCCCCCTTTCCTTATGGATAGAAACACATTTATAGATCATTCTACCGGTACATGCTTGCATACCTGTACATACATGCATGTATATTTATAATATATGTACAGTAGCCAAAACAATTATCTATGCTTACTTTGTGGGAAACAACATGAGACCATAGACGATAAATTTTGGTATATGAGGGCTGTCACTAGTCGCACGTAAAATTTCAGAGAATATCGACCCCCACCTGCACAGATAGTTGTTTTGGCTACTGTACATTCGGGGAAAGTACTTACCTGATAAAGCTATCAATGATTTACATTTAATGTTGATAATTGTCTAGGATGAAATGCGCAGGGCTTCCATACACAACAAAGTCAGTATAGTAGGCGATTTTAACCTTGGCCAAATAAATTGGACTCACCTTACTGGAAACTCAGTATCAGAGGATTTCCTCGAAATGATCCAGCACTGTTTCCTAAGTCAACATATAACCGAACCCACCCGGGGTAATAATATACTCGATTTAGTTCTGTCGAACAGAGAAAACCTCATTAGCAATGTCGAGGTAGGGAATGAACTTGCAAACAGCGATCACAAGAAATTAGATTTCAGTTAGATTTTCAGGTCAGACGTAAAGGGGATTCCATTAAAGTCCCAGATATCAGAAGGGCAGACTGTGATAGTTTAAAGAGGCAGCTGAGGGAGGGGTGTGTCGCGCTTGGGTGCGAGCCTGACAGATGACACAGACCTGATAACGAGATCTGAGATTGCTGAGTTCCACGACAATTTAAATAATGAGTTACTTAATGCACAAAGACAGAACAGAACATACGATGCAAAAAACTCAGATCAGACAACAATGACCCTAAATGGATAAATAATGATTTAAAGAACATTATTGGCCAAAGGAAGGCTATAGGTAGAAGGATAAATCGTGGCGAAATTTACCTCCGGGAGTATTATAAGGTACTGGCCGGTAGGGTTAAGACCGAGATAAGAAAAGCGAAGAGGAATTATGAACTGAAGATGGCAGATGAGGTGATAACAAACCCCAAAGGATTCTACCAAATGTATCAAACTAAAACACGAGATAAGATTCGACCAATACGTTTAGATACCGGCGAGCTAACTGATAACGACGGAGAAATGAGCAATAGTCTGAATAAATATTTTTCAACAGTTTTCACAACCGAAAATTTAAACATGATACCCGAGGCACCGACTCTATTCAGAGATAGTGAAGAAACCAAATTAAGCGAGATAGTAGTGACTAATAACGATGTTAATAAGCAAATAGACAAACTGAAGCCTAATAAGTCACCTGGTCCCGATGAGATATTTGCCAGAGTATTAAAGGAATGCAAGGAAGAGCTTACTATGTCCTTAGCTAAGTTGTTTAACATGTCCTTAAAAACAAGTGTAGTACCAGAATCCTGGAGGATAGCGAATGTAATACCGATTTTCAAGAAGGGTGATAGATCACTATCCTCTAACTACCGCCCAATCAGCCTAACATCAATAGTAGGGAAACTACTAGAATCAATCATTTCAAACTCTATTCGAAACCACCTGGAGAAGCACAAGTTGATCAATGATTCCCAACATGGCTTCACAAGCGGGCGTTCATGTCCAGCTAATCTATTAGCATTCTTTTCATCAGTTTTCGAATCGGTGGACGAGTGGCACAATTATGATGTGGTATATCTCGACTTTAGCAAAGCCTTCGACAGAGTCCCCCACGAAAGACTAATTAGAAAGGTAGAAGCGCATGGCATCAAAGGTAATATCCTTAAATGGATTAGGGCGTCGTTATGGGACAGGAAACAGCGAGTGAGCATAAACGGCACTAAATCGCATTGGAGCAACGTCACGAGTGGAGTTCCCCAAGGCTCAGTACCTGGACCATTATTATTTATTATATACATAAACGACATAGACAGCATTATAAGTAAATTTGCTGATGACACTAAAATAGGACGCGTAATTAAATCTGGCGAGGACTCTGCAAAACTACAGGAAGATCTAAAAAAAAATTTCGAATGGTCGGGAAAATGGCAGATGAAATTCAATGTGGACAAATGTAAAGTACTTAGTATAGGAGATGTAAACAGGGAAACCAGTTACCAGATGAACAACGATGCCATTGTGGAATCCGACTGTGAGAGAGATTTAGGAGTAATGATAAGTAGGAATCTTGAGCCAAGTAAACAAAGTGTTTTTGCTCGTAACAAGGCTAATAAAGTTCTTGGGTTCATACAAAGGAGTGTTAGTTACAAGACAAGCGAGGTCATCCTAAAACTGTATCTTGCGCTTGTGAGACCACACCTGGATTACGCAGTTCAGTTCAGTTCTTGTCACCGTATTACAGAATGGATATAGAATCCTTGGAAAGAATCCAGAAGAGAATGACAAGACTAATCCCGGGCATTAGGAACCTTGAATACAGAGACAGGTTAAAGCATCTTAATTTGCACTCCCTGGAGAGACTTAGAGTGAGGGGCGACTTGATAGAGGTGTATAAATGGAAGTCAGGGTTAAACAAATGGGACATTACAAAGGTACTCGAACTATCCAACCAGGAGCGAACTCGTAACAATGGTTTTAAATTAGACACATTTAGATTTCAGCGTGAAATAGGTAAACACTGGTTTGGAAACATAGTGGATGAATGGAACAAGTTACACAATATCATCATTAACTCGAATACGCTGGATAGCTTCAAACATAGGTTGGATGCTTATATGAGCAATAGGGGTTGGATATAAACGGGACTGCCCAGTATGGGTCAATAGGCCCCTGCAGTTTCCTTCATTCTTATGTACCAAGTGTAGGCCCACCAAGCTCCCCTCAGTGCTACGGCTTGTAATCTGAGCCCTGTCCAACCCCACCGTCCACCCTCCCCCACCTTCCCACAAGGCCACCCAGCTGACCACACAACTGCCAGCTACTCAGCCCTCTCTAGCTCCAATATGTCTAAGTTGGCTGCTAGTATCAAACATTCAAATTTCACGAAACAACAGCTGACTGGTGAAATAATGGAAGTCCAACGGTCTCTCATACCGGACATCATACAACAAATAAATAAGGAGACCATCAGGAAGCTAGAAGAAGCTGACTGGTGTCTCAGTGACCAACTAAGTGAGATTAAAAGAAGCTTGGAATTCTCGCAAGGGGAAATAAGTGACTTACAAGCAAATTTGAACGCTGAAGCTAAAGAGAACTGAACTCTAAAGACCCAAGTTCAACAGCCGAGTGAGTATAATTCCATGCCCAAAACGGAACTAACGACAACAGCAGACCGGGTGGATAATGTGGATGACATAGGGCGGCGAAACAACCTTAGGATTGCTGGAGTCCCTGAAGATATCCACGAGAACTGGGATTAACCCAACGCAAAATATTACGCCTGCTGAATGAACAATTTAAACTTCCTGAAGTAAAGTTTGACCGTGTTCAACGCGTCAGGAAACCCACTCTGCCGCGACATCATAACAAAATTCTCATATCGATCCTGATGCCTTTCTACAAAACTCACTGGGTTACACCAACCCCATCTGTAACTATTACTTTCCTGACTCTCCCGAGTTTAGTGCTAGTCTTCTACTACCCCATTTTTTCTCTTTGATTAGCCATAACATCAGCAGTATTCCCCTTCATATAGATACCTTTTTAAATCAGTGTTTATCTTCTATTGCCCACAAATTTGATGTACTTGGGTTCTGTGAGACCAAACTCACTAACGATATTGAACATTTGTAGAACATTCCTAATTATAATAGATACTGCATCAACACGTCACGACACAGTGGTGGTGTCACCTTGTATGTTGATATCAAGTATAACACTTCTGTAAGAGATGATTTATGGTTCAGGAGGAGTACACGAGTTTTTTCATTGAATTACGTAACGACACATGAAATATCCTAGTAGGAGTAATCTACAGAAGACCCCACACTAATGTAAGGAATTTTCTTGGTAAATTTTCGGAGCTTATCACTATCATAAGTTCAGTGAGGAAACGTTGTTACATTACAGGAGATTTCAACTTTGATCTATTAAAATCAGAAACCGACACCTTAGTATTAGACCTTCTTGCTACCTGTCATTTTCTAAACTCTTCTTCAACACTATAACCAAACCCACTAGAGTAACTGCCACCTATGCCACTGTGATATATCATATCTGAACTAACAACACTCCTAACAATCTTGCAAGTGGAATTATTTATAACAATATCTCAGATCACTTCCCAGTTTTTGCCATGTATAAAACAACCACAAGACCTGAAAGGTCTAGCAGAGTATCAATAGAATACAGAGACTACTGCACCGACAACATGATCCTTTTTTAAAACAACCTAATGAATGCTAACTGGAATCTTGTCTATGCCTCCGACAACCTTAACGTGAACAGCTACAACTTCTCTTGCATCTTCAATGCTAGCTTTGATAAATGTTTCCCGCTCAAGACTAAGTCAGTGAAAACTGTATCCATTTCCAAACTCTTTATCACAAGCGAAATTAAGATAGTGATATAAGAAAAACTCAAACTAGAAAGGAAATTTGCAAAAAGACCCATAACTTTCGGTGATGCTTACTGAAGTATCAGAAATAGAGTAACTCGAGCAGATAGAAATGCCAGACGTAGCTATTATACGAATAAGCTCTTAAATTCTATTCAGAACAGGAACACTCAGCCTTCGGCCCCCCACTCAGTTTTTATGATAAATGATTCAGTTGTAACGGGACTCTCCCCCATTGCCAATCACTTCAATGAATATTTTATTAATGTTGGCAAAAAATCTTGCAGAGAGCATTCCTGATTACCAGGAGGAATTTAGAGCCTACCTGCAAAACAGACAGCAAAATGAGCTGTTCTTATCCCCTGTCACAGCAGATGATTTACTGGCCATCATAAAAATGTCCAAAGATGTAGCAGCAGGCGAAGACAATATACCAATGAGCATCATTAAGAAAGTAGCCCGCTTCTTACTACTTGTTCTCCTACACATTTGTAACTCCTCCTTCACTAGTGGTGTCTTTACGGATAAACTGAAAATTGCTAAAGTTCTCCTAGCATATAAAAAATCTTGGGACAATGGTCTCTTCAAGAATTACCGCCCCATATCAGTCCTCCCAGCCTTGAGTAAGATACTGGAGAAGCTAGCATGTAGTAGACTAAATTCCTTCTGCAATGTCAATAACATCTTTACAGACTCCCAGTTTGGATTTAGAACTAGAAGGTCGACTGAAAGTGCTCTGCTATCCTTTACTAATGACATCTTAAATTCCTTTAATGACGGTCAGTTCACAGTCGGTATAATCTTGGACCTCTCTAAAGCCTTCGATACTGTCGACCATACCATCCTCCTTTCAAAGCTTGAACATTACGGCATTAGGGGCCTGTCCCACAATTGGCTTACCACATATCTGTCCAACAGGATGCATGCAGTATGTCTGCTATAATAATCACCAATCTGACTCCTCGCCAGTCTTGTATGACATCCCCCCAAGGTTCCATTCTCGGTCCAGTACTGTTTTTGTTGTGCATAAACGACATAGTCCATGCCAGCACACTCATAAAATACAACTTATTTGCAGACGATAGTAATCTCTATGCCAGCAACTCAAACGTCCATTCCTTGATGAGAACCATGAACACTGAATTGACTAAATTCAGGACCTGGGTAATACGTAATAAACTGACCTTAAACCTTGAGAAAACCCACTACACGATCTTTCACAGAAAGAAAAACTTACCCCCAGACTTGGACCCCCTGTACCTTGGTAATACAATCCTCAAACGCGAACAAAATACTAAATTCCTCGGGGTTATTGTTGATGAGAAACTTAACTGGAGAAACCACATACAAGCCATTCACAGTAAAGTAAATAAACAGTGCGGTATCATGTATCACACTCGACAGTCACTCACTCTCACAGCAATGAAAGAAATCTATCATGATCTTGTTTACCAACACCTGATACACTGTCGCACACTATGGGAGGCCTCTGGCTCTTCAAAAACACAATCTGTGGTTACTGCACAAAAGAGAATTGTACGGACAATGCCAACTTGAAAAAAAAAAACAGATCACACAAACAAAAAATTATCGAAATTGAAAAAGTTAAAATTCGAAGATATTAACACCTACTGCTGTGCCCTCTTTGTTTACAAATTTATCAATCACTTGCTTGACAATAATAATTTCCAGTTCCGGAATAATCAGAGATACAACTTAAGGCATCCAGAGCTACTAAGACTATCTCCCATGCACTCCTCGCAGTCCTAGACCTCCTTAAAATATCACGGTGTGAAGGTGTAGATCATCTTACCCCCACCCATCCGAGCAAAGACTATGCTCCCTTCCTTTAAATCATCTCTTATAAAAATATGTATTGTCTTAGTATTAATATTTGTTGTAATTATGTAATACCTACTATATATACAATACCTGCTTTTATTGTACCATCAAAACCGTTTCATCAGTGAAATTTTGCTCAAAGCTGCACTCTTCAGGCATTGTTCCTTATACATATCTAAGACTCCATGCCAAATTTGAAGCTGATATGTTGAGGTTTAGTCTGCCGCATTTTCTACTGAAATTTTTAAATTTACCTACAGTCCTAGCCAAACAGCCGCTGTGGCGGTGCAATGTTCTGTTCAGTGTTTATCAACTTTTTTTCATATCTCTTATTTCATTTAAGTTGTCTTGTTGCAGATGAGTATGGTGCTATGTCTATATTGATTATTATCAGCCTTTTCTCATTTCATTTCTCAATGTTGTGTTACTGTACTGTAGCTGTTATTGTCCCGTTGCCTCCTGTCAGGATGTGAGGTGCATAGTTAAGGAGTGTGACAGATATCACCTGGCATGTAATTGTGTTATAAAAGTTCCCAAACGTGAGGTGCAGTTTCTCCTTGACCAGCGAGGTGATAGGAAGATGAAGATTGCAGGGGTTGACATGAAAGTGACGAAGATGTGGGACAGAGTGACGGCAAGAGAGAAGCATGATGCGGACAGAGTTAGGAGACAGCTTGAGCAAAAACATAGATATCTGGTAGCTGGAGATATTCCTTATGTTGAGGATAATTCAGATGATTCAAGAGATATTCCTCTCGTTAATACTGATGCTGATTTTGTCCCTGATCCAAGGGCTCTGACAGGCACCAGTTCACAGAACCGGACAAGACTCCCTCCACTGGCTGCCGCTTGTGACCGATACTTGATTAGTGATTATGCTGGAGCTGCCATTGCTACTGCCACCTTAACTGACTATGGCATTATCACAAAGGATGACAAGAGTCAGGTTATTGGACCACATAAGCTGCGGGATGCGAGACAAAAATACCGATTTAAGAGGCAAGAAATTGAGATGGCTAGTTTAGATAATTTGACGTCACTCTATTTTGATGGTAAGAAGACCGCCACTCGTGTGATGATAAAGAATGAGAAGACCGAGAAATGGAGTTCGAGGATGATGGTGAAAGATCATTATGTCATCATGGTTGAGCCTGGCAATGAATATCTCACACATGTGACTCCCAAGACTGGACACGGAAAGCAGATTGCCAAAACTATTCACGAGTTTCTGGTGGAGAAAAATCTAACCCAGCAGCCCATTGTGTGTGTTGGTTGTGATGGAACCAATGTAAATGTAGGATCAGAAAATGGAGTCATTCATCATCTTGAAATGTTACTTGGTCACCCGCTCCATTATTTCATATGTCAGCTTCACGGAAATGAGCTGCCTTTCCGCGCAGTTTTTTATCACTATGATGGTAAACCAAGTGGTCCTGAGCATTGGCGTGGTCCCATTGGAAAGCAGATCAAGGAGTCCTTGTCTGAGCTTCCAGTTGTCGCCTTCCAGCCAGTCAGTTTCCCTGATTTCCCTGTGTTTAATGATGAAATGGAGAAAGATCTGTCCTGGGATCAGAAATACCTGTAGAGGATTTGTAAAGGAGTTATCACAGGTGTTGTTGAAGATGACTTGGCTGCTATTGAGCCAGGTCCTCAGGCTGTATGTAGCAACATCAAGACCCAGCCATGAGTTGAAAAGAATTGTCATTACAATAATAAAGTTCAGTGCTCCAATGTGGTTTTACATCAAGAAACACCCTTACGTAACACACGGCTCAAGGAACGTATTCCAGTCCCTGCTATATATGAAACACCTGAATAGTGAGGAGGAGACGATAGTGAAGAAGGCTGTCCAGAGAAATGCATACTTCGCCCACACAGATCAACTTCTTCTAGGTATGTGTGCAGATGAGGACATGACTGTTAGAGAAAAAGCTGTCTCAATGATAAGAAAAATTAGAGAGGAGAATCAGCAAAAGGAAGAATGCACTGGCAGATCTGAAGAGGAGGAGGAAGATTCTGATGCTGCTGTTGACGAGAATTTGTTAAACTATACTGATGAGGAGGGTAAAGCTGGAGATGGGAATGAGGATGTGCCTCCTGTAGTCAACATGAGAAAGGTGGTGACTCCGAAACTAAAGTGGCAAGTAAAAAACTATCATTCCATGATTAACTGGAGGGATGAACTCAAGACTGAGCCTCCTTACATTGCTTCTCTGTCAAATCTACAGGTTAATGACATTCTTGAGACACCATTAGTGGTGCCCAAGTGGCCAAACAGCACTCAGGCGGTCGAGAGAGGCATAAAAGTGATGACTGAAGCTTGCACTGAAGTGACGGGATACGAATCGAGAGATGGATATATTAGGCAAAGATTATTGTCTAGGAAAATGATGCCAAGGTTCCGCACAAAAAAGAATTTCAATATGAACTTGTAATGATTTTCTATACGGTGTACCTGTTAAATTACATGTGAATTAAATCGATGTCACCCATGTAAAATTTATCATTATCCTGGAAAACATTAAATGACACCTAATTTTTGGTATACACTAAAAGTTGACAAAAAGTCGTTCGCGATGCGGCAGGGTAAGTATGCATGAAATGGCATGAAATTTTGCACAGGTGTTTGTTACAGCCATTATACTTATGTTTTTCAATTTCACTGTAATTTATGTATATACTTACAAAGAAATAAAAATAAAAAGAAATAATAATAATAAATAAATAAAATAAATAAATACTGAAGTGATAACCGTGGTAACATTACGAAATGTTCTTATTACCACCATGCTATTGTACTATTCCAAATGTTACTAAATGTTACATAATATTTCCTCGAGATAAATGTATAGTATATATCAAGTGCCTAAAAGAGAGCTCAGGTTCTCAGCCATGTTAATATTGTTATTATTATCCACTCTGTGTCTGTCTTTTTCTGGCTAAATAAACCGTTTCAATTCAATTCAATTCAATTGTATAAATGTGATTTGTTACCGATTCCTCTGTCGACCGCCGAGTGTGCTACTCCTTAGTTTTTCTTCACTAGATCTTGCTTTTTAATTTGCTTCATTCGACCTTGGGATCCGGGAAAGTTTTTACGAAAACCCCAGGAATCTTGATTTTTTTAATCATTATTATCATAGGAGGCTATTATGCTGATAGGCGTTTCATTTCTAAAATACTATTATAAATTATTCATGACTAAAATACTATTATATATTATTTGTTCTTGAACACTTCACACAGGCAATATTGCCAGATAATACGTACTAGGAGGTAGGACTGGTAAAATACACGTTCCATTCACGAAGTAGACAAGTCACTCATAATTATTACTACTTGTCAGCTCAGTAGCCGGCTGGGCGGTTGGTATGGTTTCTCTTACGACTTTCTTAGAATCTGTGTCCAGTGTTAGTACAGGCAGGACACCAGGGTACCCGGAGAAAAACCTACCATGTTTAATAGGGTCACACTAAATAACATCCTTCTCACTTCTGATCTGAGAGGCAAGCGTACTAATGCTTTACTCCCATTTTTTTATAATGGTTTGCATTGCATCGCTATAAGACTCTGATTGAAGAAAATCTTCGAAAATGCAAATGAAAGTGTCTATCCGAACAGTTTTCCATGTGTTGCAAGTTAGCTAGCTAAACTTAATGTCAGGTCCACCCAAAGAGGCCAACTCGTAACAAAAGGAAGGTAATTTAAGAAAAATTCCAGGGGAAAGGGGTGGACATTATTATACAAAGAAGGAATTTTTCATATTTAATAACAATAATAACTAATTATAAAGACAATAAATTCCAACCGCTAACCCTACAGTACACCAGTGTCCTTAAGCCATCTACTTCTCTCTGCGGTGAATGTTATGGTACAACGGATGATTAAGGCGGTCACTTCAAGCGCAGGAATCCGGTGATAGGTAGAGGTCCTTAGGAAGATCCATTGTTCCAGGATAGAGGTTGAGAGTGAACTGAGGTTTTAGTGCGAGATACAGGTCACTCGTCACCTTGGTGGTTCACGGGAGAGGCTAGATAGAGTGTTATGGTAGAGGCTAGGGAGACGTAGCAGTGTTGTTATTGAGGCTTTTGACTCTTGCTCAGACGTCGTAATGCGGCAAGGTGGTGGTGGTTAATTTGCCGACCCCCAGATGGCGTTGACCCAGACGGAGGGATGTGATACATGTCAGCTATATAATCCACATATAATTTAGTTAAACACCTGTATTTTTTTTATCAGAAATTTTAATGAAAGTATTAGTATGTCTGAGTAAGACGGACTTGAGGCTTTGGTAGTTACCATTTTTAGATTTGCCCCCGAGGGAGCTAGTTTATTAGGCACCCCCTTACATCCTGTGCAAGGTGAAGCGCAGAAGCGTTTACAGCGCCCATCTGGGAAGTATGCAAAGTTCATACTTGCCTTTATGACTCGTGCATTATGGGCGTAAAAGCCTGAAGGGTCATAGGTTTTGTCAAGTTACATAAAGTGAGAGAATGAAGAGTGTGTGGGGGGAAAGTTCCCCGGTATATTTCATCTGTTTATGGCAAAGCGTGGCAGGTCCCTAATAATGTCAAGTGCCAGGCTTGTCACTAGGAGGAGGGATATCTGGTCAGGGAAGGAAGAGGTGTTGGTAACAGCTGGGGACCTGTAGGAGGAGCTTATAGGGCAAGTGAGGATGTAGTGAGAGAGGGTGTGAGAGTCGGGTTGGCCACAAAGTTTACAAACAGTGCGGACAGGCTCAGGGTTGCCAATGTACTCCCACAGGTACCTATACCCTAGGCGCAGTCTCATGTACACAATCTGTTGAGATCGAGTCAGGGATTGATACTCTATGTAGTAGCGGTTACAGCGTCATAGTGGCATAGTGTGACGCTACCCCGTTGTTTCAGGTGTGTCCAATTTTCGTCGAATGCCTCTCGTTGTGTGGTGTGTATGCGAGATTTGAGATGATTCAGGGAGAGGGCGAGAGTGGCTTCAATATATTCTTCTTGTGTAGCTTCTTTGGCAAGCTGATCAACAGTGTCACAGTTATTCCTATATGTGACGGGATCCAAATAAACTTGACACGGATGTCATCAGTTTGTTCTAGCCCGGCGACAGCGGCTAGGGTGTGTTGGGCGGCAGGGGAAGAGGGGGAGGATAATTTGAGCCTCGCTAGCGCAGAAGTGCTGTCACTGATTATAAGGAGGTTCCGGCGTTCAGTGCAAGCATAGGTCGCCCCCTCATGAATGCCCGCGAGGATGGCTATCCTTTCAGCATCAGTGGAGGAGGCCCAGTCGTGGACTGCAGGCTTGGCGCTCAGGAATCCACACAGCTGCCCCAGCGCTGCCCAGCGTGGTAACAGACCCATCACAGTAGACGAGGATAGGAGGGTGGGAGGTCTTAAGAGAGGAGGCGACATCATTAATCTGCTCAAGGCAGTTATGTTTGAGCATATAGCGCAGTTGGGTGGATTTACAACCAGGGAAGGTGTGGACGACAACATCAACACTCGGGGAAGTCCATGGCGGTAGAGGTGGATGAGTGTACTCGGGAGGGAGAGATGCCGAGGGGGTTTAGAGGTGATAACGCAGGATGTCAGCAGCAGTGTGGACAGGCCAGTGTTGAGAGGGGGAGGGAAAAGTAATGGGGACAGGCCAGTGCAGGAGGGTGTAAAGATGAGAGTTCAGTGAGCGCGACAGGGGAGTCGGTTGCTCACTGCTAAGAAGTTTAACACCAAGTATGGCATTGAGAGCAGTAATTCGATCGCAGACGGGAAGCAGGATCAGTTCACGCTGCAAGACTTCCATTTTGGTGGTCATAAGGCAGCCGAGGATGAGTCTCATCGCTCTGTTTTGGATTTTCTCTATGCTTTGTTTCTTGCGCTGGGAGGCAACTACAAGGACATCTCTGACGATGGCAATGTACATCAGACGTAGGACCCTGACAGAGGCTTCTTTGAGGCCGTGAGTGAGGGACTAGAGGGGCCTCGTTCGTTGGCGACACTGGGAGATGACGTGGGCGGCGACAGCGGAAGTGGTGGCACTGGTAGTGGTTCGCACAGGTAGACCAAGGTACCTGTACCTGCGTACTTGATCGATGTCTTGTCCTTGCAGAGTCAGCGGTGTCTAACGCCGGAAGCGTGAGATGAACTTGGTTTTAGTGTTTGAGATGACTAGCCCGAGTGTTTGACAGGTCCGGGAGAACGTGGAGAGTATAGGTTGTTCATGTTGCACTGTAGTAATTTGGAGATGTGACCGTCTAGGGCGCGCTCAGCAAAGATGTCGTTGAGGCGGCAAATGGAGTTTGTTACGAACCCCTCCACCAATTGTCATGATCTACCTACCCAGCACTACGAACCACGCCATCTATTGTCCTGATCTACCTACCCAGCACCACGAGCAACGCCAACTAGGGACGAGACACGAGTATGACTCGTCTTAGTTACCACTCCGGGGTTTCCCTTCTCCATATCCTGGTTGTTGCGTCACTTCCTCCAAGTCTTCTTTGTCAGCTCGAGTTCGAGGAGAGAGCACTTCACTCTGGGAAGTGACCACAGGATCACCTATCCTGGAAACCTACGGCACAGTGACTACCTACCGTCTTCTACAATACTCAGCCTTGCTCGTCAGCCATCTCAGCTCCTCACTTAAGTATTTGTAATCTTGTATTGCCTCCCCCACGTCCACTTGCTTCAAATTATTGTGTGCTGTATAAATGTGTATATACTGTTAATGTTTAGGTTAAGTATGGTTAAGGGTAAATTATAGAAAGCTGATTATTTTGTTAAGGAATTTATGGTACTTTATTATACACAACGAAAACTTGCATCCTTTGTCTACCCTTTTATAGTCCGATTGTCTTTGTTTTTTTTTGTTGTTGCCTGTTGGGATCTGGGTAGACTTTTAACTATATTCTAAATCCCCAACTCGTAACAGAGTTCATGAGAACATTAAAGAGTGAAGGGCTGAGTACACCTCCCTGAGGCGTGCCAAGATCAAGGTCCCTGATCGTAGAGTAGTGGCCCTGAAAACGGACACGGGCCTGTCGATGGAAGAGGTAGTCAGCAATCCACGTGAGGAGTTTGCCCTTCACATCCATGTGAGTGAGGCCCTCAAGGATCACTTCACTGTTGGCTTTATCAAAAGCACCCTTGAAGTCGACGAAGAGGGAGGTTTTGGCTGAGGTATTTGCCATGTAGTGAGCGATGCAGTGAGCGGAAACCATAGAGGTCAGGGTGCAGGTGGGCTTCAATTTTCCAGTGGAGGCAGTGGCGTATCATGCGCTCCAGTATCAAAAGAGAGGTTAAATTGACAGAGGAGGGGGTTACCAGGGGTGGCAATAAGGGCATTTAGCACATCATATGTGGCGCCATCATCGCCAGGGGCGGTTGACCGACCACGCTTAATAGCATTTAGTAGTTCACACTGTGTGAAAGGCACGTCAGTGTCTGCAGATAGGTCTTGGTACTCGGAGATGCGCTGTCGGCGTTGTGGTTGCAGTGCGAGGGTGAGGTCTCGTACAGCTAGCGCATCAATGGAGGCGGCCTCCTGCCACATCTGGGAGAGCGCCTCAGCTCGAGCAGCTGGACTGGGGTGGAGCGCGGGTCTAGCGTTGGTGCCCCGGGCACGTTTAATGGTGCGCCATATATCACCTATAGATGTAGACTGGTCAATAGAAGAAGCAAAATCAAACCACTGCTTCTCTCGTGCGAGAGTGATGGCAGATTGGAGCTCTTTATTTGTGCGCATTAGGAACCATAGAGAGTCATGGGAGCTGGGAGATTTCTTCCACTTCTCGACTGCTAGTCGGTGCCATACACGGATAGACTTAACATGAGGGTCACGGTTAACGTTCCACTGACTCCTGGGCTGGCGGTTAGGACGGCGGTGTTTTGGGACAGGGCGGAGGAGGTCAGTGCATTGTTTGGACAGATCAAGGTAGAGTTGGTCTGCGGTGGTGACAGTGTAACCCTGAAACCATTCAGAGTTGGTAGTGATGAAGGCGGGTATGTTGGCATGCGGTAGGCTGAGCCTAGGGCCCTTGGGTGGAGCGGGTATTCTCACGTACTGGAGGGTAGTGTGGATAGGGAAATGGTCACTGTGGGGGGAGTGGAGGATGCGGGTGGAGTGTGGGCGGTGAGGGTCAGAGTAGAGAGCGATGTAGTCAAGTTTCCCTCCCCGATGTGGGTGGGTGTTGGAGGGCAGAGAAGACGTACAGGGTCATCAGTGGTTTGTAGGTAGGAGAGCCAGGAGTTACCCCGGGAGTTTGAGTGGGGCCCATGGGAGCCGAGACTGGGGTGTCGGGCATTGAGGTCCCCCACAAGGAGGGTGGGGGTGGAGGTGATATGGTGTGGTAGGACAGGTACAGTAGGGGTGGAGGGGGGCACATATATATTGACAATATTGAGGGACATACCTTTTAGTGTGATTGAGATGGCGTGTGCGTCGGTGTCGTCATCAAGGGGGACGTCGAGAGGTTGGTAGGGGACATCCTTCTTGACGTAGATCCGCAGTCCACGTGCATGGCTTCGTGATAGTCCATCGATGCGGAGAACAGGGGTGGATGGGCTCTCAACACATGTGTAGCCACTGAGCACATAGGTACCAGCAGCACATCGCGTTTCTTGGAGGCACAGCACGTCGACGTCTTCAGTGTAGACCTAGGTTTTGAGGGCACCAAACTTGCTTTGCAAGCCGTTTATGTTCCAGGTGAGTACCTGCAGTCCTGTAGCGTTGCTATCCATTGTGGTGTATTAGACTGATTACCCCAGATGTGGACGGATGGGCTTTAGGTGCCGACATGTCGGTGGAGTATGGGTAGCCGGGGGTGGAGTCCTCAGGTCCAATAGGTAGCCCTGGTGGAGACAGCACAAAGACACAGGAGCGGGTGTGGCTTGCGGTGGGTAGACAGGTTGAAGCACCACGTGACGTGAAGATGAGGCAGGGGTTGGCTCGGGGGCAGTAGTACACACAATCTCTGAGCAGGGGGGGGCTCACAGGGGGACTACCAGCTTATGTCAAACCAAAAGAGGGGAGTGACTGGGTGGCAGCAAAGGGCAAGAGTTGGCGGTGTAGGTCGGAGATGGCTGTACAGAGTGTAACCAAGAGTTTCTCAACATGACTGGTAAATTCTTGGAAGAGGGACATGATCTGTGTCATGTCACTGGAGAGGGGTTGTGGGGGGGCACTGGTGGCGGCACAAGGCTTGACAGCGTCAGGGTAGAGACGGGGTTGTGGGGGGGGGCACTGGTGGCGGCACAAGGCTTGACAGCGTCAGGGTAGCGACGGGGTTGTGGGGAGGAACTGGTGGGAGCACGAGGCTTGATAGCGTCAGAGTAGAGACGGGGAGGAGGCTCTGTAGTGGTTGAGTTAGGGAATGGTTGGTGCTGTTGTGGTGCAGCCTGGTGAAGCCAGGCAGGGGCAGGTATCCCACTAGAGTGGGGGAGGCGTTGTGGTAGATGCAGGCCTTGGAGAGGCCGCTCCCCTAGGACAGAAGGGCGACTGGGGCACTGCCTTGAGTCAGCATTGTGCCAGCCGCCACAGTTATAGCACCTGGGCTCAACTACATAGCCCACACCACCCCTATTAAGGTGGTCTTTGATTTTCTGGACACAGGCGGCAGAGTTGTGGTTACATGAACAGAAGTGACCTCTGGGACGATCACGTCGGCAGCAGGCAGTGAAGGTGTGACCCCAATGAGAGCAGATAACACAAAATGCAGGCCCAGGATTATAGGGTTCTGCATAAAATGGTGGATGGATTGAATGGGCTTCCACAGTGGTTGGACATACCCTTCCCTTTCACTTGACAATAACAGCAGCTTGTGGAGTGTTTCCCCGGTAATGTTGACGGTAATGTTGACGTATACTAAGTACAAGTGATCGTGGGCACTTAGTGCCCGGTGGCGAATCCGATGGTACAGTTTACCGAGGTTGTTATAATCATGGTCGTGGTTGTTATAATCATGGTCCTGGTTGTTATAATCATGGTCGTGGTTATTATAATCATGGTCATGGGTTTTATAATCATGTTCGTGGTTGTTATAATCATGGTCGTGGTTGTTATAATCATGGTCGTGGTTGTTATAATCATGGTCGTGGTTGTTATAATCATAGTCGTGGTTGTCATAATCATGGTCGTGGTTGTTATAACCATGGTCGTGGTTGTTCTAATCAAGGTTGTGGTTGTTATAATCATTGTCGTGGTTGTTATAATCATGGTCGTGGTTGTTATAATCATGGTCCTGGTTGTTATAATCATGGTCGTGAATTGATGAGCATAGTCGTGGTTGTTATAAAAATGGTCGTGGTTGTTATAATCATGGTCGTGGTTGTTATAATCATAGTCGTGGTTGTTTTAATCATGGTCGTGGGTGATATAATCATAGTCGTGGTTGTTATAATCATGGTCGTGCTTGTTTTAATCATAGTCGTGGTTATTATAATCATGGTCGTGGTTGTTATAATCATATTCGTGGTTATGATCATATATAATCATAGTCGTGGTTCTTATAGTCATGGTCGTGAATGTTATAATCATGGTCGTAGTTGTTATAATCATATTCGTGGTTGTTATAATCATGGTCGTGGTTGTTATAATCATGGTCGTGGTTGTAATAATCATGGTCGTGGTTTATAATCATGGTCGTGGTTGTTATAATCATGGTCGTAGTTGTTATAATCATGGTCGTGGTTGTTATAATCATGGTAGTGGTTGTAATAATCATGGTAGTGGATGTTATAATCACGGTCGTGGTTGTTATAATCATGATTGTGGTTGTTATAATCATGGTCGTGGTTGTTATAATCATGGTCGTGGTTGTTATAATCATGCTCGTGGTTGTTATAATCATAGTCGTGGTTGTTGTAATCATGGTCGTGGTTGTTATAATCATGGTCGTGGTTGTCATAATCATATTCGTGGTTGTTATAATGATGGTCGTGGTTGTTATAATGATGGTCGTGGTTGTTATAACCATGGTTGTGGTTGTTATAATCATGGTCGGGGTTGTTATATTCGTGGTTGTTATAATCATGGTCCTCTTTGTTATAATCATGGTCGTGGGTATTAGGTACTGTAAGTATCTAGTATACTATAGGAAGGAATAGAATACAGGTTAGAATAATTCGTTAAAGAAATATTCGTTTTAAGGAGAAGTTAAAATCATAAAGCAAAAAAAAATATTATGAATCACCGAGTGATGATGATCACTCCGAAATAAATTATATTATGTAGAGAAGTGACCTTGATTCTGGTTAGATTAGTCACCATCTGCTTAAGTCATCACCTGTGTTAAGTCATCACAGTCATCATCTACGTTAGTCGGTTTTAGGCCCATCTCACATGACTGACCGACCATGGATGTTCTTTCTTTCCGCGCGAGGGTGTTGGGTCTTATTATTTACGCTGGTGGATGTAAGACCTCCTACCCTCACTGACGCAGCTCTGGGCAATTTGGTGTTATTCTTGTTTATAAATGCCTTCTAATCTGTCTCAAATCTATCCATCCTGTCTATTGCCATCCCAAGTGTCTGTTAGTCTGCGTGGTGTTTGAATGTAAGCCCGTCATTACTAATGTGAACCAGTCAGTCAGCTGTCTGTCTGTCATGTTAGTTGCCATATTGTCTATTTGTGCATGTATGAATCTGTCTATTTTTGTCAACCTCCTGTCTGTTTCACTGTCTATATTCACCCTGTGTCTATTGTAGTCATCTTCTCCATGCATTCCTGTTATCATCTTTTTTTCATGTACAGTCACCCACAGGAATAAGTATACACTGTAGCTGTAAGGTCGTCTGGTAATGTTGAAACTGCGCATCCAGACGCATGATGAAACTCATCTTTCCCCCCCCCACCTGTTATCTCTAACTATTTTCTGTTTCCCCTTCTTTATTTATTCTTCTTTTTACTCATCTTCCTTCCTTTACTAATCCAAACAACATTAAAAAAAAAGTAGGCTAAGAAAAAAAGTGGGGGTAGGAGGAGGGAGCCGTACGATAATTGCAATCGTGGGCTGGGTGCGCCAAGTCCGTAGCCTTGCATCGTTTTCCAGCGGAAATAATGGTTATGTAATGGCTTCCTAAGGAAACCGTCGATATAGGACCAGGTTTGTTCCACTGTACGAATTTTTTGCGAATTTTCCACCAACTTTGATGAAAAACGATTGTGCAGTTTCGGCTGCGCAGAGCACACACACACGCCTAGCGCTATAGTATATTAGATATTAGAATTAACGTCACGTGCATCTTCGATGTGAGCGTATAGGGGGAATCGTTTCACTAGGATGTGGCAACATTTATCAGTGTTTGCTGGAGGGGGGGGGGGGCACTAGGACAACCCCGTCAAAGTCAACAGTACTAAAGGTTTCATAGACTTCAGGAATCTGACACTTGATAAAGTTCCGGTTCTTACCTTGTCGGAATTGCATGTTGGGACCATGCTGTCTGCAGTACTTCATCATCCAATTAAACCGATCCTCGGCGGATTTTAATGAGTCCTTGGGAAAATGGAAATTCAGCTTACTTGTTTGTTTGGCAGAGGGCAGGGTGATAGGTTCCATGGCATTGCTGTTTCCACTGTGGCTAGTGTTTTCCATAGAAACATTACCGTCACTGTCATAATCACTGGGGTCTGACTCTTGAAGGGTGTTGGATTCAGTCAAGACCTGCTGTGTTTTATTCCCAGTTGAATTCTTTCTGCTTTCTTCTGTGTGTGTCGTCCTTTTCTTCCTATCATTCATGATCTCATCACTGTCACTTCCTTCACTTTTCTTCGCCGACTCTCGCCTCCTCTTCTTTTCTTTCTTACTATTCACCTCTTGAAAATTGTCTATCACTTCTATTGTTGTTTGCCGCGGATCGTCTGCTTCTGATTCGCTACTTGAAAGCCTCAGGTCGTCTTCTAAGTTGTTCAGTAGGGCAATCTTTTCTTCTTTAGCCAAAGCCTTCATAGGTTCCTGCCCACCACTCTCCCCATGCATTGTGCAATGCTTGTGTTCGGTCACAGGCGAGATGGAGAGGCAACGACGTCACTACACGTCATACGTCACGCTCTACGCACTACGCATGCGCAGATGCGAAAATAACCGACCAGAGGGTCCAGCCAGAAGGTCCAGATATTTTATCCAAAATATTGTCTAAGTCCAGTAACTATAAATTTCACAAGCGACACTGTGCTTACAACTGGGCTCCACTGTAGTTCTCTAAACAGACTGAGGGTAGTTGTCTCACTAAATTCATCAGAATTGGGAATTGTAGGGAGAGCTCACTCAGCCTTTGTTGACGTTTCACGGTGCGCATGTTGAATGGTACTTACCATTGTGATGCGCTAATGTGGGATTGTTTACTGTGGCTCTTGCCTCAAGTTGCTAAGATTCTATATAGTTTTCAATTTAAAGTCGTCATGAAACTGAGTGATCCTAAACTTAGTTTAAGTAGACAACAGGCGGAAGCAATTCAGTCGATTACCAACGTAATACGACATACAAACATTATGAACAGAACGCTGAAGGAGAAGAAGGCACTGCACCATGGTAATAAGTACGCCACAATAGTAGAAACAACTTCTGATGATAATTTGAACTTTTGATGAAAACTTTTTCGATCTGTATTCAAACATTATTTAAGTTTTTAATAGTATTGACAAGAGGCCATAGCAGTGATAGTAGCAGTAACCCGCTAATTTTTAAATCATAGATAGCTGTTGCGGTATTGCTGCTTCATTTTGGTCCGAGTAGCGGTAGTGATAGCACTACTATTACCAAGAGTACGTGAGTGAAAGTTCTCAAGTGCTTCGATGTCTCCTGCATATGATGTGTGCTATTATGCAGCAAGGTGAGGAGGACAATTGCTTGATAGTTGTGCAACTTTGTTGATAGTTTCAGCTCCTTACAGCTGAGGACTCGGGTATTCAGTCTCCCAAAAGCTTGAAATGCACATCTGATCCTATGTTGGATTTTTCATCGATGTCCGAGGTGGTGGACAGGTGGGAGGCAAATTACTGGAAATGGGTTATGATAGAGAGGGTGGTGCCAGCGTGGTTGAAATAGGGGCTAGCTGGAACATAATCTATTCATTGCATAACTTAATCTGAAGGCTGAAGTATGCATATCAGTCTGAGTGTACTGTATGTGCTCAGTACCTCCCGTAGGTCATGTTCAGTGTGAGCGGCGAGGGTGAGGTCGTGTGCAAATTGAAGTGCAGTAATGGAAACAGCCGTCACCCTTGTCTTTCCTTGGAGCCGTCTTATGCTAAAAATATCCCTTCATCCCAGTATTGGATGTCCACCTCGCCGACAAGAAAGGCACTGGAGCCGATGAAGAAGGCTTAAAGGAAATGGAAGAGATAGTTGGAACCAGTACATATCTTTTTTATCCTGTTTTGGATGGGGAAGATTTCCGACTGGGAGCCACTATCAATGGCACTGTAACTCATGCTATCGTGAAATTGTCTCGCAGTTACGATGAATTATTGTGGGCAAGTAAAATGACTTGAGGGTCCGCCAAGAGAGTTTCAAGTTCATTGTGTCAAAGGCCATGTACAGGTGAGACCGCTGTGTTCTTCACTTCTCTTGTATCTTGTGGAGAGTAAATAACATGTCTTTAGGTGGTATAAGGTCTAAGGCAGCATAGTGACTCTGGGGCGGACTTTTCCGACCTAGGAAGGAATCTGTTGAGGAGGATCCGGGTAAGAATCTTGCTACTTATGAATGACAACGAGATCCCATATAAGCCTCTCATGTTCCTAACCATAATTTTATGTTAATGATGGTGGTATCTTTGAGGTCTTGGGATTTCCTTCTGTTCCCATATACTTTCCAGGACAGAGTGTAAGCAGCTGGTCAATAGGGGCAGGGGCGAATCCAGGAATATCAACAGGGGGGTCCAAGAAGTTGTGGGTAGGAGAACATGGCGAGCAGAGCTAGCACACCCAGCTAGGGGGTTTGGAGGGGGCGCTGTAAGCTCACCCTAGAATTATTTTTCTTTAAATCTGTCCAATATCATGGGCATTTTGAGACCATATTGAAGTCATGTGCACTCGATATTAGGAGACATTCTGAGGTTAGTAGGAATTATTTTTTACTATACGAAAATGCTTGAGTACAATACACCAGTAGGGTGTGTCATAGGAGGGAAGATCAGCTAAAACTAATGGCCCATCACTTTTTTGGTAGATTTTAGTGTATATAAACAGAAAATAATTTCAGTTTCAATATTTTGCAACCTTTTGCTAGGTAAATTTTAGCGTGAAATTTATCGAAAATCTAACGTACAGCTGCATTAGTGCATTACAATTAAATAGTGAACATTGCTTTCTGACTTCATTCTTTAACAACCCAACTAACAATATTTTTTTCTGTTTCAGATTCTGATGCATTTATAAGTTGATAATATTTGCGATGGCTGCTTGTGTCAGGACGAGGAACCAAAAATCCAGCCATCTCAGTCACTATCTTGGGTCTGGGAGAGAGCTCCTGAAGTCGGAGTTGCCTACATTGAGAGATGCTTTGAGATACGGTGTTTTAATCAGGCAAATCAGTGAAAAGAACCAAAGAACTTACACAAACAGAGACATTGCCAGTGATATGACCAAAGCTGTCTTGGCACAGTACACTCTGGCTAACGCTCACTTCAAGCCTCCAGTCATAACAAGTCAGAAGAAGATTAGTGAGAGACTGCTAGCCAGTTGGGAAAAGGCAAGAGATATCTCTCTTGGGAGAGGAAAACTTGCAGTTAAGGACAGCTTTGCCAAGCAACTGGGCCAGTTATTTGACATAATTACTTGCAAGTGCCCAATTGTTCTCTGTCCTGAGTTTGGATGCGATCGTGACTGTAAATCCGAGGCCCACATCTCCTGTATTTGCAAGCGTGAACTGAAGATTCCTGTGATCGAACTGGCATTTGTCAAAGCACAGAGAGAGAAGACTGGCAGTATAGGGGCTCTCATGATTTCTAGCCAAGATATTCCGGAGTCCAAGAGACAGGCGGCTGCCACAGAGAGACAAAAGAGGAGAAGAGTTGCCGAGGAAAAGAGACTTGAGAAGGCCCAGGGTGAGGTAAAAAAGGCCGATGATTGGAGTCAAGCTGATTCCGAGTTTAATGACTTCCCCATGGCTGATCCGAGTGCTGACCAGGAGAATGGTGACTTTGTCCCTAACCCAGAAAATAATGATCCCAAACCTTCCAGGCATAAGATTCGAAATAGGAAAGATATCCCGAGCATAGCTCTGGCCAGCATGCGACACCACACTGGTCTCAGAGAAACTGCAGAGATAGCAACAGCTGCCTGGATTGACGGTGGTTTGATAACACCTGATGATGTTCACCTGGTGATAGATCATAACAAAGTAAGGAGAGCTCAGGAGAAACTTGTCAGTAACCTAGAAGAGGAGTTTGATAAGGGGATAAGAGAAAATGGAATCAATTGTTTGTTCTTTGATGGGAGAAGGGATGACACTAAAGTGTTCATGAAAGTTGGAGATTCTGACAAGTTGTTCCCTGCCATGGTGAAGGAGGAACACTACTCCTGCTGCAGTGAACCAGGAGGAAGTATTTGTGGCATTTCACTCCAGAGAAAGATGACATCAGGAAACCAGCTGAGATAGTGGCAGATAACATTGTGAACTGGCTCAGAGAGAGGAACGTAGACCAGACCCTGCAGGCCATTGGAGGGGACAGCACCAACACGAACACAGGGTGGCAAGGGGGGGTCATACAGTGGATAGAGCGGAAGATTGGGAGGAAGCTGGTCTGGATTGTTTGTGACCTCCACACCAACGAGTTGCCACTCAGACATCTGATCCAGGAGCTGGATGGCAAGACTCTTTCAAACAACAGATGGTCTGGTCCTCTTGGCAAGATGCTGGACTCTGCCACTGAGTTAGAAATAAATCCGAGCTTTGAAAAAATCACAGTTGGCCCTCCACTCGTTGAGCTTGCACATACTGTCATTGACGACCTGAGTACTGACCAGTACTATGGTTACATGATTTGCAGTGCCATCAAAACTGGGGTCATGCCTGATAGACTTGCTTACCTGCAGATAGGTCCAGTCTCACATTCTAGGTGGCTCACAACGGCTCTCAGGTTCTGCAGAATTTGGGTCGCTCATCATAAACTGAAAGGGAACCAGCTTCACAACCTGAGACTTATTGTCCAATTCATCGTGAGTGTCTACTTGCCAAATTGGTTCAACACCAAGGTCAAGTCATCGTTCTCCGAAGGTCCGAGGCATGTTCTCTTCCAGCTTGAGCTCCTGAGGAGTCAGCCAAGGAAGGTTGTTCAGATTGTGGAGCAGACTGTGAGGAGATCTTCCTGGTATGCTCATCCCGAGGCAGTTCTGCAGACAATGCTCTGCAGTAAGGATGAGGAGGAGAGAAGAGTGGCAGTCAAAAAGATCTTGGATATGAGACTTATGAGAGGATCTGGGCATGACGAATCAGTTGGTGACGATTCCTTCAGGGTCAGGAAGACTCCTGAAGTCAATCTAGGTGCCAAGACCCTCACTGATCTCATAGATCTGGATAACATCCAGGCTGGCAGTGAGCCCCCTCTTACCTGCAGCCTCACCAATGTTCAAGTCAGAGCTTTCCTGGACAACCCCATGCATGTCCCTGCCTGGCCCTCGCACACCCAGAGTATAGAGCGTTGTGTACAGCAAGTGAGCGAGGCCAGCAGTCACGTGTACAGCAAGGAGAGGAGGGAAGGCTACATCCGAGCTCAGGTGGTCAGCAGGGAGGTGATGAGTAGAAACAGAAGCAAGAAAGACATGTTCTCTATGGTGTGCAGCAACACCGGGTCGTAGTAGTAAAACCGGTTTTTGTATTTGATGATTTTGTTTTCTAAAGGAATATTAAATTAAATAAATGTGTCAAGATCATTCGTTTCACTATTCTGGATCATTTTCATCCTAATAAATTAACCTGATACATTTACTTTACTTTAAATAAGCTATTTAGTGGTGTTGGTAAAAGGGTGGGAATACTGAATTTTCATAAGATTTCAAGTTAAAATTTACCTCGCAAAAAATGAAAACTTTTCAAATCTGAAGATATCACATGATTCTGCACATAGAACTACATCATTAATACCATGGGCCGATTTTTCAAACTCAAAAAAAAAAAAATTCGCCTCCGTATGACACACCCTAATACACCAGCAAAGAATAAGTATTGTAATTTTCTGATGAATACGGCGGTCCGGACCCCAAGTACCCACCTGGATTTGCCCCTGGGGGGGTCCCTCTGCTTCATGTACTTTCACGGACAAAAATTGGCAGACTCCGACCTGGCGGTATACGGACATTTAATCTCAAAGCTATTCAGAAACAAGTGGGTCTGTTTACCAACAGATGGCGTGCTTCTATGAGTAGTTTTTGGTGTATATGTGCGTGTGTGCGTGCACGTAGGTGTAAGTGTGCCCAGATATACAACAGAGTTGATCATATCGGATATAATTACTCATGTGAATTTTATTGTCTCAGCATATGTGACAAAATACATTTATATAATATGTTTCTGAATATAATTTTAACCAACCGTAAATAACAATGAGGAACTAAAGTCCAACAGCTGAAGTGATAGTTGAGACGAAATGTGTGTGTGTGTGTGTGTGTGTGTGTGTGTTAGGGGAGGAGGCCTGGAAACGACCACGCCCGGAAGAGAAGGGTTTGCTGTGTACGAAAATGGGTGATTATTTAACCTGCTTATTTTCAATTATTTCAGTGTCCCCCCTTAAGGGATTCCCTTTTTTCCACCATAATGTTTATTAATATTTTGAATCATTTGCGTATTTAAGCAGTCATTTGGTAAATATATAATATAAAATGTATAATTATGCGTAGCATTACAGTGTTAATGAATTAGTATGATGTCCAGCCTCCGTGTACATCAACAGCTTCAGGAATGCGTGTTGGCATAGAATCGCTCAGAAACTGTTGTGCCTTGTTCTCTGTAGTTTGAGTGTTGTTGGTCTCTTCCACGTTCTACTCCCGACACATGTTAGCCCACAGATTCTTGGTGGGGTTTAAATCACACTCTGTACTTGGTCAAACAATCAATTCTATTTAAGGGTGACGAAAGAGCCAGCCCGTAACATTTTTTCCTCATATAAACAGAACTCCTGCCATGCACCAATCAAATTAAATTTCGCTGTGGAATTGCTATAGGTCGCACTGTTGACAGTAGCACATCTTCAAATATTTCCACATATTTTGTTGCTGTAAATCTTCCGTCCAATTGCACGATCTTCTCTGGCCGATACACTGACTCTACCGCTGGTGGCTCTTTTTTTAATGTGATCCTCCCTAAGTCGTGTATTCCATACTCTCCCGCATTGTCCTGCTGCAGCCTTCACAGATGTAAAACAGTTCTCATCATGGAATATCACAGTTCTCCAATAGTTGACTTTCAAGAAGAGATGTGAGAGAACAAACCTCAGTCAAGTTTCCTTATGTACCTGTGTGAGTCGAACTTTTATTGCCGGGACGTAGAAGTGTGTGTTGTTTTGGTCTCGTGTCACCTGTACAGCAGACGTCAGTGGCCGTTGTTTTGCCTCCCAAATCCCGTAATCGTCCTCAGGCATTGCTGCACATGGTCTGCCGCTGCGTGGCTTCCGTAGTCTCCCCCAACACACACACACACACACATATTTTGTCTCAAATATCGCTTCAGTTGTTGGACTTAAGTCATACAGTAGACGTCTCTAAAAATAATAGGACTGGCATCGGCCGTACTCGGGTAAAAGAACTTGGGTCTCTGACGGGTCCACAGATATGTCTTCATTCAGTTGTACTCGATACGATTTCGTTTTTTTGGGGGGGTTTGTAATCTCTTATTATGTTTTTACAAACCAAATAAAGGAAACTAAACTTTTTTGTGTACTGACCCTTATGAGTCAATTAATGAATGTAAACAGTTATAATATATGTCATTATAATAAAACATATTTTATAAAATAATGTTACACAAAAAGAGAACATCCTAATATGGTTGACACTAGCTAAGTATAAGGCAATAGTATAAGGAAACGTCCTTTACAAATGAACTTCTATATATATTCACTTGACACAATTAACAACTCAAAGAACAGAGTTTCCCTTGCCGCCTTAAGCATCCTAGTGTTTTGAATAACACACTACAGTGCTACACAATGTTTTGCACGCTCCTAAAAGGTGTGCCATAAAAGTATCTACATATGACAAACATGTTTTCAAATAATTGAAATAATATTTGTTCTCATCCTGAAGAGACATATGAAGGGCGACAGCACTATGTACAAAAAAGTCAGTAACCACTGTTGGCATACTCAGACCACGTTGATCAAGCTCAGCCACAAACTCTGGTGACAAACATTCCCCAGAATCTATTTCTGGCTGTCCATGCTTATGAACTTTAAATCCTGCAATGTTGACATTTTTATATTTTAAGGTACAATCCGAATCTAGAAGGAGCTGAGTGTCGTGTAATGTTAGCTTTCCAAGAGTTGAAAATTACTATCATCTATTGCTGCTGCACAAAATTCGCAGTTTACGTCAAATGTACTCTTAGGACCACGATACATCATACGAATCCATCCTGTATCGGGATTGAAAGCTATTCAGCTGAAGGAAATGTTACATGAAGCAAGTTATATGTAATTACCTAACCTAACCTAACCTAACCTAACCTAACCTAACCTAACCTAATCTAACAGTAATCACATATTACTTAGAAAAAGTTTTAGGGATTTCAGGAAATCACTGGTTACACAAATTCTCTGTAACATATATACGGCTTGACTCATTGGACAGTTGTCACAGACAAACGATACGGGATGACCACCACTACATTTAACAACATAAATACAGGGTGTCCATAAATGAATACCCTAAAAACAGTATGTTTTCTTGTTTTAATGACGAATCTTACATCCGTTTTCTTTATACAGGTGATCTCGTACACGCACTTGGGGTGCACATGTGATGGTTTATTAAGTTCATTAACCATGTATCAAAACTTTGTATTTTTATCTACTTATGATGAAAACTGTTTTTGATTACGAGTGTTTATTTAAAAGTCATAGCATGCTTTAATCAGGGTATTCATATATGGACACCCTGTAGCTTCATGTAACATTTCCTTCAGCTGCATAGCTTTCAATCCCGATACAGGATGGATTCGTATGAAGTATCGTGGTTCTCTATAATGACAAAATTTCAATAACAAGAGCTCATGTGGGTCAACTATATACTACCCTGTAAATTTAAGCTTAACTTTAACATGAATTATTAACTAGCCGCTGTTGTTTTTTAAACTGTTGAAAAAGGATTGGGAGACAAATGTCAACATAACTGCGAGACATCACTTGTCGAATCAATTTCTCACAAGGAAGACTAATTGCTCTCGAGTTTCTTAACATTCGGTATGTTGCAGGTGAAATACAAAAAAAGTTCTACTGCAAGAATAAGTATATGCGTTGTATATCGACGATTTTTTGGATGAATCAAAAGCCAAAAGAAGTTGCAGCTATGTTTGAATGAACTGAAAACTGTCAGTTTCATGAAAATCTTTGATAGAATCAAGTTCTGAGATTATTTTGCTTAAATATTCATTATTTGTTGTAACATGAGTGTTCAAAGTTTTCATGATTTCTTCAATTTGAAACCATTTGCGTGACAAACTTTTTTTTAAGGTTCAGTTTATTTTTTGGTACCTCCAGACTATCTTTCTCTGCTACTCCTAACTGCAAAAATCCAAAAGGAGACTGTATCACTCTAAAATGAAGAAACTTATGAACTGCTCTCCGGTTGTTGTCTGTCATAGCCAGTTCTCTACTATTTTGCTTGACATAGAAATCCGGGAAACGTTTTCCAATCTCTTCTGAAAAAAATTAAAAAAATTAGATTTTGTCCCGATCATTTTAAAATTCACTTTTTTGTAAGTATTCCTTCACTTGTAACTGTTTTAGTTAACCTAGGAGTTGGCAATTGTTGTTTCTGACAAATCTTGGGCACCTTTAAAAAGTGTAAGAGGCCCAACTGGCTGTTTGCCTCCCCGAACTGTGATCCAGTCTCAAAGTGTGATGCACAAATTCATATTTCTGACCCATCTCAAAACCTTCTGGGCTATTCGGCATTGCTCTAATCTATGCTTGACGCTCTTGTTCGTCGGTAGGAAAGCGCACTACAGGACTGTATGGTTCTCCTTTATAGCTCCTACGACAATTGAATGTAGCACACCATTTTGGCATTATTCCTGAGAATGCAAAGAAATATTAGTCACTAAAACATGAAACTGTGTGTGTGTGATTAACATCATTTTTTTCCTCAGAATATCGTAAAAAAACCCATTAAATATCAAGGAAACTACTGACATTTATTATTTTTTATGCTTTGTCATCCAAGTTTGCTGGCTAACATTCATTAGTAATTAACTTACCATAAAATTAGGGATAAAGAACAGCAGAAAAGAGCATCGCTTGCCAGTACCACTTCTCCTGACTGAATGTTGCACGATCAACTCGTACTTTGATGTTCTTCGAGTGGGCGGGAGATGTCGTTTAATTAAGGCGTCATTAGGGTGGGATTATGGGTGATTGTGTGGAAAAGTAGGTATGTTTGTATGTGAATCTATATGTGGGTGTGGGTTTTTGTGTGTAAGTGTGTATAAGAGACAACTGCTTTTCTGATGATGCATTTAAACAATGGACCCAAGTTTAAAACCCTGAGATCGCTCATTTCCACTCCTTATTTAAAGGTGAAAATGACTTTAGTTCCTCATTGTTATTTACGGTTGGTTAAACGTAGACTTAGTAACATACTAATGTATTTTGTCACATATGCTGAGACAATAAAATTCACATGAGTAATTATAACCGATATGATCTACTCTGTTGTATATCAGTGCACACTTACACCTACATGCACGCACCCAACAACGTCGGCTAGAGAAGGTACAGAAAAGGGCCTGCAGAATCATGCTCGGCGCAGACTACTCCGGCTACAACAACGCTCTCTCCACCCTGGAAATGCCACCCCTCAGTGACCTCCACCACCAAGCACTAGCAAGGTTTGGCAGTGAACTACTGCACCACCCTCGTCATCGCCACCTCCTGCCACCGGCAGTCTCCCACCCACCTCGCACAGTCCACCACTACAACAAAATTCAGCCCATAAGAGCCTGCACCGATAGATATAAGAATAGCACCATCCCATCTATTGTCAAAATAATAAACAACTCCTGATTTATGTATTGTAAGTTTGTATATTTTCAGCCACCGGCTGCACCTCCATTAATAAACCGTTTATTATTATTATTATTATTATTATTATTATTATTATTATTATTATTATTATTATTATTATTATTATTATTATTATTATTATTATTATTATTATTATTATTATTGTTGTTGTTGTTGTTGTTGTTGTTGTTGTTGTTGTCGTCGTCGTCGTCGTCGTCGTCGTCGTCGTCATCATCATCATCATCATCATCATCATCTACTCATAGAAGCACGCCATCTGTTGGTAAACAGACCAACTTGTTTCTGAACAGCTAAGAGATTAAATGTCGTATACCTCCAGGTCAGTGTCTGCTAACTTTTGTCTGTGACAGTACAGAAAGCAGAGGGACCTCTTTCTCCATGGTAAATCATGTAGGGTGGAGAAGGGGAATGGTCGACTTAGGGAAGGTCCGTTTGTTGGGGGTAGGAGGGTGATATGCGACGTAAGTTGTTCATCAGAGAATGAGGGGACTGAAGAAGGCAGGGAAATCATGAAAGAAAGAAAGGGAGGAGGGGTGTAATTTTCTTCTCTATATTACATCTTAGGTTTTCTTGATTGAAAGAGTATTAGATGATGACCCTTATTTTATGATTATAATAATGTGTCACCCATTTCGTTATTAATCACTTTTTCACGTTGTTGTTCTGGTTTTAAATAACGGTAACTAGATATTTATAATAAGTTATTGATATGAGGAGAAATATTGAATTAGAAGATGGAAATTACATTTTTAATATTTACCAACACAGCCACGTTCAATGACCTTCTCGCCTGTCAGTCGTGCTCTTCCCGGCCTAAAGTCATACCATTTATATGAATTAAGAATTCCAATATGTTTCATTTACATTACACACCTGAAATTAGTCATTTCAATATTTCAAATGTCAGCAAACCAATAAAAAAAATTCATGAAGGCCGGTTTCTCAAGTTCTCAGAATCCTTCCAGTTTGTTAACCAATGTCTCATAGTGACCCCAACAAACGTCAATAGACCTTGACCCCAATCACCTTTGTAATTTCTGACATATTGTAGCCAGCCGATAATTAGCTCGCAATTCGCCAATCGATGCTCTTTATCGTCCATCCTTGGCTGGGTGTAGAGAAGTGGCCAAAGTCCATTACCACTACCACCTGTCCACCTCATCACCTTGCAATGATTTTCACATCTCGAATAAACATATTACAGGGTGGACAATAATCCATTCACTCACATTCCTACCCAGAAACTCAAGTAAAGGAATAGATAACTAAGGGATTGTTAAGTCTATATGACACCTCCCCGGTCATTGGCCCATCAACTGCCAGGGTCATTTAAGGTCGTCAAAGACAAGCTACATCCACCACTCTTAACACCTTTTTCAAGCGTTCAGGATAATTCTTAGACCACTTACACTCTCACTACATATGTGGCCCTTTACTTGCGCCCTCCTACCTTACCCGGCTTTGCCACCCCTAGCTCTCCCGCACATCAATACCCTTTTTTCCCTTGTGACCCGTCGTGTAGAAACGCCTTGAGCTAGCATTATGGCAGAAGGAGGGGTGGATGCTTACCTTTGTCCGCGACTGTACCTCAACTGGAATTCCACCAGGACCGGTGGCCCAGATATATTTTATGTAACTGATCACAGTGGCTACCTTATTATGGGATGGAGTGTTGTCGAGGTGAAACAGCTCAGGGCGCCAAGGATCTTCTGATTAAGCTTATTCGAATGTGGTGATCTACAAAACATGATTGGACAAGTAATGGGCAAGTCAAGATCTCTTGTTCTAGAGCCACCAATACTGCGAGAGTCACTTAATCAAAGAAAGGCATATAAAGAGCTGGATATATAGATTTAAATCCGATCTCCAGAATAAAAATAAGTAAACAAAGTGTTATCAATATTATTTACATAAATAAAGAGTTCAATGGTGACGATAAATGTAAAACAAAATGATGGGAAAGTTCAACTTTTCATGAAGCTACATGAAAAATAAGTTATAAATAATGGAGTAATATTTGTTTTATACTATATGTCTAGACTTTGATTTCACCTGTAATTAGTGATTAATGAAATTCAGATCTTTTAGTTATCATATGCATCTTCACTTTAATATGATTTGCAATATTCAAGACACAATTGAAGTTAATATAATGTAATATGGACACCACTTGAGCTATTATAATACAAAGTTAGAAGAGCTGTTATGCACAGAATTTGAAGCGTTTGCGTCTATGTAATCCTGAGGGTGCTAATAATATCCCCACTTTTATGACATCAGTCGTCACGTACTCGTGGTCACAATAAGTAATAAAATACCTTGAAGAGATATGATTAGTCATCACGAGCCAGGAAAGGCATCATCCAGGACATTAGATGAAAGGATAAGTGTAGTATTGGATAGATCACGTATCAGTAGGTTACTGTGGTTAAGATTCTTAATCCTTTGTGTGTCTGCTTTGGTAAATATGTTTTTGTGGCTTCTTGTGTAACTGTATGTGCATCCATCACCATATTGGTACTTACATGAAAATTGGGTGTTTACACAAGTTCATTCACTCTCAGCCACCATATATTTTGGTACATTTTTTACATGATAAATCAAAGTAGGGTCCAGCATTTATCAGTAAGTCTCCAACAGCTTAGAAGTTATGTGACACACAACTTCTATTGGTACCCTCAATAAAACCTCATGACTTGCTGATGTGAACAGGGAATTAGCATTGTTTTACTAAAGTTGTAGGAGTACAATATTATGATGAGATTTTTAAGTCTGTTCATCATTAGAAATATATAATTCTTGTAACAAACGAAGTAGTGTCATTGTCTGAACCCTTTATTATTTATGTTTGAAATAAAACATAACTTGCGTGTAATCAGGTAACTTACCCGGTACTTATTATGATGCTGGCAAGGAAGGTCGCTATTTAATAAATCACATATCCAATGCTGAACTTGTACTCCTAGTGAGCTAAATTTCTTCCTTGGTTCCAGGGTTGATGGGCATCCTGCTAACATGGATCACGCCCCTAGCCATCGCTCCTGCAGTGACACTAGTAGGACTCTCACTGATTAGCGTGGCGACAGAAAAGGCAGCACACCACTGGGGCATCTCCTTCATGTAGGTCCTTATTGGACTCCCGATGGGGTGTCCTACTCAGAAGTATGACCTACCTCTGAGGTCGAGGTTTGGGGAATATTTGACCTTTAATGAATATTCTGAAAATAACAATTGTTAATTATTATAATGCTATTTTTTTTATTTTCTTAATAGAATGAACTTTTATCTTGTATTTTTCTCTCTCCCTTCTTTCCCTCCTTTTTTCTCTCTCTTTCCTTCGTCCTCCTCCTTTTGTCTTCTCAACCCCCTCCAGGACGATGGTGCTGATGATCGTATTGTCTCAGCACATGAGGAATGTGGCTGTGCCTTTCCCCACCTACAACACAAGCTCTGGCTGTGGCGTCTCCTACGTCTATATCTTCAAAATCTTTCCGGTATGGACAAATTATTTCTCACAGACGTGTAAGAAATAAATCAGCTACTTATAAATAGTTAATCTAAAGTTCCTCAATCGTTTCACATATTCTGTATCGCGATATATCTTGTACAGATTACTGATCAGGGCAGTTTACTTACGTTATCACTCTTCCTTTCCTAAAGGGTTATTATTATTATTTTTTTTTTTAACGGGGAATAGCCCACCCGGGTACAGGTTATCGACCCAAAACGGGGCCTGGGGAGGGGATAAATAAGAGTAAAATAAATTAAAAATAAAAGAGAAAAAAGGCTATATTAATCTTATTCACGAAGATGCAGGAGAACCAGCTATCTGAAGTGTGACAAATTGTAAGGGTATGGAAACACAGAAGAAGGCAGAGCATTACACAGTTTGGCTGTGTCAGGAAAGAAGGATGTACTATAACGGGTTATTCTAGTGTGACCGACATCCACACAGTAACGGTGGGCACCGCGGGCAAGACGAGTGTTACGAGCCCACGACCTTGCCGGCTGTACACAGGTGGCCAAATCCACCGAACATTGCCCGTTAAAGTACCTGTAGTACTCCAAGTTCGGACGAACGAATCCTTTATAAACGTGTAGCAACTGCTGAGGAGTGAAGTAGCTACGGCATCCGTACAACATTGTCAGCTTTCTGGAGGCAGCTTTAACAACGTTGCAGATGTGTGGCTTCCATGACAAAATAGAGGAAATGGTAAGGTCTAGAATATCTATTTTAAAATTTGGCAGAATGATTGATTCCTGAAATGTGAGTAGTGGGAGATCTTCTATTTTGTAAATTATAATTGATAAATACTGTGTTTTGTTACTATTGAATTTAACCAAATTTCTACTTTCCCATTCGGAGATGCTGCACACATCCGCATTAATAGATGAGACGATATCATCTCTAGAAACAAATCTAGTTTGAGAATTAGGGGAAGGGAAAAATGAGAAGGGTGAAGAGTAGAATCATCAGCGTAAGAATGGATAAAATTAGTTTGAAGTTAATCACGGATAAAAAGAAGGAAAAGAGTGGAACACCAATATTGGTAGATAAAGATCGATCCCTCGACAACACCTGCCATGGATCGGTTCTCGAGGAAGCTAGAAATTAGTGAACAAGGTGAGGAGCGAAACCATAAGATGGAAGTTTAGAAAGCAAACACTTGTGCCATACCCTGTCAAATGCTTTGGAGTTGTCGAGGGCCACGACGAAAGTTTCCCCATAATCCCTAAGAGAGGATGACCAAAGATGGGTGCAGTAGGAGAGCAGATCACCAGTAGATCTCGCCTGGCGGAAACCATATTGGTGATCCGACAAAAGAGAAAGGCGTTCAAGGTCATGGAGAAAATTAGAGTTTAAGATAGTTTCGAAACTCTTAGAAAGGGATGAAGTTAGGGCAATGCGGGTGATAGTTAGAGGGATTAGAAGGATCACCCTTTTTCGGGATGGGCTGAACCGAAACATGCTTCCAAGAAGAAAAGTTTGGGTTTTGAGGCAAAGACGAAAGATGCGAACAAGCAGAGGAGCCAGAATTTCAGCACACTCCCTCAGAACACGAGGGGGTATTCCGCCTTATTCACATCCAGATTTGATAACACACCAGCAACCCTACGAGTGGAGATTATAGGAAAGTGCATAGGTTCAGTAGGAGGAGCAGGGGTAGGAGGGGTAGAGTTGGATTCGTCTAAGGTAGAGTTAGAGGAGAGTAAGGTGCCAAAGAGATTGACTATAGAGTCATCAGGTCGGAAGAGAGGAGGAGAAGGGGGAGTGAAGAAGTTATTACAGAGGTTTTTGGTTAAGGACCAGAAGGATTTACTAGTCAGGTCAGCGGTCTTTCTTTTTATAAAATTCCACTTGGCCCTACAACGATTCCTTAAAGTAATGAAAGAGGAGTGGGTAACAGGAGGAGGAGGAGGTAGTTTCATAACTTGATCTCTCTCCCTACATGCAAGAGAACAGGAGCTATCAAACCAGGACTGTAAAGTGAAAGTTTTGGTAGAAGATAGGATAAATGCACTCATACCACCCTGTATAACCCCAGCAGTGATGTCAGCACATACCGAGGCGTCCCGAGTGGAAAAGCAACATTCATCTCAGGGAAAGTAGGAGAAGAATTCTCGCAAGGATTGCCTGTTTGCCCTCCGATAGAGCAATAGTTGGCGTTTAAAGAGGGGTGGGGAAGATGATTGTGCCCAGTTTAATTTTAATATAAATAAGATTGTGATCGAAGTCCCTAAGGGAGTAGAAATTGAGAATGAGTAGTGTGGGGGGTTAGAGGTAAAACACAGATCAAGAATGTTAGCAAGTTGATCGTGTCGATCTGGAACACGTGTAGGGTGTCTAATTATTTGTTCCAGATCAATAAGTAAGGAATAAGAGAGTGCCTCAAGCCACTCTATGTGATGAACATTGAAATCCCCAATTTAGAGGATCTCGGTGTTGGGGTGTGTGTATAGCAACGACTCATGGCAAGAAGTGAGATAGTCAAAGAGTTCCAAATAGTTGGTAGAGTTGGCAAAACAGTATTGGAAGCAAAGAAAAATAATTATAATTGGTAGAGATATTTTGAGCCAAATGACATCATAAAGAGAAGATTCAAGATCCGTGAGTCGAGCTATACTGTAGGTATAGAACGGAAAGAGGACTTAAAAAGGTTTTGATGAAGCTGATTTGGTCAGTTGTAGTAAGACGTCGGGGGAAGAAGTTAATAGATTGTGAGCCACAGAAAAAAAATTAGATCTCAGGCCGCAAATGTTGGAAAATGAAGAGTGAAAAAAGCCGATCCTCCAGCAACCGCGGTGACGTCAGTTGATGTCCCAGTAGTTTGATGATGATCAGGTCGGCCCTGGGGTCCACAACCTTCTCGACCAGTGGGACCCATCCGAGAAGGCCCCGTTTTAATATTATTGTCGACTGGTGTCATAGGAGAATAAAATAATAGAAAGAATAAAACTGATCAGGAGTGAGAAAAGTTTTGTATGTTGTGTTGTTTAAGTAAGAGAAACAATTTAGACCCTGCATTGTGTGTAAATGATGCATGAAGTCAGATTAGCAACCTGGGAGTTGGTCACAATTTTTATGATGCCATATGGCAGCAGGGTCTACTATTAGACAACGTATTATGCTCCCAATATCTTCCCAGGTGGTAGTACCAACCTGTTTGAAATCTGCCTACTACCTACTATTGTCACTCTTCATTGCCCAAAAGGGCATTATACAAGTGTTATTAATGTTCATCTTGGTCTTAAAGGTGCTGCTGGCAATCATGCTCTCATGGGGGTTATGTGCAATTCTTACGGCTACTGGGATGTTTGCTGAGGGTAGCAAGGCCAGGACTGACATGACTACGGACCTCTTCAGTGACTCTCCATGGTTCAGGCTCCCTTATCCAGGTACACGGCCCTTGTTCAGTTGCGAAAATGATTTCATACACTCCCTATGGTAACCCCTGGTTCTAAACGGTCAACCTATATGACGTATACAGTAACAAACGAATCCATGAATCACGTCCGTCGTTACACGGCCAATACCCATTCATTCATAGATAGTGATACTACTACTGCAACTGTGCCGTTTGGAGACACCACAGGGGGTGTAGGAACACTCTTCTACATCTGTACTACAGGTGTAGGTCCTTTGTGCAAGCCTTTTGTACATAGCCCTGAATACAATATTTATAATCAAGCAAGATATTGTCATTCTTAATAAATCCATTTATTAGCATGAGTGAAATGAAAAACAATTCTTGTAATATAATTCCTGAATATATGTATTGAAACCCTCCCGCGTTATATATAGATTTTAGTGTGTGTTCAGATTATTATAGGAATTATTTTTAATCCTCAACGATTTACCCGTGTGTTGTTAATAAAGTTCCAACTGAAAGATTTTTTTGAAAGTTTTCCATCAACTGCGTAGTTAACTATTATTTATGAATACTGTGAGAAATTTTACAATCTTGCAACAACACTCAGTCACACACGCAGACTTTGCTGATGCTGTACGCTCTAACACACACACACACACACACACACACACACACCCACACACATACAATATGTACATGCGCATGTACAAAGAATTTGAGTGACGGTCGAGGAGAAGGAAATGTTTAGGAATGGTGTCCACACTTACACTTGAAGGTTATCCCATACTTTTAGTGTTTCATACACAACATATACAGTCGTCCAACGAGGTGATGCCACGGTTTTAAATAAGATTAGTTTAAACAGCGGTATCTGGCAAAGTAGGAGACCAGGGAGTGATTAACTACAGAACACTGACCAGTCCAGCTACTCCAGTACTCCAGTGGCCTGGGCGCCGTTCTAGTAAGATGGTTTATTGACAAACTGCTGAGCTAAATTTTACGCTACCTAACTTTTTTCTGGCAAAAGTAAAATAACTATATCCAATCCCACGACTGTAAGACGAAGAGAATGCGTGCAGGAAAAAATAAGGACGGCTAGTCCAAGGTGATACAGCAACACAAGCCGCGTTATATAGTGTAGAATAAGTGATCGTGGGCCCATCGTGCCCGGTGGCGAGTCCGTTGGTACAGTTTACCAAAGCGTGAAAGTTCGAACGCTCGTGCTTGGCTAGTGTGCAAATGCTGGAAGGCTGACAGCGTACAGTGACATCGTTTGCCAGCGTAAATAAAATGGTTAATTAATGCCTTCCTAAAGAAACCATAGACATAGGACCAGGATTGTTCCACTCTACGGTTTTTTTGCGATTTTTCCACCAAGTTTGATGAAAAACGATTGCGCCGATTCGGAAGCCCAGAACAGACACACACACACACAGGCACACGGTTATAATCATAGTCGTGGTTGATATAATCATGGTCGTGGTTGTTATAATCATGGTCGTGATTGTTATAGGCATAGTCGTGGTTGTTATAATCATAGTCGTGGTTGTTATAATCATAGTCGTGGTTGCTATATTCATGGTCGTGGTTGTTATTATCATGGTCGTGGTTGTTATATTCATGGTCGTGGTTGTTATAATCATGGTCATGATTGTTATAATCATGGTCGTGGTTGTTATAACCATGGTCGTCGTTGTTATAATCATTGCCATGGTTGTTATAATCATGGTCGTGATTGTTATAATCATGGTCGTAGTTGTTATAATCATAGTCGAGGTTGTTATAATCATGGTCGTGGTTGTCATAATCATAGTCGTGTTTGTTTTAATCATGGTCGTCATTGTGATAATCATGGTCATGATTGTTATAATCATGGTCGTAGTTGTTACAGCCATGGTCGTGGTTGTTATAATCATAGTCGTGGTTTTGATCATTCTCGTGGTTGTTATAATCATAGTTGTGGTAGATATAATCATGGTTGTGGTTGTTATAATCATGGTCGTGGTTATGATCATGGTCGTGGTTGGTATAATCATGATCGTGCTTATGATATTAGTCATGGTCGTGGTTGTTATAATCATAGTCCCGGTTGGTATAATCATGGTCGTGGTTGATATAATCATGGTAGTGGTTGTTATAATCAGGATCGTGGTTATGATCATAGTCGTGGTTGTTATAATCAAGGTCGTGGTTGTTATAATCATGGTCGTGGTTGCTATAATCATGGTCGTGGTTGTTATATCATGGTTGTGGTTGTTATATTCATAGTCGTGGTTGTTATAATCATGGTCGTGGTTGTTATAATCATGGTCGTGGTTGTTATAATCATGGTCATGAGTGTTATAATCATGGTCGTGGTTGTTATAACCATGGTCGTGGTTGTTATAATCATGGTCATGGTTGTTATAATCATGGTCGTGATTGTTATAATCATGGTCGTAGTTATTATAATGATAGTCGAGGTTGTTATAATCAGGGTCGTTGTTGTCATAATCATAGTCGTGTTTGTTTTAATCATGGTCGTCAGTGTGATAATCATTGTCATGATTGTCATAATCATTGGTCGTCGTTGTTATAGCCATGGTCGTGGTTGTTATAATCATAGTCGTGGTTTTGATCATTCTCGTGGTCGTTATAATCATAGTTGTGGTAGATATAATCATGGTTGTGGTTGTTATAATCATGGTCGTGGTAATGATCATGGTCGTGGTTGGTATAATCATGATCTTGGTTATGATATTAGTCATGGTCGTGGTTGTTATAATCATAGTCCCGGTTGGTATAATCATGGTCGTGGTTGATATAATCATGGTAGGGGTTGTTATAATCATGATCGTGGTTATGATCATAGTCGTGGTTGTTATAATCAAGGTCGTGGTTGTTATAATCATGGTCGTGGTTGCTATAATCATGGTCGTGGTTGTTATAATCATGGTTGTGGTTGTTATAATCATAGTCGTGGTTGGTATAATCGTGGTCGTGGTTGTTATAATCATGTTTGTGGTTGTTATAATCATGGTTGTGGTTGTTATAATCATAGGCGTGGTTGTTATAATCATGGTCGTGGTTGTTATAATGATTGTCGTGGTTGTAATAATCATGGGCGAGGTTATGATCATAGTCGTGGTTTTGATCATTCTCGTGGTTGTTATAATCATAGTTGTGGTAGTTAAAATCATGGTCGTGAGTGTTATAATCATGGTCGTGGTTGTTATAATCAGGGTTGTGGTTGTTATAATCACGGTCGTGGCTATTATAATCATCGGTGGGGTTGTTATATTCGTGGTTGTTATAATCATGATCGTTGTTGTTATAATCATGGTCGTGGTTGTTATAGTCACGGTCGTGGTTGTTATAATCATAGTCGTGGTTGTTATAAACATGGTCGTGGTTGTTATAATCATAGTCGTGATTGTTATAGGCATAGTCGTGGTTGTTATAATCATAGTCGTGGTTGTTATATTCTTGGTCATGGTTGTTATATTCATATTCGTGGTTGTTATAACCATGGTCGTGGTTGTTATAATCATAGTCCTGGTTTTGATCATTCTCGCGGTTGTTATAATCATAGTTGTGGTAGTTATAATCATGGTCGTGGTTGGTATAATCATGGTCATGGTTGTTATAATCATTGTCGTGGTTGTTATAATCATGGTCGTAGTTGTTATAATCATGGTCGTGGTTGTTTTAATCATGGTCATGGTTGTTATAATCATTGTCGTGGCTATGATCATAGTCGTGGTTGTTGTAATCATAGTCTTGTGTTTTTTAATCATGGTCGCTAGTGTGATAATCATGGTCGTAGTTGTTATAATCATGGTCGTGGTTGTTTTAATCATGGTCATGGTTGTTATAATCATTGTCGTGGCTGTGATCATAGTCGTGGTTGTTATAATCATAGTCTTGTGTTTTTTAATCATGGTCGCTAGTGTGATAATCATGGTCGTGGTTGTTATAATCATATTCGTGGTTATTATAATCACGTTCGTGGTTGCTATAATCATGGTCATGGTTGTTAATATCATGGTCAAGGTTGATATAATCATGGTCATGATTGTTATAATCATGGTCGTGTTTGTTATAGCCATGGTCGTGGTTGTTATATTCATAGTCATGGTTTTTATCATTTTCGTGGTTGTTATAATCATAGTTGTGGTAGTTATAATCATGGATGTGGTTGTTATAATTATGGTCGTGGTTATGATCATGGTCGTGGTTGATATAATCATGGTCCTGGTTGTTATAATCATTGTCGTGGCTGTGATCATAGTCGTGGTTGTTATAATCATAGTCTTGTTTGTTTTAATCATGGTCGTTAGTGTGATAATCATGGTCTTGGTTGTTATAATCATATTCGTGGTTGTTATAATCATGGTCGTGGTTGCTATAATCATGGTCATGGTTGTTAATATCATGGTCAAGGTTGTTATAATCATGGTCATGATTGTTATAATGATGGTCGTGGTTGTTATAATCATGGTCGTGGTTGTTATAATCATATACGTGGATGTTATAATCATGGTCGTGGTTGCTATAATCATGGTCATGGTTGTTAATATCATGGTCAAGGTTGTTATAATCATGGTTATGATTGTTAGAATCATGGTCGTGGTTGCTATAATCATGGTCATGGTTGTTACTATCATGGTCAAGGTTGTTATAATCATGGTCATGATTGTTATAGCCATGGTTGTGGTTGTTATAATCATAGTCGTGGTTTTGATCATTCTCGTGGTTGTTATAATCATAGTTGTGGTAGTTATACTCATGGTTGTGGTTGTTATAATCATGGTTGTGGTTGTTATAATCATTGTCGTGGCTATGATCATAGTCGTGGTTGTTATAATCATAGTATTGTGTGTTTTAATCATGGTCGCTAGTTGATAATCATGGTCGTGGTTGTTATAATCATATTCGTGGTTATTATAATCACGTTCGTGGTTGCTATAATCATGGTCATGGTTGTTAATATCATGGTCAAGGTTGTTATAATCATGGTCATGATTGTTATAATAATGGTCGTGTTTGATGTAGCCATGGTCGTGGTTGTTATATTCATAGTCGTGGTTTTGATCATTCTCGTGGTTGTTATAATAACAGTTGTGGTAGTTATACTCATGGATGTGGTTGTTATAATCATGGTCGTGGTTGTTATAATCATTGTCGTGGCTATGATCATAGTCGTGGTTGTTATAATCATGGTCATGATTGTTATAATCATGGTGGTGGTTGCTATAATCATGGTCATGGTTATTAATATCAAGGTCGAGATTGTTATAATCATGGTCATGATTGTTATAACCATGGTCGTGGTTGTTATAATCATAGTCGTGGTTTTGATCATTCTCGCGGTTGTTATAATCATAGTTGTGGTAGTTATAATCATGATTGTGGTTGTTATAATTATGGTCGTGGTTATGATCATGGTCGTGGTTGTTATATTCATGGTCCTGGTTGTTATAATCATTGTCCTAGCTGTGATCATAGTCGTGGTTGTTATAATCATATTCTTGTTTGTTTTAATCATGGTCGCTAGTGTGATAATCATGGTCATGGTTGTTAATATCATGGTCAAGGTTGTTAATATCATGGTCAAGGTTGTTATAATCATATTCGTGGTTGTTATAACCATGGTCGTGGTTGTTATAATCACAGTCTTGGTTTTTATCATTCTCGTGGTTGTTATAATCATAGTTGTGGTAGTTAAAATCATTGTTGTGGTTGTTATAATCATGGTCGTGGTTATGATCATGGTCTTGGTTAGTATAATCATGATCGTGGTTATGATATTAGTCGTGGTTGATATAGTCATGGTCGTGGTTGTTATAATTATAGTCGTGGTTGTTATAATCATGGTCGTGGTTGATAAAATCGTGGTCGTGGTTGTTATATCCATAATCGTGGTTATGATCATAGTCGTGGTTGTTATAATCAAGATCGTGTTTGTTATAATCATGTTCGTGGTTGCTAAAATCATAGTCGTGGTTGTTATAATCATGGGTATGGTTGCTATAATCATGGTTGTGGTTGTTATAATCATGGTCGTGGTTGTTATAATCATGGTCGTGGTTGTTATAATCATGGTCGTAGTTGATATAATCATGATCGTGGTTGTTATAATCATGGTCGTGGTTGGTATAATCATGGTCGTGGTTGTTATAATCACGGTCGTGGTTAATATAATCATGGTCGTGGTTGTTATAATCATGATCGTGGTTATGATCATAGTCGTGGTTGTTATAATCAAGATCGTGTTTGTTATAATCATGTTCGTGGTTGCTATAATCATGGTCGTGGTTGTTATAATCATGGTTGTGGTTGCTATAATCATAGTCGTGGTTCTTATAATCATGGGTATGGTTGCTATAATCATGGTTGTGGTTGTTATAATCATGGTCGTAGTTGATATAATCATGATCGTGGTTGTTATAATCATGGTCGTGGTTGGTATAATCATGGTCGTGGTTGTTATAATCACGGTCGTGGTTAATATAATCATGGTCGTGGTTGTTATAATCATGATCGTGGTTATGTTCATAGTCGTGGTTGTTATAATCAAGATCGTGTTTGTTATAATCATGTTCGTGGATGCTATAATCATGGTCGTGGTTGTTATAATCATGGTTGTGGTTGCTATAATCATAGTCGTGGTTCTTATAATCATGGCTATGGTTGCTATAATCATGGTTGTGGTTGTTATAATCATGGTCGTAGTTGATATAATCATGATCGTGTTTGTTATTATCATGGTCGTGGTTGTTATAAGCATGGTCGTGATTGTTATAATCATAGTCGTGGTTGTTATAATCATGGTCGTGGGTGTTATAATCATAGTCGTGGTTGTAATAATCATGGTCGTGGTTGTTATAATCATGGTCGTGGTTATTATATTCTTGGTCGTGGTTATTATGATAATAGTCGTGGTTGTTGTAATCATGGTCGTGGTTGTTATAATCATGGTCGTGGTAGTTATATTCATGGTCGTGGTTGTTATGATAATAGTCGTGGTTGTTATGATCTTAGTCGTGGTTGTTATAATCATGGTCGTGGTTGTTATATTCATGGTCGTTGTTGTTATAATCATGGTCGCGGTTGGTATAATCATGCTCGTGGTTGTTATAATCATGGTCGTGGTTGTTCTAAACCTGGTCGTGGTTATTATACTCATGGGCGTGGTAGTTGTAATCATGGTCGTGGTTGTTATAATGATTGTCGTAGTTGTTATAATCATGGTCGTGGTTATGAACATAGTCGTGGTTGCTATAATCATTGCTGTAGTTGTTATAATCACGGTCGTGGCTGTTATAATCATGGTCGGGGTTGTTTTATTCATGGTTGTTATAATAATGATCGTGGTTGTTATATCCATAATCGTGGTTATGATCATAGTCGTGGTTGTTATAATCAAGATCGTGTTTGTTATAATCATGTTCGTGGTTGCTAAAATCATAGTCGTGGTTGTTATAATCATGGGTATGGTTGCTATAATCATGGTTGTGGTTGTTATAATAATGGTCGTGGTTGTTATAATCATGGTCGTGGTTGTTATAATCATGGTCGTAGTTGATATAATCATGATCGTGGTTGTTATAATCATGGTCGTGGTTGGTATAATCATAGTCGTGGTTGTTATAATCACGGTCGTGGTGAATATAATCATGGTCGTGGTTGTTATAATCATGATCGTGGTTATGATCATAGTCGTGGTTGATATAATCAAGATCGTGTTTGTTATAATCATGTTCGTGGTTGCTATAATCATGGTCGTGGTTGTTATAATCATGGTTGTGGTTGCTATAATCATAGTCGTGGTTCTTATAATCATGGGTATGGTTGCATATAATCATGGTTGTGGTTGTTATAATCATGGTCGTAGTTGATAATCAATCATGATCGTGGTTGTTATAATCATGGTCGTGGTTGGTATAATCATGGTCGTGGTTGTTATAATCACGGTCGTGGTTAATATAATCATGGTCGTGGTTGTTATAATCATGATCGTGGTTATGTCATAGTCGTGGTTGTTATAATCATAGGTCATGGTCGTGGTTGTTATAAGCATGGTCGTGATTGTTATAATCATAGTCGTGGTTGTTATAATCATGGTCGTGGGTGTTATAATCATAGTCGTGGTTGTTATAATCATGGGCGTGGTTGTTATAATCATGGTCGTGGTTGTTATATTCTTGGTCGTGGTTATTATGATAATAGTCGTGGTTGTTGTAATCATGGTCGTGGTTGTTATAATCATGGTCGTGGTAGTTATATTCATGGTCGTGGTTGTTATGATAATAGTCGTGGTTGTTATGATCTTAGTCGTGGTTGTTATAATCATGGTCGTGGTTGTTATATTCATGGTCGTTGTTGTTGTAATCATGGTCGCGGTTGGTATAATCATGCTCGTGGTTCTTATAATCATGGTCGTGGTTGTTCTAAACCTGGTCGTGGTTATTATACTCATGGGCATGGTAGTTGTAATCATGGTCGTGGTTGTTATAATGATTGTCGTGGTTGTTATAATCATGGTCGTGGTTATGAACATAGTCGTGGTTGCTATAATCATTGCTGTAGTTGTTATAATCACGGTCGTGGTTGTTCTAATCATGGTCGTGGTTGTTATAATCATGGTCGTGGTTGTTATAATCAAAGTCGTGGTTGTTATAATCATATTCGTGGTTGTTGTAATCATGGTAGTGGTTGTTATAATCATTGTCGTGGTTGTTATAATCATGGTCGTGGTTGTTATAATTATGGTCATGATTGTTATATTCATGGTCGTGGTTGTTATAACTATGGTCGTGGTTGTTTTAATCATAGTCGTGGTTTTGATAATTCTCGTGGTTGTTATAATCAAAGTCGTGGTAGATATAATCATGATTGTGGTTGTTATAATCATGGTCGTGGTTATGATCATGGTCGTGGTTAGTATAATCATGATCGTGGTTATGATATTAATCATGATTGTTATAATCAAGGTCGTGGTTGATATAATCATGGTCGTGGTTGTTATAATCATGATCGTGGTTATGATCATAGTCGTGGTTGTTATAATCAAGGTCGTGGTTGTTATAATTATGGTCGTGGTTGCTATAATCACGGTCGTGGTTGTTATAATCATGGTTGTGGTTGTTATAATCATAGTAGTGGTTGGTATAATCATGGTCGTGGTTGTTATAATCATGGTTGTGGTTGTTATAATCATGTTCATTGTTGATATAATCATGGCCGCGGTTGGTATAATCATGGTCGTGGTTGTTATAATGATTGTCGTGGTTGTTATAATCATGGTCGTGGTTATAATCATAGTCGTGGTTGCTATAATCATGGCTGTAGTTGTTATAATCACGGGCGTGGCTGGTATAATCATGGTCGGGGTTGTTATATTCGTGGTTGTTATAATCATGATCGTGGTTGTTATAATCATGGTCGTGGTTGTTATAATCACGGTCGTGGTTGTTATAATCATAGTCTTGGTTGTTATAATCATATTCGTGGTTGTTATATTCATTGTAGTGGTTGTTATAATCATTGTCGTGGTTGTTATAATCATGGTCGTGGTTGTTATAATCATGGTCGTGGTTGTTATATTCATGGTCGTGGTTGTTATGATAATAGTCGTGGTTGTTATGATCTTAGTCGTGGTTGTTATAATCATGGTCGTGGTTGTTATAATCATGGTCGTTGTTGTTATAATCATGGTCGCGGTTGTTATAATCATTGTCGTGGTTGTTATAATCATGGTCGTGGTTGTTCTAATCATGGTCGTGGTATTATACTCATGGTCGTGGTAGTTGTAATCATGGTCGTGGTTGTTACAATGATTGTCGTGGTTGTTATAATCATGGACGTGGTTATGATCATTGTCGTGGTTGCTATAATAATGGCTGTGGTTGTTATAATCACGGTCGTGGCTGTTATAATCATGGTCGGGGTTGTTATATTCGTGGTTGTTATAATCATGTTCGTGGTTGTTATAATAATGGTCGTGGTTGTTTTAATCATAGTCGTGATTGTTATAGCAATAGTCGTGGATGTTATAATCATATCGTGGTTGTTATATTCATGGTCGTGGTTGTTATAATCATTGTCGTGGTTGTTATAATCATGGTCGTGGGTGATATAATCATAGTTGTGGTTGTTATAATCATGGTCGTGGTTGTTATAATCATGATCGTGGTTATGATCATAGTCGTGGTTGTTATAATCAAGGTCGTGGTTGTAATAATCATGGCGTGGTTGCTATAATCACGGTCGTGGTTGTTATAATCATGGTTGTGGTTGTTATAATCATAGTAGTGGTTGGTATAATCATGGTCGTGGTTGTTATAATCATGGTTGTGGTTGTTATAATCATGTTCGTTGTTGATATAATCATGGCCGCGGTTGGTATAATCATGGTCGTGGTTGTTATAATGATTGTCGTGGTTGTTATAATCATGGTCGTGGTTATAATCATAGTCGTGGTTGCTATAATCATGGCTGTAGTTGTTATAATCACGGTGGCTGGTATAATCATGGTCGGGGTTGTTATATTCGTGGTTGTTATAATCATGATCGTGGTTGTTATAATCATGGTCGTGGTTGTTATAATCACGGTCGTGGTTGTTATAATCATAGTCTTGGTTGTTATAATCATATTCGTGGTTGTTATATTCATTGTAGTGGTTGTTATAATCATTGTCGTGGTTGTTATAATCATGGTCGTGGTTGTTATAATCATGGTCGTGGTTGTTATATTCATGGTCGTGGTTGTTATGATAATAGTCGTGGTTGTTATGATCTTCGTCGTGGTTGTTATAATCATGGTCGTGGTTGTTATAATCATGGTCGTTGTTGTTATAATCATGGTCGCGGTTGGTATAATCATTGTCGTGGTTGTTATAATCATGGTCGTGGTTGTTCTAATCATGGTCGTGGTATTATACTCATGGTCGTGGTGGTTGTAATCATGGTCGTGGTTGTTATAATGATTGTCGTGGTTGTTATAATCATGGACGTGGTTATGATCATAGTCGTGGTTGCTATAATCATGGCTGTGGTTGTTATAATCACGGTCGTGGCTGTTATAATCATGGTCGGGGTTGTTATATTCGTGGTTGTTATAATCATGTTCGTGGTTGTTATAATAATGGTCGTGGTTGTTTTAATCATAGTCGTGATTGTTATAGCAATTGTCGTGGATGTTATAATCATATCGTGGTTGTTATATTCATGGTCGTGGTTGTTATAATCATTGTCGTGGTTGTTATAATCATGGTCGTGGGTGATATAATCATAGTCGTGGTTGTTATAATCATGGTCGTTGTTGTTATAATCACGGTCGTGGTTGTTATATTCATGGTCGTGGTTGTTATGATCATAGTCGTTGTTGTTATGATCTTAGTCGTGGTTGTTATAATCATTGTCGTTGTTGTTATAATCATGATCGCGGTTGGCAAAATTATGGTCGTGGTTGTTGTAATCATGGCCATGGTTGGTATAATTATGGTCGTGGTTATTATACTCATGGTCGTGGTTGTTGTAATCATGGTCGTGGTTGTTGTAATCATGGTCGTGGTTGATATAAAGATTATCGTGGTTGTAATAATCATGGGCGAGGTTATGATCATAGACTTGGTTTTGATCAATCTCGTGGTTGTTATAATCATAGTTGTGGTAGTCATAATCATGGTCGTGAGTGTTATAATCATGGTCGTGGTTGTTATAATCAGGGTTCTCGTTGTTATAATCACGGTCATGGCTGTTATAATCATGGGCGGGGTTGTTATATTCGTGGTTGTTATAATCATGATCGTGGTTGTTATAATCATGGTCGTGGTTGTTATAATCACGGTTGTGGTTGTTATAATCATAGTCGTCGTTGTTATAATCATGTTCGTGGTTGTTATAATCATAGTCGTGATTGCTATAGGCATAGTCGTGGTTTTTATAATCATAGTCGTGGTTGTTATATTCATGGTCATGGTTGTTATATTCATGGTCGTGGTTGTTATAATCATGGTCGTGATTGTTATAATCATGGTCATGATTGTTATAATCATATTCGTGGTTGTTATAACCATGGTCGTGGTTGTTATAATCATAGTCCTGGTTTTGATCATTCTCGTGGTTGTTACAATCATAGTTGTGGTTGTTATAATCATGGACGTAGTTGTTGTAATCATGGTCGTGGTTGTTTTAATCATGGTCCTGTTTGTTATAATCATTGTCGTGGATATGATCATAGTCGTGGTTGTTATAATCATAGTCTTGTTTTTTTTAATCAAGGTCGCTAGTATGATATTCATGGTCGTGGTTGTTATAATCATATTCGTGGTTGTTATAATCACGTTCGTGGTTGCTATAATCATGGTCATGGTTGTTAATATCATGGTCAAGGTTGTTATAATCATGGTCATGATTGTTATAATCATGGTCGTGTTTGTTATAGCCATGGTCGTGGTTGTTATATTCATAGTCGTTGTTTTGATCATTCTCGTGGTTGTTATAATCATAGTTGTGGTAGTTATAATCATGGTTGTGGTTATTATAATCATGGTCGTGGTTATGATCGTGGTTGTGGTTGGTATAATCATGATCGTGGTTATGATATTAGTCGTGGCTGTTATAGTCATAGTCGTAGTTGTTATAATCATGTTCGTGGTTGTTATAATCATGGTCCTGGTTGTTATAATCATTGTCGTGGCTATGATCATAGTCGTGGTTGTTATAATCATATTCGTGGTTGTTATAATCATGGTCGTGGTTGCTATAATCATGGTCATGGTTGTTAATATCATGGTCAAGGTTGTTATAATCATGGTCATGATTGTTATAATCATGGTCGTGGTTGCTGTAATCATGGTCATGGCTGTTAATATCATGGTCAAGGTTGTGATAATCATGGTCATGATTGTTATAATCATGGACGTGGTTGTTATAATCATTGCCATGATTGTTATAATCATGGTCGTGGTTGTCATAATCATGGTCATGATTGTTATAATCATGGTCGTGGTTGCTATAATCATGGTCATGGTTATTTATATCAAGGTCAAAGTTGTTATAATCATGGTCATGATTGTTATAACCATGGTCGTGGTTGTTACAATCATAGTCGTGGTTTTGATCATTCTCGTGGTTGTTATAATCATAGTTGTGTTAGTTATAATCATGGTTGTGGTTGTTATAATCATGGTCGTTGTTATGATCATGGTCGTGGTTGTTATAATCATGGTCGTGGTTGTTATAATCATGGTCGTGGTTTTTATAATCATGGTCGTAGTTGATATAATCATGATCGTGGTTGTTATAATCATGGTCGTGGGTGTTATAATCATGGTCGTGGTTGTTATAATCATAGCCGTGGTTGTTATGATCATGGTCGTGGTTGTTATAATTACAGTCTTGGTTGTTATAATCATGGTTGTGGGTGATATAATCATAGTCGTGGTTGTTATAATCATGGTCGTTATTTATAAAGGTCGTGGTTGTTATAATCATGGTCGTGGTTGTTACAATCATAGTCGTGGTTGTTATAATCATGATGATTATGGTCGTGGTTGTTATAATGATGTTGTGGTTGTTTTATCTTGGTCGTGGTTGTTATAATCATGGTCGTGGTTGTTATAATCATCGTGGTTGTTAAAATCGTGGTTTTATAATCATGGTCGTGGTTGTTATAATCATGTCGTGGTTATTTATAATCATGGTCGTGGGTGTTATAATCATGGTCGTGGTTGTTATAATCATAGCCGTGGTTGTTATGATCATGGTCGTGGTTGTTATAATTACAGTCTTGGTTGTTATAATCATGGTTGTGGGTGATATAATCATAGTCGTGGTTGTTATAATCATGGTCGTGGTTGTTATATTCATGGTCGTGGTTGTTATATTCATGGTCGTGGTTGTTAAGATAATAGTCGTGGTTGTTATGATCTTAGTCGTGGTTGTTATAATCATGGTCGTGGTTGTTATATTCATGGTCGTTGTTGTTATAATCATGGTCGCGGTTGGTATAATCATTCTCGTGGTTGTTAAAATCATGGTCGTGGTTGTTCTAATCCTGGTCGTGGTTATTATACTCATGGGCGTGGTAGTTGTAATAATGGTCGTGGTTGTTATAATAATTGTCGTGGTTGTTATAATCATGGTCGTGGTTATGAACATAGTCGTGGTTCCTATAATCATGGCTGTAGTTGTTATAATCACGGTCGTGGCTGTTATAATCATGGTCTGGGTTGTTATATTCGTGGTTGTTATAATCATGATCGTGGTTGTTATAATCATGGTCGTGGTTGTTATGATCACGGACTTGGTTGTTATAATCAAAGTCGTGGTTGTTATAATCATATTCGTGGTTGTTGTAATCATGGTAGTGGTTGTTATAATCATTGTCGTGGTTGTTATAATCATAGTCGTGGTTGTTATAATTATGGTCATGATTGTTATAATCATGGTCGTGGTTGTTATAACTATGGTCGTGGTTGTTTTAATCATACTCGTGGTTTTGATAATTCTCGTGGTTGTTATAATCAAAGTCGTGGTAGATATAATCATGATTGTGGTTGTTATAATCATGGTCGTGGTTATGATCATGGTCGTGGTTAGTATAGTCATGATCGTGGTTATGATATTAGTCATGATTGCTATAATCATGGTCGTGGTTCATATAATCATGGTCATGATTGTTATAATCATGGTCGTGGTTGCTATAATCATGGTCATGGTTATTTATATCAAGGTCAAAGTTGTTATAATCATGGTCATGATTGTTATAACCATGGTCGTGGTTGTTATAATCATAGTCGTGGTTTTGATCATTCTCGTGGTTGTTATAATCATAGTTGTGTTAGTTATAATCATGGTTGTGGTTGTTATAATCATGGTCGTTGTTATGATCATGGTCGTGGTTGTTATAATCATGGTCGTGGTTGTTATAATCATGGTCGTGGTTTTTATAATCATGGTCGTAGTTGATATAATCATGATCGTGGTTGTTATAATCATGGTCGTGGTTGTTATAATCATGGTCGTGGTTGTTATAATCATAGCCGTGGTTGTTATGATCATGGTCGTGGTTGTTATAATTACAGTCTTGGTTGTTATAATCATGGTTGTGGGTGATATAATCATAGTCGTGGTTGTTATAATCATGGTCGTGGTTGTTATATTCATGGTCGTGGTTGTTATATATCATGGTCGTGGTTGTTAAGATAATAGTCGTGGTTGTTATGATCTTAGTCGTGGTTGTTATAATCATGCTCGTGGTTGTTAAAATCATGGTCGTGGTTGTTCTAATCCTGGTCGTGGTTATTATACTCATGGGCGTGGTAGTTGTAATCATGGTCGTGGTTGTTATAATAATTGTCGTGGTTGTTATAATCATGGTCGTGGTTATGAACATAGTCGTGGTTCCTATAATCATGGCTGTAGTTGTTATAATCACGGTCGTGGCTGTTATAATCATGGTCTGGGTTGTTATATTCGTGGTTGTTATAATCATGATCGTGGTTGTTATAATCATGGTCGTGGTTGTTATGATCACGGTCTTGGTTGTTATAATCAAAGTCGTGGTTGTTATAATCATATTCGTGGTTGTTGTAATCATGGTAGTGGTTGTTATAATCATTGTCGTGGTTGTTATAATCATAGTCGTGGTTGTTATAATTATGGTCATGATTGTTATAATCATGGTCGTGGTTGTTATAACTATGGTCGTGGTTGTTTTAATCATACTCGTGGTTTTGATAATTCTCGTGGTTGTTATAATCAAAGTCGTGGTAGATATAATCATGATTGTGGTTGTTATAATCATGGTCGTGGTTATGATCATGGTCGTGGTTAGTATAATCATGATCGTGGTTATGATATTAATCATGATTGTTATAATCAAGGTCGTGGTTGATATAATCATGGTCGTGGTTGTTATAATCATGATCGTGGTTATGATCATAGTCGTGGTTGTTATAATCAAGGTCGTGGTTGTTATAATTATGGTCGTGGTTGCTATAATCACGGTCGTGGTTGTTATAATCATGGTTGTGGTTGTTATAATCATAGTAGTGGTTGGTATAATCATGGTCGTGGTTGTTATAATCATGGTTGTGGTTGTTATAATCATGTTCATTGTTGATATAATCATGGCCGCGGTTGGTATAATCATGGTCGTGGTTGTTATAATGATTGTCGTGGTTGTTATAATCATGGTCGTGGTTATAATCATAGTCGTGGTTGCTATAATCATGGCTGTAGTTGTTATAATCACGGTCGTGGCTGTTATAATCATGGTCGGGGTTGTTATATTCGTGGTTGTTATAATCATGATCGTGGTTGTTATAATCATGGTTATGGTTGTTATAATCACGGTCGTGGTTGTTATAATCATAGTCTTGGTTGTTATAATCATATTCGTCGTTGTTATATTCATTGTAGTGGTTGTTATAATCATTGTCGTGGTTGTTATAATCATGATCGTGAGTTTGTTTTAATCATAGTCGTGGTTTTGATCATTCTCATGGTTGTTATAATCATAGTCGTGGTAGATATAATCATGGTTGTGGTTGTTATTATCATGGTCGTGGTTATGATCATGGTCGAGGTTCGTATAATCATGATCGTTATTATGATATTAGTCATGGTTGTTATAATCATGGTCGTGGTTGATATAATCATGGTCGTGGTTGTTATAATCATGATCGTGGTTATGATCATTGTCGTGGTTGTTATAATCAAGGTCGTGGTTGTTATAATCATGGTCGTGGTTGCTATAATCACGGTTGTGGTTGTTATAATCATGGTTGTGGTTGTTATAATCATAGTCGTTGTTGGTATAATCATGGTCGAGGTTGTTATAATCATGGTTGTGGTTGTTATAATCATGGTTGTGGTTGTTATAATCATGGTTATGGTTGTTATAATCATGGTCGTGGTTGTTATAATAATAGTCGTGGTTGTTATATTCATAGTCGTGGTTGTTATAATCATGGTCGTGGTTGTTATAATCATAGTCGTGATTGTTATAGGCATTGTCGTGGTTGTAATAATCATGGTCCTGGATATTATAATCATGGTCCTGGTTGTTATAATCGTGGTCGTGGGTAGTATAATCATACTCGTTGTTGTTATAATCATGGACGTGGTTGTTATAATCATGGTCGTGGTTGTAATAATCATAGTCGTGGTTGTATTAATCATGGTCGTGGTATATGATCATAGTCATGGTTGTTATAATCACGGATGTGGTTGTTATAATCATGATTGTGGTTGTTATAATCTTGGTCGTGGTTGCTATAATCATATCGTGGATGTTATAATCGTTGCTATGGTTGCTATAATCATGGTTGTGGTTGTTATAATCATGGTCGTGGTTGTTATAATCATAGTCCTGGTTGTTATAATCATATTCGTCGTTGTTATATTCATTGTAGTGGTTGTTATAATCATTGTCGTGGTTGTTATAATCATGGTCGTGGTTGCTATAATTATGGTCATGATTGTTATAATCATGGTCGTGGTTGTTATAACTATGGTCGTGGTTGTTTTAATCATAGTCGTGGTTTTGATCATTCTCATGGTTGTTATAATCATAGTCGTGGTAGATATAATCATGGTTGTGGTTGTTATTATCATGGTCGTGGTTATGATCATGGTCGTGGTTGGTATAATTATGATCGTGGTTGTTATAATCATGGTCGTGGGTTTAATCATTGTCGTAGTTTACCATAATCATAGTCGTGGTTGTTATAATCATGGTCTTGGTTGTTATATTCATGGTCGCGGTTGGTATAATCATGTCGTGGTTGTTATAATCATGGTCGTGGTTGGTATAATCATGGTCGTGGTTGCTATAATCATGGTCATGGTTATTAATATCAAGGTCAAAGTTGTGATAATAATGGTCATGATTGTTATAACCATGGTCGTGGTTGTTATAATCATAGTCGTGGTTTTGATCATTCTCGTGGTTGTTATAATCATAGTTGTGTTAGTTATAATCATGGTTGTGGTTGTTTTAATCATGGTCGATGTTATGATCATGGTCGTGGTTGTTATAATCATGGTCGTGGTTGTTATAATCATGGTCGTGGTTGTTATAATCATGGTCGTAGTTGTTATAATCATGATCGTGGTTGTTATAATCATGGTCGTGGTTGTTATAATCATGGTCGTGGTTGTTATAATTATAGCCATGGTTGTTATGATCATGGTCGTGGTTGTTATAATTACAGTCGTGGTTGCTATAATCATGGTTGTGGGTGATATAATCATAGTCGTGGTTATTATAATCATGGTCGTGGTTGTTATAATCATGGTCGTAGTTGTTATATTCATGGTCGTGGTTGTTATGATCTTAGTCGTGGTTGTTATGATCTTAGTCGTGGTTGTTATAATCATGGTCGTGGTTGTTCTAATCCTGGTTGTGGTTGTTATAATCATGGTCGTGGTTGTTATAATCATGGTCGTGGTTGTTATAATCATAGTCGTGGTTGTTATATTCATAGTCGTGGTTGTTATAATCATGGTCGTGGTTGTTATAATCATAGTCGTGATTGTTATAGGCATTGTCGTGGTTGTAATAATCATGGTCCTGGTAATTATAATCATGGTCCTGGTTGTTATAATCGTGGTCGTTGGTAGTATAATCATACTCGTTTTTGTTATAATCATGGACGTGGTTGTTATAATCATGGTCGAGTGAGGATTTGTTAAAATCATTGTCGTGGTTGTTATAATCATGGTCGTAGTTGATATAATCCTGATGTGGTTGTTATAATCATGGTCGTGGTTGTTGTTATAATAATCATGGCGTGGTTGTTATAATCATGGTCGTAGTTGTTATATTCATGGTCGTGGTTGTTATGATCTTAGTCGTGGTTGTTATGATCTTAGTCGTGGTTGTTATAATCATGGTCGTGGTTGTTCTAATCCTGGTTGTGGTTGTTATAATCATGGTCGTGGTTGTTATAATCATGGTCGTGGTTGTTATAATAATAGTCGTGGTTGTTATATTCATAGTCGTGGTTGTTATAATCATGGTCGTGGTTGTTATAATCATAGTCGTGATTGTTATAGGCATTGTCGTGGTTGTAATAATCATGGTCCTGGTAATTATAATCATGGTCCTGGTTTTTATAATCGTGGTCGTGGGTGATATAATCATACTCGTTGTTGTTATAATCATGGACGTGGTTGTTATAATCATGGTCGTGGTTGTTAAAATCATTGTCGTGGTTGTTATAATCATGGTCGTAGTTGATATAATCATGATCGTGGTTGTTATAATCATGGTCGTGGTTGTTATAATCATGGCCGTGGTTGTTATAAAAATGGTCGTAGTTGATATAATCATGATCGTGGTTGTTATAATCATGGTCGTGGTTGTTATAATCATGGCCGTGGTTGTTATAATCATAGTCGTGGTTGTTATAATCATTGTCGTTGCTGTTATAATCATGGTCGTGGTTGTTATATTCATGGTCGTGGTTGTTATGATCATAGTCGTGGTTTTTATGATCTTAGTCGTGGTTGTTATAATCATGGTCGTGGTTGTTATAATCATGGTCGTTGTTGATATAATCATGGCCGATGTTGGTATAATCATGGTCGTGGTTGTTATAATCATGGTCGTGGGGGTTATAATCATTGTCGTGGTTACCATAATCATAGTCGTGGTTGTTATAATCATGGTCTTGGTTGTTATATTCATGGTCGCGGTTGGTATAATCATGGTCGTGGTTGTTATAGTCATGGTCGTGGTTGGTATAATCATGGTCGTGGTTGCTATAATCATGGTCGTGGTCAATGGTCGTGGTGTTATAATGATTTTCGTGGTTGTTATAATCATGGTCGTGGTTGTTATATTCTTGGTCGTGGTTATTATGATAATAGTCGTGGTTGTTATAATCATGGTCGTGGTTGTTATAATCTTGGTCGTGGTTGTTATATTCATGGTCGTGGTTGTTATGATAATAGTCGTGGTTGTTATGATCTTCGTCGTGGTTGTTATAATCATGATCGTGGTTGTTATAATCATGGTCGTTGTTGTTATAATCATGGTCGCGGTTGGTATAATCATGGTCGTGGTTGTTATAATCATATTCGTGGTTGTTATAATCACGTTCGTGGTTGTTATAATCATGGTCATGGTTGTTAATATCATGGTCAAGGTTGTTATAATCATGGTCATGATTGTTATAATCATGGTCGTGTTTGTTATAGCCATGGTCGTGGTTGTTATATTCATAGTCGTGGTTTTGATGATTCTCGTGGTTGTTATAATCATAGTTGTGGTAGTTATAATCATGGTTGTGGTTATTATAATCATGGACGTGGTTATGATCATGGTTGTGGTTGGTATAATCATGATCGTGGTTTTGATATTAGTCGTGGTTGTTATAGTCATAGTCATAGTTGTTATAATCATGTTCGTGGTTGTTATAATCATGGTCGTAGTTGCTATAATCATGGTCATGGTTGTTAATATCATGGTCAAGGTTGTTATAATCATGGTCATGATTGTTATAATCATGGTCGTGGTTGTTATAAACATGGTCATGATTGTTATAATCATATCCGTGGTTGTTGTTATCATGGTCGTGTTTGCTATAATCATGGTCATGGTTGTTAATATCAAGGTCAAGGTTGTTATAATCATGGTCATGATTGTTATATCATGGTCGTGGTTGTTATAATCATGGTCTTTATTGATATAATCATGGCCGCGGTTGGTATAATTATGGGCGGGGTTGTTATAATCATGGTCGTGGTGGTTCTAATCATGGTCGTGGTTATTTTACTCATGGTCGTGGTTGTTGTAATCATGGTCCTGGTTGTTATAATCATGGTCGTGGTTGCTATAATCATGGTCATGGTTATAATATCAAGGTCAAAGTTGTTATAATCATGGTCATGATTGTTATATCATTGTCGTGGTTGTTATAATCATGGTCTTTATTGATATAATCATGGCCGCGGTTGGTATAATTATGGGCGGGGTTGTTATAATCATGGTCGTGGTGGTTCTAATCATGGTCGTGGTTATTTTACTCATGGTCGTGGTTGTTGTAATCATGGTCCTGGTTGTTATAATCGTGGTCGTGGTTGTAATGATCTTAGTCGTGGTTGCTATAATCATAGTCGTGATTGTTATAATCATGGTCCTGGTTGTTATAATCATGGTCCTGGTTGTTATAATTATGGTCGTGGGTGATATAATCATAGTCGTGGTTGTTATAATCATGGTCCTGGTTGTTATGATCATGGTCCTCGTTGTTATAATCATGGTCGTGGGGGTTATATTCATTGTCGTGGTTGCTATAATCATAGTCGTGGTTGTTATAATCATGGTCGCGGTTGGTATAATCATGGTCGTGGTTGGTATACTCATGGCCGTGGTTGTTATAATCATGGTCGTGGTTGTTATAATCATGGTCGTGGTTGTTCTAATCATGGTCGTGGGTTATTATACTCATGGGCGTGGTAGTTGTAATCATGGTCGTGGTTGTTATAATGATTGTCGTGGTTGTTATAGTCATGGTTGTGGTTGTTATAATCACGGTCGTGGCTGTTATAATCATGGGCGGGGTTGTTATATTCGTGGTTGTTATAATCATGATCGTGGTTGTTATAATCATGGTCGTGGTTGTTATAATCACGGTCGTGGTTATAATCATAGTCGTGTTATTATAATCATGGTTGTGGTTGTTATAATCATGGTTGTGGTTGTTATAATCACGGTCGTGGCTGTTATAATCATGGTCGGGGTTGTTTTATTCGTGGTTTTTATAACCATGACCGTGGTTGTTATAATCATAGATGTGGTAGTTATAATTATGATCGTGAGTGTTATAATCATAGTCGTCATTGTTATATTCATGGTCATGGTTGTTATTGGTACAGTCGTGGTTGTTATAATAATAGTCGTTGTTGTTATATTTATGGTCATGGTTGTTATATTCATGGTCGTGGTTGTTATAATCATGGTCGTGATTGTTAATTCATGGTCATGATTGTTATAATCATATTCGTGGTTGTTATAACCATGGTCGTGGTTGTTATAATCATACTCCTGGTTTTGATCATTCTCGTGGTTGTTATAATCATAGTTGTGTTTGTTATAATCATGGTCGTGAGTGTTATAATCATGGACGTGGTTGTTTTAATCATGGTCCTGGTTGTTATAATCATTGGCGTGATTATGATCATAGTCTTGGTTGTTATAATCATGGTCATGGTTGTTATAATCATGGTCGTGGTTGTTATAATCATGGTCGTAGTTGTTATAATCATGGTCGTGGTTGTTTTAATCATATTCGTGGTTGTTATAATCACGTTCGTGGTTGCTATAATCATGGTCATGGTTGTTAATATCATGGTCAAGGTTGTTATAATCATGGTCCGGGTTGTTATAATCATTGTCGTGGTTGTTAAAATCATGGTCGTGGTTATGATCATAGTCGTGGTTGTTATAGTCAAGGTCGTGGTTGTTATATTCATGGTCGTGGTTGCTATAATCACGGTCGTGGTTGTTATAATCATGGTTGTGGTTGTTATAATCATAGTCGTCGTTGGTATAATCATAGTCGTGGTTGTTATAATCATGGTCGTGGTTGTTATAATCATAGTCGTGATTGTTATAGGCATAGTCGTTGTTGTTATAATCATGGTCGTGGTTGTTATAATCATGGTCGTGGTTGTAATAATCATAGTCGTGGTTGTATTAATCATGGACGTGGTATATGATCATAGTCATAGTTGTTATAATCACGGACGTGGTTGTTATAATCATGATCGTGGTTGTTATAATCATAGTCGTGGTTGTTAAAATCATGGTCGTGGTTGCTATAATCATATCGTGGATGTTATAATCATGGCTATGGTTGCTATAATCATGGTTGTGGTTGTTATAATCATGGTCTTGGTTGTTATAATCATTTTCGTGGTTGTTATAATCATGGTCGTAGTTGATATAATCATGATCGTGGTTGTTATAATCATGGTCGTGGTTGTTATAATCATGGCCGTGGTTGTTATAATCATAGTCGTGGTTGTTATAATCATGTTCGTGGTTGTTATAATCAATGGTCGTGGTTGTTATATTCATGGTCGTGGTGGTTATGATCATAGTCGTGGTTGTTATGATCTTAGTCGTGGTTGTTATAATCATGGTCGTTGTTGTTATAATCATGGTCGTTGTTGATATAATCATGGCCGCGGTTGCTATAATCATGGTCGTGGTTGTTATAATCATGGTCGTGGTTGTTCTAATCATGGTCGTGGTTATTATACTCATGGCCGCGGTTGGTATAGTCATAGTCGTAGATGTTATAATCATGGTCGTGGTTGTTATAATCATGATCCTGGTTGTTATAATCATTGTCATGGCTATGATCATAGTTGTGGTTGTTATAATCATAGTCTTGTTTGTTTTAATCATGGTCGCTAGTGAGATAATCATGGTCGTGGTTGTTATAATCATATTCGTGGTTGTTATAATCATTGTCGTGGTTGCTATAATCATGGTCATGGTTGTTAATATCATGGTCAAGGTTGTTATAATCATGGTCATGATTGTTATAATCATGGTAGTGTTTGCTATAATCATGGTGATGGTTGTTAATATCATGGTCAAGGTTGTTATAATCATGGTCATGATTGTTATAACCATGGTCGTGGTTGTTATAATCATGGTCATGATTGTTATAATCATGGTCGTGGTTGCTATAATCATGATCATGATTGTTATAATCATGGTCGTGGTTGCTATATTCATTGTCATGGTTATTAATATCAAGGTCAAGGTTGTTGTAATCATGGTCATGATTGTTATAACCATGGTCGTGGTTGTTATAATCATAGTCGTGGTTTTGATTATTCTCGTGGTTGTTATAATCATAGTTGTGGTAGTTATAATCATGTTTGTGGTTGTTATAATCATGGTCGTGGTTATGGTCATGGTCGTGGTTGTTTTAATCATGGTCCTGGTTGTTTTAATCATTGTCGTGGTAATGATCATAGTCGTGGTTGTTATAATCATAGTCTTGTTTGTTTTAATCATGGTCGTTAGTGTGATAATCATGGTCGTGGTTGTTATAATCATAGCCGTGGTTGTTATAATCATTGTCGTGGTTGTTTTAATCATAGTCGTGGTTTTGATCATTCTCGTGGTTGTTATAATCATAGTTGTGGTAGTTATAATCATGGTTGTGGTTGTTTTAATCATGGTCGTGGTTATGGTCATGGTCGTGGTTGTTATAATCATGGTCCTGGTTGGTTTAATCATTGTCGTGGTTATGATCATAGTCGTGGTTGTTATAATCATAGTCTTGTTTGTTTTAATCATGGTCGTTAGTGTGATAATCACGGTCGTGGTTGTTATAATCATAGTCGTGGTTGTTATAATCGTGGTCGTCGTTGTAATGATCTTAGTCGTGGTTGCTATAATCATAGTCGTGATTGTTATAATAATCATGGTCCTGGTTGTTATTATCATGGTCCTGGTTGTTATAATTATGGTCGTGGGTGATATAATCATATTCGTGGTTGTTATAATCATGGTCCTGGTTGTTATGATCATGGTCCTCGTTGTTATAATTATGGTCGTGGGGGTTATAATCAATGTCGTGGTTGCTATAATCATAGTCGTGGTTGTTATAATCATGGTCCTGTTTGTTATAATCATGGTTGTGGTTGTTATAATCACGGTCGTGGTTGTTGTAATCATGGTCCTGGTTGTTATAATTATGGTCGTGGGTGATATAATTATGGTCGTTGGTGATATAATCATAGTCTTGGTTGTTATAATCATGGTCGTGGTTGGTATAATCATGGTCGTGGTTGTTATAATCATGGTCGTGGTTGTTATAATCATGGTCGTGGTTGTTCTAAATCATGGGCGTGGTTATTATACTCATGGTCGTGGTTGTTGTAATCATGGTCTTGGTTGTTATAATCATGGTTGTGGTTGTTATAATCACGGTCGTGGCTGTTATAATCATGGGCGGGGTTGTTATAATCGTGGTTGTTATAATCATGATCGTGGTTGTTATAATCTTAGTCGTGGTTGTTATAATCATGGTTGTGGTTGTTATAATCATGGTTGTGGTTGTTATAATCACGGTCGTGGCTGTTATAATCATGGTCGGGGTTCTTTTATTTGTGGTTTTTATAATCATGATCGTGGTTGTTATAATCATAGTTGTGGTAGTTATAATCATGGTCGTGAGTGTTATAATCATAGTAGTCATTGTTAAATTCATGGTCATGTTTGTTATAGGCATAGTCGTGGCTGTTATAATCATAGTCGTTGTTGTTATATTTATGGTCATGGTTGTTATATTCATGGTCGTGGTTGTTATAATCATGGTAGTGATTGTTAATTCATGGTCATGATTGTTATAATCATATTCGTGGTTGTTATAACCATGGTCGTGGTTGTTATATTCATACTCCTGGTTTTGATCATTCTCATGGTTGTTATAATCATAGTTGTGTTAGTTATAATCATGGTCGTGAGTGTTATAATCATGGTCGTGGTTGTTTTAATCATGGTCCTGGTTGTTATAATCATTGTCGTGATTATGATCATAGTCGTGGTTGTTATAATCATGGTCATGGTTGTTATAATCATGGTGGTGGTTGTTATAATCAAGGTCGTAGTTGTTATAATCATGGTCGTGGTTGTTTTAATCATGGTCCTGGTTGTTATAATCATTGTCGTGATTATGATCATAGTCGTGGTTGTTATAATCATAGTCTTGTTTGTTTTAATCATGGTCGTTAGTGTGATAATCATGGTCGTGGTTGTTATAATCATGGCCGTGGTTGTTATAATCATTGTCGTGGTTGTTTTAATCATAGTCGTGGTTTTGATCATTCTCGTGGTTGTTATAATCATAGTTGTGGTAGTTATAATCATGGTCGTGAGTGTTATAATCATAGTAGTCATTGTTAAATTCATGGTCATGTTTGTTATAGGCATAGTCGTGGCTGTTATAATCATAGTCGTTGTTGTTATATTTATGGTCATGGTTGTTATATTCATGGTCGTGGTTGTTATAATCATGGTCGTGATTGTTAATTCATGGTCATGATTGTTATAATCATATTCGTTGTTGTTATAACCATGGTCGTGGTTGTTATATTCATACTCCTGGTTTTGATCATTCTCATGGTTGTTATAATCATAGTTGTGTTAGTTATAATCATGGTCGTGAGTGTTATAATCATGGACGTGGTTGTTTTAATCATGGTCCTGGTTGTTATAATCATTGTCGTGATTATGATCATAGTCGTGGTTGTTATAATCATGGTCATGGTTGTTATAATCATGGTGGTGGTTGTTATAATCAAGGTCGTAGTTGTTATAATCATGGTCGTGGTTGTTTTAATCATGGTCCTGGTTGTTATAATCATTGTCGTGATTATGATCATAGTCGTGGTTGTTATAATCATATTCGTGGTTGTTATAATCACGTTCATGGTTGCTATAATCATGGTCATGGTTGTTAATATCATGGTCAAGGTTGTTATAATGAGGGTCCTGGTTGTTATAATCATTGTCGTGGCTATGATCACAGTCGTGGTTTTTATATTCATGGTCGTGTTTGTTATAGCCATCGTCGTGGTTGTTATATTCATAGTCGTGGTTTTGATTATTCTCGTGGTTGTTATAATCATAGTTGTGGTAGTTATAATCATGGTTGTGGTTGTTATAATCATGGTCGTGGTTATGATCATTATTGTGGTTGGTATAATCATGATCGTGGTTATGAAATTAGTCGTGGTTGTTATAGTCATAGTCGTAGTTGTTATAATCATGGTCGTGGTTTTCATAATCATGGTCGTAGTTGATATAATCATGCTCGTGTTTATTATAATCATGGTCGTGGTTGTTATAATCATGGTCGTGGTTGTTATAATCATAGTCGTGGTTGTTATAATCATGGTCGTGGTTGTTATAATTACAGTTGTGGTTGTTATAATTATGGTCGTGGGTGTTATAATCATAGTCGTGGTTGTTATAATCATGGCTATGGTTGCTATAATCATGGTTGTGGTTGTTATAATCATGGTCGTGGTTGTTATATTCATGATCGTGGTTGTTATGATAATAGTCGTGGTTGTTATAATCATGGTCGCAGTTGGTATAATCATGGTCGTGGTTATTATAATCATGGTCGTGGTTGTTCTAATCATGGTCGTGGTTATTATACTCATGGTCGTGGTAGTTGTAATCATGGTCGTGGTTGTTATAATGATTATCGTGGTTGTTATAATCATGGTCGTGGTTATGATCATAGTCGTGGTTGCTATAATCATGGCTGTGGTTGTTATAATCACGGTCGTGGCTGTTATAATCATGGTCGGGGTTGTTATATTCGTGGTTGTTATAATCATGATCGTGGTTGTTATAATAATGGTCGTGGTTGTTATAATCATATTCGTGATTGTTATTAGCATAGTCGTGGATGTTATAATCATATCGTGGTTGTTATATTCGTGGTCGTGGTTGTTATAATCATTGTCGTGTTTGTTATAATCATGGTCGTGGGTGATATAATCATAGTCATGGTTATTATAATCATGGTTATTATAATCATGGTCATGATTGTTATAATCATGGTCGTGGTTGTTATATACATGGTCGTGGTTGTTATAATCATGGTCTTGGTTGTCATAATAATAGTTGTGGTTGTTATATTCATAGTCGTGGTTGTTATAATCATGGTCGTGGGTGTTATAATCATAGTCATGATTGTTATAGGCATAATCGTGGTTGTTATAATCATGGTCCTGGTTGTTATAATCATGGTCCTGGTTGTTATAATCATGGTCCTGGTTGTTTTAATCGTAGTCGTGGGTGATATAATCATAGTCGTGGTTGTATTAATCATGGTCGTGGTATATGATCATAGTCATGGTTGTTATAATCACGGACGTGGTTGTTATAATCATGATCGTGGTTGTTATAATCATAGTCGTGGTTGTTAAAATCATGGTTGTGGTTGCTATAATCATATCGTGGATGTTATAATCATGGCTATGGTTGCTATAATCATGGTTGTGGTTGTTATAATCATGGTCGTGGTTGTTATAATCATTTTCGTGGTTGTTATAATCATGGTCGTAGTTGATATAATCATGATCGTGGTTGTTATAATCATGGTTGTGGTTGTTAGAATCAGGGTCGTGGTTATGGTCATGGTCGTGGTTGTTATAATCATGGTCCTGGTTGTTATAATCATTGTCGTGGCTATGATCATAGTCGTGGTTGTTATAATCATAGTCGTGTTTGTTTTAATCATGGTCGTTAGTGTGATAATCATGGTCGTGGTTGTTATAATCATATTCGTGGTTGTTATAATCATGGTCGTGGTTGCTATAATCATGGTCATGGTTGTTAATATCATGGTCAAGGTTGTTATAATCATGGTCATGATTGTTATAATCATGGTCGTGGTTGTTATAATCATGGCCGTGGTTGTTGTAATCATAGTCGTGGTTGTTATAATCATAGTGTGGTTGTTATAATCATGTTCGTGGTTGTTATAATCAATGGTCGTGGTTGTTATATTCATGGTCGTGGTGGTTATGATCATAGTCTTGGTTGTTATGATCTTAGTCGTGGTTGTTATAATCATAGTCGTGGTTGTTATAATCATGGTCGTTGTTGATATAATCATGGCCGCGGTTGGTATAATCATGGTCGTGGTTGTTATAATCATGGTCGTGGTTGTTCTAATCATGGTTCTGGTTATTATACTCATGGCCGCAGTTGGTATAGTCATAGTCGTAGTTGTTATAATCATGGTCGTGGTTGTTATAATCATGGTCCTGGTTGTTATAATCAGTGTCGTGGCTATGATCATAGTCGTGGTTGTTATAATCATAGTCTTGTTTGTTTTAATCATGGTCGCTAGTGTGATAATCATGGTCGTGGTTGTTATAATCATATTCGTGGTTGTTATAATCATTGTCGTGGTTGCTATAATCATGGTCATGGTTGTTAATATCATGGTCAAGGTTGTTATAATCATGGTCATGATTGTTATAATCATGGTCGAGGTTGCTATAATCATGGTGATGGTTGTTAATATCATGGTCAAGGTTGTTATAATCATGGTCATGATTGCTATAATCATGGTCATGGTTGTTATAATCATGGTCGTGGTTGATATAATCATGGTCGTGGTTGTTATAATCATTGTTCGTGGTTGATATAATCACGGTCGTGGTTGTTATAATCATGATCGTGGTTATGATCATAGTCGTGGTTGTTATAATCAAGATCGTGTTTGTTATAATTATGTTCGTGGTTGCTATAATCATGGTCGTGGTTGTTATAATCATGGTTGTGACTGCTATAATCATAGTCGTGGTTGTTATAATCATGGCTATGGTTGCTATAATCATGGTTGTGGTTGTTATAATCATGGTCGTGGTTGGTATAATCATGGTCGTGGTTTTCATAATCATGGTCGTAGTTGATATAATCATGATCGTGTTTCTTATAATCATGGTCGTGGTTGTTATAATCATGGTCGTGGTTGTTATAATCATAGTCGTGGTTGTTATAATCATGGTCGTGGTTGTTATAATTACAGTCGTGGTTGTTATAATCATATAATCACATAATCATGGTTGGTTGTTGTTATAATCATGGTCGTGGTTGTTATAATCATATGGTATAATCATGGTCGTGGTTGTTATAATCATAGTCGTGGTTGTTATAATCATGGTCGTGGTTGTTATAATCATGGTCGTGGTTGTTATAATAGTCGTTGTTGTTATAATCATGGTCGTGGTTGTTATAATCATGGTCGTGGTTGTTATATTCATGGTCGTGGTTGTTATAGTCGTGGTTGTTATGGTCGTGGTTGTTATAATCATGGTCGTGGTTGTTATAATCATGGTCGTGGTTGTTATATTCTTGGTCGTGGTTATTATGATAATAGTCGTTGTTGTTATAATCATGGTCGTGGTTGTTATAATCATGGTCGTGGTTGTTATATTCATGGTCGTGGTTGTTATGATAATAGTCGTGGTTGTTATGATCTTCGTCGTGGTTGTTATGATCTTCGTCGTGGTTGTTATAATTATGGTCTTGGTGGTTATAATCATGGTCGTTGTTGTTATAATCATGGTCGCGGTTGCTATAATCATGGTCATGGTTGTTAATATCATGGTTAAGGTTGTTATAATCATGGTCATGATTGTTATAATCATGGTCGAGGTTGCTATAATCATGGTGATGGTTGTTAATATCATGGTCAAGGTTGTTATAATCATGGTCATGATTGCTATAATCATGGTCATGGTTGTTATAATCATGGTCGTGGTTGATATAATCATGGTCGTGGTTGTTATAATCATGGTCGTGGTTGATATAATCACGGTCGTGGTTGTTATAATCATGATCGTGGTTATGATCATAGTCGTGGTTGTTATAATCAAGATCGTGATTGTTATAATTATGTTCGTGGTTGCTATAATCATGGTCGTGGTTGTTATAATCATGGTTGTGACTGCTATAATCATAGTCGTGGTTGTTATAATCATGGCTATGGTTGCTATAATCATGGTTGTGGTTGTTATAATCATGGTCGTGGTTGGTATAATCATGGTCGTGGTTTTCATAATCATGGTCGTAGTTGATATAATCATGATCGTGTTTCTTATAATCATGGTCGTGGTTGTTATAATCATGGTCGTGGTTGTTATAAGTATAGTCGTGGTTGTTATAATCGTCGTGGTTGTTATATCATAGTCGTGGTTGTTATAATCATGGTCGTGGTTGTTATAATCATGGTCGTGGTTGAGGTTATTATGGTCGTGGTTGTTATAATCATGGTCGTGGTTGTTATAATCATGGTCATGGTTGTTATATTCATGGTCGTGGTTGTTATGATAATAGTCGTGGTTGTTATGATCTTCGTCGGGTTGTTATAATCATGGTCGTGGTTGTTATAATCATGGTCGTTGTTGTTATAATCATGGTCGCGGTTGGTATAATCATGGTCGTGGTTGTTATAATCATAGTCGTGGTTGTTATAATCATGGTCGTGGTTGTTATAATCATGGTCGTGGTTGTTATATTCTTGGTCGTGGTTATTATGATAATAGTCGTTGTTGTTATAATCATGGTCGTGGTTGTTATAATCATGGTCGTGGTTGTTATATTCATGGTCGTGGTTGTTATGATAATAGTCGTGGTTGTTATGATCTTCGTCGTGGTTGTTATGATCTTCGTCGTGGTTGTTATAATTATGGTCTTGGTGGTTATAATCATGGTCGTTGTTGTTATAATCATGGTCGCGGTTGGTATAATCATGGTTGTGGTTGTTATAATCATAGTCGTGGTTGTTATAATCATGGTCGTGGTTGTTATATTCTTGGTCGTGGTTGTTATAATTACAGTCGTGGTTGTTATAGTCATGGTTGTGGGTGATATAATCATAGTCGTGGTTGTTATAATCATGGTCGTGGTTGTTATAATCATGGTCGTGGTTGTTATATTCATGGTCGTGGTTGTTATGATAATAGTCGTGGTTGTTATGACCTTAGTCGTGGTTGTTATAATCATGGTCGTGGTTGTTATAATCATGGTCGTTGTTGTTCTAATCATGGTCGTGGTTATTATACTCATGGGCGTGGTAGTTGTAATCATGGTCGTGGTTGTTATAATGATTGTCGTGGTTGTTATAATCATGGTCGTGGTTATGATCATAGTCGTGGTTGCTATAATCATGGCTGTAGTTGTTATAATCACGGTCGTGGCTGTTATAATCATTGTCGGGGTTGTTATCTTCGTGGTTGTTATAATCATGATCGTGGTTGTTATAATCATGGTCGTGGTTGTTATAATCACGGTAGTGGTTGTTATAATCAATGTCGTGGTTGTTATAATCATTGTCGTGGTTATGATCATGGTCGTGGTTGGTACAATCATGATCGTGGTTATGATATTAGTCATGGTTGTTATAATCATGGTCGTGGTTGATATAGTCATGGTCGTGGTTGTTATAATCATGATCGTGGTTATTGTGGTGGGATGAAATCCTAGACAAGGTTCTTCAAACTCCAGAGCACGAGCAGTAGATATATTCAATAAGTAGTACAAGACTTGGCGGGATAGCCGACCGATACAGAAGCGAGCACAAGGGACTCCGTGCCGTAGGCAGGCCGAAGCCGATCTGAGGGAAGTTAACTAGCTAGGCAAGGAGAGTTGCTAGACATTACTAGGACAATAAATGAGGTCTTCTAGTTACTTGACTAGCGCGGTGCAGACATAGTATATCGGGACATAGTAAGTGAACATAGGCATTAGACATAAGCATAGATATCAGACATGCTATAATAATATATAGTAATACAGACATGTGAATAAATGGAACAATGAATGGTAACAGAGTCTTGGCGTCAGGCGTGTTCACATATCTTGGTATTTACATATCTATACACCTCCCTCCCCCTTTACGCTCGTAGTGCAATCTCGAGCGGCTACGGACTCTTTTTCCATGAGTCGTGGGGAGCGGCGAGGGACAATGGGAGGATCAACTGACGACCTTCGTTCCTGGTCTGGGCAAGGGGACACAGGGGACGGGGAGGAAGGTTCGTCACTAGAGGATGGCACTGGGCGGAGGTGGCGTCTGTTTCGCCACCACACACGACCACTGGGGAGGCGGACTTGGTACGAACGAGACTCGCCACGGCCCATGACGACCCCGACCTTGTCCCAGCGGTGTGACGTCGGGTCCTGGATTCGTACTTGCTGGCCGACGGTCAACCTGGGAAGGGGGCGGGCGTGGGCGTCATAGTGGCTTGTCACTTGGGCCATCCGGGCAGCCTCACGGCGGTCACACTCGTCCGCCTTGATCTGCCATTCATCTAAGAAGGACTGGGGGTGGGCAGACACACAAGTACGAAGGGGGCGGCCATACAACACCTGGGCAGGAGAGCGTCCGGCGGGGGTAGGGGTGTTACGGAGTTCCAGTAGGCCCCTGTCGAACTCCTCGCAGTCCAGGTTCCCCGTTGGTGCTGTCTTGAGGATGAGGTATTTTGCGGACTTTACCGCTGCCTCGGCGTGGCCATTCGCCTGCGGTTAATGAGGGGAGGTGACGATGTGGTGGACGCCCCAGCGTTCGGCGAAGATCTTGAACTCGTGGCTATTGAACGGGGGCCCACCGTCGGTTCGGAGGCGGAGAGGCACTCCGACTTCCCGGAAGAAGCAACAAAACATCCGGATGACCCTGGAAGAGGTGGTGTCCCGACCACAGGGAACTACCACGGGCCATCCAGAGAGCCTGTCGGCGACCACCAGGAACAACTTTCCGGCCACATGAAAGAAGTCGACGGACACGGACTCAAAGGGCCACTTCGGGAGGTCATTGCACAAGTACGGCTCTTGTTGCTGGCTGGGCTGGAGTTGCTGGCAAGGCTCATAGGCCTCAACCGTGCTTTTAATATCGGCGTCAATACCAGGGCAGAAGACGGTCTGACGGGCTCTGCGCCTGGTGGCTTCAACGCCGCGGTGGCTGTCATGGAGGCGGGATAAGGTGCGCCGGCGGAGGGCAGCGGGAACGACGATCCTGGGGCCGTATAACACCAGCTCTCCGTCCGCATAGAGGCTATCCCTTTGCTTCCAGAAGGGGAGGGCGGAGGCGTGAATGTCGTAGCGGTTGGTGGGGAATCCAGCGGAGACGTAGTCGAGGAGTTGGACGTATGCCGGGTCTTGAGCGGCCGCGATGCGAAGCTCCTGGAGAGTCCTATCGTCTTCGATGGAGGGCGTCGGCGTCGTCTTATCAGCAAGAGAAGTGGCTGTGTGTGTCACTAAAGACCGAACGTGAGCCGCGGCCGTGGTACAGTCGACTTCATCTTCAGGTGTGGGGCGACTAACAGGGGCTCGGGAGAGGGCGTCTGGTATGTACAGAAGCTTCCCAGCGCGCCACACAGCTGTAAAGACGTAGGGGGCGGTCTTCTCTTTGAGACGTTGGAGGCGAGGATTTTCGATGGCGTCCAACGTGTAGTGATTGAGGATGGGTATGAGCGGGCTATGGTCCGTCATGAGGGTGAAATGCCCAAGGCCGAACAGGTAAAGGCGGCACTTGGCCATAGCCCAGGCGACTGCCAGCATCTCTAGTTCGATGGTGGCGTATCTGGTCTCCGTGTTGGTCAAAAACCTGGAGCCACACTGAACTAAGCGCAGTCTACCCTGGCCGTGATCTTGAAGGAGGGCATATCCGAGGCCATATAGACGGGAGGCGTCGGTCTGGAGGACCACTGGTAAGGACGGGTCGAAGGGTGCCAAGACTGGTGGTGACAGCAACGCCTTCTTAACATTCCTGAACGCTAGGTCGTGGTCAGGAGTCCAGAGGAAAGAGCGCTTGGGGCTCAAGAGGGGGCGTAGAGGTTGGGCTGATGTGGCGATTTTAGGGGAGAAGTCGGCCAGCTGATTTACCAGGCCCATAAACGAGCGAAGGTCGGTCAGGTTCGCTGGAGTAGGGAAGTCCCTGATGGCCTTGACCTTCTCCTCATCAGCTGAGATCCCCTCTGGCGAGATGTTGTAGCCGCAGTAGTTAACTTGGGAGGCGGCGACCACAAATTTATCTTTGTTCAGGGTGATGCCATGGGCACGACATCTTGTGAGCATCAGATGAACTCGGTTCAAGTGGGCCGGGAGATCATCGTCGAAGAGCAGGATGTCATCTACGACCTTCACGCAGTTGGTGACACCCTGCAGAGCCATATCCCCACGGAGGCAGTACGCATCCCCCGTTGCTGCGAAGCCCATGGGTCCGCGGCAGTGTTGGAAGCGGCCGTGGGCGTGATGAATGTAGTGAGGTGGCGATCTTCTTCCGCCAGGTCGACTTGCCAGTACCCATGTAGTGCATCCGCCGTGGTAAAGAACTTTGCAGACGGGGTGACGCTGCAGACTGCTTGGATGGGCGTAGGCGATGGATGGGCGGGACGGGAGACCTGCGAGTTGAGATGGGTGAGGTCCACTGTGATGCGAACACCTACAGGCTTGGGTGCCAAGACCATAGGGTGGCACCACTCGGAGGGCTCCTCACCGGCGTGTCTGATGATCCCCTGCTGCACCAGAGAATCGAGCTCCGCCTTCACCTTGTCCCGTAGGGCAAAGGGGATAGGCCTGGGTGTATGGATGGCGAAAGGCGTCGCGCCAGGCTTGAGGTGGATTCTCATCGGGGGGCCTGTCATCTTCTTGAGCGGCGTCTTCTGGAGGTCGGACTTGGAGACAAGGACGTCGCTGAACTGACGAAGAAAGAACTCCCGGGCGGCAGCAGGTGTGGTCATGGCTGAAACAGGTATCTCTGCACACCTGTTGAGGTGTGTCACGGCGAGGATGGGCTTTGGGAACTCGGATGAGACGATGGCCAAGTCCTGACAATGGCCACATGACAAGAGAGGGGTTTGGATGCCCTCATGGACGTGGACTGTGGCAAGGCAAGACTTGGGACCGAGCTGTAGTGTTGCCTTGAAGCAACCCAAAGGTGGAGACATCGGGGACCCGTCCGCTGTGAGCACGTCGTTCATGGCTGTGGGTGACAGGCTACTCCTGGGAATGTTGAGGGCGTCCAGGTGTGTTGGTCCAATCACCGTGATGTCCGCGCCCGTGTCAGGTATCATCAGGAGGTTGGAAGAGTTGGTACCGTAGGACAGACGAACATTGACGGGCTTGGGGGACCTGTCACTCGAGGCATCATCCACGCGTCGGCATCCTTTGTTGTTCTTGGGAGACGGTGGTGTGGACGTTCTGTCGGGCTGTGAAGAGACGTTTTGACCTGGAGATGGAGGCTTCTTGGTGGACCTGCAACACTTGGCGAAGTGTCCTTGCTTGTTGCAAGCGTTGCATGAGACCTTGTTGGCAGGACATCGAGTTGTGCGGGGCCAATGGCCTTGAAACCCGCAGTTTCGACATTTACTATCAGCCGCAGGGCACTTTCCTGGACCGTGCTGGCGCTGACAGTTTCTGCAGGATTCGGGAGAAGAAACTGGTGACTGTGACGGGGGCTGTGGAGAGGACGCCGTCTGCATCTGGCGTTGATTCCTCTTGTAGGTGGAGACGGCGTGAACTTGAGATGGCGATGAGTGTATAGCTGAGGCAGCCTCTCTTGTGGCCTCATACGACCTGCAACAGGTGACGAAGTCGGTGAGGGAAGAGGCGGCGTCGAGGGTGAGGAGTTTCTGAAGCAGGTCCTCGTCACGTACACCCATCAGCAAGATCATCTTGAGCTGGATCTCAGCACAGGTTACAGGATCGCCTGTACATAGGTCCACCTCGGCTGCTAGGTCCTTAAGTCGTGCATAGAAGTCTGAGAATGATTCCCCAGAAGCTTGTTTGCAGGATAGCAGTTCCCTACGAAGCAAAGCTTCATATCGGAGGCCTCGGAAATGACTCTGCAAGGCGTTTAAAACCTCTGTCACTGACATGGGGGAGTCAGGGGGAATGGCTAGCGTGTGCTCTAGGGGGCGTTGAACATCGAGTGAAATGCACGATCTTAATTGGATGAGTTGTTTATGAGGGGGCATTCGGTTGAGGTCAGACATAACAGCAAAGTCTTCGAAACGACGTCGCCATTGACGGTATACTTGATATGTTGCATCAGATTGAAGAGGTGGGGGGCTGGGAACTGAAGACTTGCTGTGCAGGGGTGTACTCGAGACGGCAGGTAATGGAGGAGGCACGGAGAGGTCGACGAGAGTTGAGACTGGAGCAGGTGGTTGAGAAGGCACTGAGGTATACCCAAGGGGGATAGGTGACGTGTGAGGAGGCGTTGTCTGAAGGATAGATGAAGAGGCTGAAGCTGGCGAATTGGTTGTGGCAGCTGGTGAAGTCGTCCTCGTTGCCAGCAATTCCAATAGTTCCAGGAATTTGCGGTTATCAGCTTGGTGTTGTTGTTGAAGTTGAAGACGGTAAGCTGATTCCTCTGACTGTCTTGACAATTCCTCTTGACGTCGTTTTTCCTCCTCTAATTGACGTCTTTGGGCTTCCTTCTCTTGGGAAACTTGTAGGAAGTGAAGTAACTGACGTATATCCTGGCTCCCATCCTTTGAATTTGGCGCGCCCAGCGTGTGAGGCTTCGTCTTCCTCATAATCCTCATATAAATTTCCCAGCAAATCGTCGTAGTCGGACATCTCGTGTTTGGTATGGTTGCGATGGGAAAGACAAGGAGAATAAGGTGAAGTGCTATGTTTTCGTCAATGTACTTGCCTAAGTGCAGGAACTGGCGGGCAAGTAAAAGAGTATTGACTGTAATATTTGTGAAGTGAGAGGAGGCGGCTGGCGGTGGTGTATTCCTCCGCGCGCCCGGGAGAGATGTCGGTGATGACTCAATCGAAGGGGAGACAGGCAGTGGCCTGGGGGCCGGCGGAGACGGAGGATGTATGCCGGAAGTGCTGTCTTGGAAACTGGGCTGAAGGCGTTTCTGCTACCTGTAGGGCCGCAGAAACATAGCAAAGAGACATAAAAGGCACTGCACTTCACAAGGTCACAAAGCACTTTAAATCCAACGGCACTGTGGAGTATATCTTCTGGGCGGGAAACAGACGAGGCCGGGCTCTTGAGACTTGTCAACTGTAGTGGTGGAGCTACTCATCTGCGCCATGTGGTGGGATAAAATCCTAGACAAGGTTCTTCAAACTCCAGAGCACGAGCAGTAGATATATTCAATAAGTAGTACAAGACTTGCCGGGATAGCCGACCGATACAGAAGCGAGCACAAGGGACTCCGTGCCGTAGGCAGGCCGAAGCCGATCTGAGGGAAGTTAACTAGCTAGGCAAGGAGAGTTGCTAGACATTACTAGGACAATAAATGAGGTCTTCTAGTTACTTGACTAGCGCGGTACAGACATAGTATATCGGGACATAGTAAGTGAACATAGGCATTAGACATAAGCATAGATATCAGACATGCTATAATAATATATAGTAATACAGACATGTGAATAAATGGTACAATGAATGGTAACAGAATCTTGGCGTCAGGCGTGTTCACATATCTTGGTATTTACATATCTATACAGTTATGATCATAGTCGTGGTTCTTATAATCAAGGTCGTGGTTGTTATAATCATGGTCGTGGTTGCTATAATCACGGTCGTGGTTGTTATAATCATGGTTGTGGTTGTTATAATCATAGTCGTGGTTGGTATAATCATGGTCGTGGTTGTTATAATCATGGTTGTGGTTGTTATAATCATGGTTGTGGTTATTATAATCATGGTCCTGGTTGTTATAATTATGGTCCTGGTCGTTATAATCGTGGTCGTGGGTGATATAATCATAGTCGTTGTTGTTATAATCATGGTAGTGGTTGTTATAATTATGGTCGTGGTTGTAATAATCATAGTCGTGGTTGTATTAATCATGGTCGTGGTATATGATCATAGTCATGGTTGTTATAATCACGGACGTGGTTGTTATAATAATAATCGTGGTTGTTATAATCATGGTCGTGGTTGTTATAATCATGGTTATGGTTGCTATAATCATGGTTGTGGTTGTTATAATCATGGTCGTCGTTGTTATAATCTTTTTCGTGGTTGTTATAATCATGATCGTGGTTGTTATAATCATGATCGTGGTTGTTATAATCATGGTCGTGGTTGTTATAATCATGGCTGTGGTTGTTATATTCATAGTCGTGGTTGTTATAATCATGGTCGTGGTTCTTATAATCATGGTCGTGGTTGTCATATTCATGGTCGTGGTTGTATGATCATATTCGTGGTTGTTATGATCTTAATCGTGGTTGTTATAATCATGGTCGTGGTTGTTATAATCATGGTCGTTGTTGATATAATCATGGCCACGGTTGGTATAATCATGGTCGTGGTTGTTATAATCATGGTCGTGGTTGTTCTCATCATGGTCGTAGTTATTATTCTCATGGTCGTGGTTGTTGTAATCATGGTCCTGTTTGTTATAATCACGGTCGTGGTTATTATAATCATAGTCGTGGTTGTTATAATCATGGTCCTGGTTGTTATGATCATGGTCCTCCTTGTTATAATCATGGTCGTGGGGGTTATAATCATTGTCGTTGTTGCTATAATCATAGTCGTGGTTGTTATAATCATGGTCCTGGTTGTTATATTCATGGTCGCGGTTGGCATAATCATGGTCGTGGTTGTTATAATCATAGTCGTGGTTGGTATAATCATGGTCGTGGTTATTATACTCATGGTCGTGGTTGTTGTAATCATGGTCGTTGTTGTTATAATTATTGTCGTGGTTGTTATAATCATGGGCGTGGTTTGGATCATAGATCGTGGTTGTTATAATCATGGTTGTGGTAGATATAATCATGGTCGTGAGTGTTATAATCAAGGTCGTGGTTCTTATAATCATGGTTGTGGTTGTTATAATCACGGTCGTGGCTGTTATAATCATGGGCGGGGTTGTTATATTCGTGGTTGTTATAATCATGATCGTGGTTGTTATAATCATGGTCGTGGTTGTTATAATCACGGTCGTGGTTGTTATAATCATAGTCGTGGTTGTTATAATCATGGTCGTGGTTGTTATAATCATAGGTCATGGTTGTTATAATCATGGTCGTGGTTGTTATAATCATGGTCATGATTGTTATAATCATATTCGTGGTTGTTATAACCATGGTCGTGGTTGTTATAATCATAGTCCTGGTTTTGATCATTCTCATGGTTGTTATAATCATAGTTGTGTTAGTTATAATCATGGTCGTGGTCGTTATAATCATGGTCGTGGTTGTTAAAATCATGGTCATGGTCGTTATAATCATGGTCGTGGTTGTTATAATCATGGTCGTAGTTGTTATAATCATTGTCGTGGTCGTTATAATCATGGTCGTGGTTGTTATAATCATGGTCGTAGTTGTTATAATCATTGTCGTGGTTGTTATAATCATGGTCATGGTTGTTATAATCATTGTCGTGGCTATGATCATAGTAATAGTTGTTATAATCATAGTTGTGTTTATTTTAATCATGGTCGCTAGGGTGATAATCATGGTCGTGGTTGTTATAATCATATTTGTGGTTGTTATAATCACGTTCGTGGTTGATATAATCATTGTCGTGGTTGGTATAATCATGATCGTGGTTATGATCATAGTCGTGGCTGTTATAATCAAGATCGTGTTTGTTATTATCATGGTCGTGGTTGATATAATCATGGTCGTGGTTGTTATAATCATGGTCGTGGTTGTTATAATCACGTTCGTGGTTGATATAATCATTGTCGTGGTTGGTATAATCATGATCGTGGTTATGATCATAGTCGTGGCTGTTATAATCAAGATCGTGTTATTATCATGGTCGTGGTTGCTATAATCATGGTCGTGGTTGTTATAATCATGGTTGTGGTTGTTATAATCATATTCGTGGTTGGTATAATCATGGTCGTGGTTGTTATAATCATGGTTGTGGTTATGATCATAGTCGTGGTTGCTATAATCATGGCTGTGGTTGTAATAATCACGGTCGTGGCTGTTATAATCGTGGTCGGGGTTGTTATGGGCATATTCGTGGTTGTTGTAAACATGGTCGTGGTTATGATGATAGTCGTGGTTGCTATAATCATGGCTGTGGTTGTTATAATCACGGTCGCAGCTGTTATAATCATGGTCGGGGTTGTTTTATTCGTGGTTTTCATAATCATGATCGTGGTTGTTATAATCATGGTCCTGGTTGTTATGATCATAGTCGTGGTTGTTTTGATTTTAGTCGTGGTTGTTATAATCATGGTCGTGGTTGTTATAATCATGGTCGTTGTTGTTATAATCATGGTCGCGGTTGGTATAATCATGGTCGTGGTTGTTATAATCATAGTCGTGGTTGGTATAATCATAGTCGTGGTTATTATACTCATGGTCGTGGTTGTTGTAATCATGGTCGTGGTTGTTATAATTATTTTTGTGGTTGTTATAATCATGGGCGTGGTTTTGATCATAGATCGTGGTTGTTATAATCATAGTTGTGGTAGATATAATCATGGTCGTGAGTGTTATAATCAAGGTCGTGGTTGTTATAATCATGGTTGTGGTTGTTATAATCACGGTCGTGGCTGTTATAATCATGGGCGGGGTTGTTATATTCGTGGTTGTTATAATCATGATCGTGGTTGTTATAATCATGGTCGTGGTTGTTATGATCACGGTCATGGTTGTTATAATCATAGTCGTGGTTGTTATAATCATGGTCGTGGTTGTTATAATCATAGTCGTGGTTGTTATATTCATGGTCGTGGTTTTTATAATCATGGTCATCGTTGTTATAATCATGGTCGTGGTTGTTATAATCATGGTCATGGTTGTTATAATCATGGTCGTGGTTTTTATAATCATGGTCGTAGTTGTTATAATCATTGTCGTGGTTGTTATAATCATGGTCCTGGTTGTTATAATCATTGTCGTGGCTATGATCATAGTAATAGTTGTTATAATCATAGTTGTGTTTGTTTTAATCATGGTCGCTAGTGTGATAATCATGGTCGTGGTTGTTATAATCATATTCGTGGTTGTTATAATCACGTTCGTGGTTGATATAATCATTGTCGTTGTTAATATAATCATGATCGTGGTTATGATCATAGTCGTGGCTGTTATAATCAAGATCGTGTTTGTTATTATCATGGTCGTGGTTGCTATAATCATGGTCGTGGTTGTTATAATCATGGTTGTGGTTGTTATAATCATAGACGTGGTTGTTATAATCATGGTCGGGGTTGTTATGGGCATAGTCGTGGTTGTTGTAAACATGGTCGTGGTTATGATGATAGTCGTGGTTGCTATAATCATGGTTGTGGTTGTGATAATCACGGTCGCGGCTGTTATAATCATGGTCGGGGTTGTTTTATTCGTGGATTTCATAATCATGATCGTGGTTGTTATAGTCATGGTCCTGGTTGTTATGGTCATAGTCGTGGTTGTTATGATTTTAGTCGTGGTTGTTATAATCATGGTCGTGGTCGTTATAATCATGGTCGTTGTTGTTATAATCATGGTCGCGGTTGGTATAATCATGGTCGTGGTTGTTATAATCATAGTCGTGGTTGGTATAATCATAGTCGTGGTTATTATACTCATGGTCGTGGTTGTTGTAATCATGGTCGTGGTTGTTATAATTATTTTTGTGGTTGTTATAATCATGGTCATGATTGATATAATCATATTCGTGGTTGTTATAACCATGGTCGTGGTTGTTATAATCATAGTCGTGGTTGTGTTAGTTATAATCATGGTCGTGAGTTTTATAATCATGGTCGTGGTTGCTATAATCATGGTCATGGTTGTTTTAATCATGATCGTACTTGTTATAATCATGGTCGTAGTTGTTATAATCTTGGTCGTGGTTGTTATAATCATGGTCCTGGTTGTTATAATCACGGTCGTCGTTGATATAATCATAGTCGTGGTTGTTATATTCATGGTCGTGGTTGTTATAATCAAAGTCGTGGTTGTTATAATCATCGTCGTGGGAGTTATAATCATTGTCGTGGTTGCTATAATCAAAGTCGTGGTTGTTATAATCATGGTCCTGGTTGTTATAATCATGGTCCAGGTTGATATAATCATGGTTGTGGGTGAAATAATCATAGTCGTGGTTGTTATAATCATGGTCGTGGTTGTTATAATCATGGTCGTGGTTGTTATATTCATGGTCGTGGTTGTTATGATCATAGTCGTGGTTGTTATGATCTTAGTCGTGGTTGTTCTAATCATGGTCGTGGTTGTTATAATGGTTGTCGTGGTTGTTATAATCATGGTCGTGGTTATGATCATCGTCGTGGTTGCTATAATCATGGCTTTGGTTGTTATAATCACGGTCGTGGCTGTAATCATGGTCGGGGTTGTTATAATCATAGTATTGGTTGTTATAATCATGGTAGTCGTTGTTATAATCATGGTTGAGGTTGTTATAATCATGGTTGGGGTTGTTATGGTCATAGTCGTGGTTGTTATAATCATGTTCGTGGTTGTTATAATCATAGTCGTGGTTGGCATATTCATGGTCGTGGTTGTTATAATCATATCTTGGTTGTTATAACCATGGTCCTGGTTGTTATAATCATGGTCCTGGTTGTTATAATCATGGTCATGGGAGATATAATCATAGTCGTGGTTGTTATAATCATGGTCGTGGTTGTTATAATCATGGTTGTGGTTGTTATAATCATAGTCGCAGTTGTTATAATCATAGTGGTTGTATTATCATGGTCGTGGTTGCTAAAATCATAGTCCTGGTTGTTATAATCATGGTCGTAGTTGTTTTAATCATGGTCGTGGTGGTTTTAATCATGGTTGTGGTTGTTATAATCATGGTCGTGGTTGTTATAATCATGTCGTGGGTGTTGTAATCATGGTCGTGGTTATTATACCCATGGTCGTGGTTGTTGTAATCATGGTCGTGGTTGTTGTAATCACGGTCGTGGTTATGATCATAGTCGTGGTTGCAATAATCATGGTTGTGGTTGTTATAATCACGATCGTGGCTGTTATAATCATGGTCGGGGTTGTTTTATTCGTGGTTTTTATAATCATGATCGTGGTTGTTATAATCATGGTCCTGGATATTATGATCATAGTCGTGGTTGTTATGATTTTACTCGTTGTTGTTATAATCATGGTCGCGGTTAGTATAATCATGGTCGTGGTAGTTATAATCAGGGTCGTGGTTGTTCTAATCATGCTCGTGGTTATTATACTCATGGTCGTGGTTGTTGTAATCATGGTCGTGGTTGTTATTATGATTGTCGTGGTTGTTATAATCATGGTCATGATTGTTATAATCATATTCGTGGTTGTTATAACCATGGTCGTGGTTGTTATAATCATAGTCGTCGTAGTGTTAGTTATAATCATTGTCGTGAGTGTTATAATCATGGTCGTAGTTGCTATATTCATGGTCGTAGATGTTATAATCATGGTCCTGGTTGTTATAATCACGGTCGTGGTTGTTATAATCATAGTCGTTGTTGTTATATTCATGGTCGTGGTTGTTATAATCAAAGTCGTGGTTGTTATAATCATTGTCGTGGGGGTTATAATCATTGTCGATGTTGCTATAATCATAGTCGTGGTTGTTATAATCATGGTCCTGGTGGTTATAATCATGGTCCAGGTTGTTATATTCATGGTCGTGGTTGTTATAATCATAGTTGTGGTTGTTTGTTATGGTCGTGGTTGTTATAATCATGGTCGTGGTTGTTATAATCATGGTCGTGGGTGATAATCATAGTCGTGGTTGTTATAATCATGGTCGTGGTTGTTATAATCATGGTCGTGGTTGTTATATTCATGGTCGTGGTTGATATAATCACAGTCGTGGTTGTTATGATCTAGTCGTGGTTGGTATAATCATGGTCGTGGTTGTTATAATCATGGTCGTGGTTGTTATAATCATAGTCGTGGTTGTTCTAATCATGGTCGTGGTTATTATACTCATGGTCGTGGTTGTTGTAAACATGGTAGTGGTTGTTATAATGGTTGTCGTGGTTGTTATAATCATGGTCGTGGTTATGATCATAGTCGTGGTTGCTATAATCATGGCTTTGGGTGTTATAATCATGGTCAGGGTTGTTATATTCGTGGTTGTTATATTCATGGTCGTGGTTGTTATATTCATGGTCGTGGTTGTTATAATCATAGACGTGGTTGTTATGATCTAGTCGTGGTTGTTATAATCATGGTCATGGTTGTTATAATCATAGTCGTGGTTGTTCTAATCATGGTCGTGGTTATTATACTCATGGTCGTGGTTGTTGTAATCATGGTCGTGGTTGTTATAATGGTTGTCGAGATTGTTATAATCATGGTTGTGGTTATGATCATAGTCGTGGTTGCTATAATTATGGCTTTGGTTGTTATAATCATGGTTGGGGTTGATATAATCATGGTTGTGGTTGCTATAATCATGGTTGGGGTTGTTATAATCATGGTTGTGGTTGTTATAATCATTGTCGGGGTTGTTATATTCGTGGTTGTTATAATCATGATCGTGGTTGTTATAATCATGGTCGTGGTTGTTAAAATCATGTTCGTGGTTGTTATAATCATAGTCGTGGTTGGAATAATCATGGTCGTCGTTGTTATAATCATGGTTGTGGTTGTTATAATCATGGTCGTGATTGTTATAATCATGGTCGTGGGGGTTATAATCATGGTCGTGGTTGTTATAATCATATCGTGGTTGTAATAACCATGGTCCTGGTAGTTATAATCATGGTCCTGGTTGTTATAAGCATGGTCATGGGTGATATAATCATTGTCGTGGTTGTTATAATCATGGTCGTGGTTGTTATAATCATCGTCGTGGTTGTTATAATCATAGTCGCAGTTGTTATAATCATAGTGGTTGTATTATCATGGTCGTGGTTGCTAAAATCATAGTCCTGGTTGTTATAATCATGGTCGTAGTTGTTTTAATCATGGTCGTGGTGGTTTTAATCATGGTTGTGGTTGTTATAATCATGGTCGTGGTTGTTGTAATCATGGTTGTGGTTGTTATAATCATGGTCGTGGTTGCTATAATCATAGTCGTGGTTGGTATAATCATGGTCGTGGTTGTTATAATCATGTCGTGGGTGTTGTAATCATGGTCGTGGTTATTATACTCATAGTCGTGGTTGTTGTAATCATGGTCGTGGTTGTTGCAATCATGGTCGAGGTTATGATCATAGTCGTGGTTGCAATAATCATGGTTGTGGTTGTAATAATCACGATCATGGCTGTTATAAACATGGTCGAGGTTGTTTTTTTCGTGGTTTTTTTAATCATGATCGTGGTTGTTATAATCATGGTCGTGGTTGTTATAATCATAGTTGTGATTTTTGTTGGCATAGACGTGGTTGTTATAATCGTAGTCGTGGTTGTTATATTCATGGTTGTGGTTGTTATAATCATGGTCGTGGTTGTTATAATCATGGTCGTGGTTGTTATAATCATGGTCGTGGTTGTTATAATCACGGTCTTGGTTGTTATAATCATTGTCTTGGTTGTTATAATCATGGTCGTGGTTGTATTAATCATGGTCGTGGTAAATAATCATATTCGTGGTCGTTATAATCATGGACGTGGTTGTTATAATCATGGTCGTGGTTGATATATTCAAGGTCGTGGTTGCAATATTCATAGTCATGGTTGTTATAATCAAGGTTTTGGTTGTTATAATCATGGTCGTGGTTGTTATAATCATTGTCGTGGTTGTGATAATCATGGTCGTGGTTGTTATAATCATGGTCGTAGTTGATCTAATCTTGATCGTGGTTGTTATATTCATGGTCGTGGTTGATATAATCATGGTCGTACTTGTTATAATCCACGTCGTGGTAGTTATAATCATGGTGGTGGTTGTTATAAACATTGTCGTTTTTGTTATAATCATGCTCGTGGTTGTTATAATTACAGTCGTGGTTGTTATAATTATGGTCGTGGGTGATATATACATAGTAGTGGTTGCTACAATCATGGTCGTGGTGGTTATAATCATGGTCGTGGTTGTTATAATCATGGTCAAGGTTGTTATAATCATGGTTATAATTGTTATAATCATAGTCGTGGTTGTTATAACCATGGTCGTGGTTGATATAATCATAGTCGTGGTTGGTATAATCATGGTCGTGGTTGTTATAATCATGGTCGTGGTTGCTATAATCATGGTTGTGGTTGCTATAGGCATAGTCTTGGCTGTTATAATCATGGTCCTGTTTGTTATAGTCATGGTCGTGGTTGTTATAATCATGGTCGTGATTGTTATAATCATGGTCGTGGTTGTTATAATCATGGTCGTGGTTGTTATAATCATGGTCGTGGTTGCTATAATCATAGTCGTGTTTGGTATACTCATGGTCGTGGTTGTTATAATCATGTCGTGGTTGTTGTAATCATGGTCGTGGTTATTATACTCATGGTCGTGGTTGTTGTTATCATGGTCGTGGTTGTTGTAATCATGGTCGTGGTTATGATCATAGTCGTGGTTGCTATAATCATGGTTGTGGTTGTTATAATCACGATCGTGGCTGATATAATCATGGTCGGGGTTTTTTTCGTGGCTTTTATAATCATGATCGTGGTTGTTATATTCATGGTTGTGGTTGTTATAATCATAGTCGTCATTGTTGTAGGCATAGACGTGGTTGATATAATCAGAGTCGTGGTTGTTATAATCATGGTCGTGTTTGTCATAATCATGGTCGTGGTTGTTATAATCACTGTCGTGGTATATAACCATATTCGTGGTCGTTATAATCATGGACGTGGTTGTTATAATCATGGTCGTGGTTCTTATAATCATGGTCGTGGTTGTTATAATCAAGGTCGTGGTTGCTATATTCATAGTCATGGTTGCTATAATCATGGCTGTGGTTGTTATAATCATGGCTGTGGTTGTTATAATCATGGTTTTGGTTGTTATAATCATGGTCGTGGTTGTTATAATCATGGTCGTGGTTGTTATAATCATGGTCGTGGTTGTTATAATCATGGTCGTAGTTGATCTAATCTTGATCGTGGTTGTTATAATCATGGTCGTGGTTGCTATAATCATGGTCGTGCTTGTTATAATCCACGTCGTGGTAGTTATAATCATGGTCGTGGTTGATATAAACATAGTGGTTTTGTTATAATCATGGTCGTGGTTGTTATAATTACAGTCGTGGTTGTTATAATTATGGTCGTGGGTGATATATACATAGTGGTGGTTGCTACAATCATGGTCGTGGCTGTTATAGTAATAGTCGTGGTTGTTATAATCATGGTCAAGGTTGTTATAATCATGGTTATGATTGTTATAATAATGGTCGTGGTTGTTATAATCATAGTCGTTTTTTTATCATTCTCGTGGTTGTTATAATCATAGTTGTGGAAGAATAATCATTGTCGTGAGTGTTATAATCATGGTCATGATTGCTATAGGCATAGTCGTGGTTGTTATAATCATGGTCGCGGTTAGTATAATCATGGTCGTGGTTGTTATAATCATGGTCGTGGTTATTATACTCATAGTCGTGGTTGTTATAATCATGGTCGCGGTTGGTATAATCATGGTCGTAGTTGTTATAATCATGATCGTGGATGTTCTAATCATGGTCGTGGTTATTATACTCATAGTTGTGGTTATTATACTCATAGTTGTGGTTTTTGTAATCATCGTCGTGGTTGTTATAATGATTGTCGTGGGTGTTATAATCATGGTCGTGGTTATGATCATAGTCGTGGTTGCTATAATCATGGCTTTGGTTGTTATAATCACGGTCGTGGCTGTTATAATCTTGGTCGGGGTTGTTATATTCGTGGTTGTTATAATCATGATCGTGGTTGTTATAATCATGGTCGTGGTTGTTATAATCATGGTCGTGGTTGTTATAATCATAATCGTGGTTGGTATAATCATGGTCGTCGTTGTTATAATCATGGTTGTGGTTGTTATAATCATGGTTGGATTTGTTATAATCATAGTTGTGGTTGTTATTATTATGGTCTTGCTTGTTATAATTATGGTCGTGATAGTTAAAATCATGGTCCTGGTTGTTATAATCATGGTCGTGGTTGTTATAATAATGGTCGTGGGTGATATAATCATAGTCGTGGTTGTTATAATCATGGTCGTGGTTGTTATAATCATGGTCGTGGTTGTTATAATCATAGTCGTGGTTGTTATAATCATAGTGGTTGTATTAATCATGGTCGTGGTTGCTATAATCATAGTCGTGGTTGTTATAATCATGGTCGTCGTTGTTTTAATCATGGTCGTGGTTTTTATAATCATGGTCGTGGTTGCTATAATCATAGTCGTGGTTGTTGTAATGATGGACAAGGTTGTTATAATCATGGCCGTGGTTGTTATAATCATGGTTGTGGTTGTTATAATCACGGTCGTGGTTGTTATAATCATAGTCGTGGTTGTTATATTCATGGTCGTGGTTGTTATAATCAAAGTCGTGGTTGTTATAATCATGGTCGTGGGAGTTATAATCATTGTCGTGGTTGCTATAATCAAAGTCGTGGTTGTTATAATCATGGTCCTGGTTGTTATAATCATGGTCCAGGTTGTTATAATCATGGTCGTGGGTGATATAATCATAGTCGTGGTTGTTATAATCATGGTCGTGGTTGTTATAATCATGGTCGTGGTTGTTATATTCATGTCGTGGTTGTTATGATCATAGTCGTGGTTGTTATGATCTTAGTCGTGGTTGTTCTAATCATGGTCGTCGTTATTATACTCATGGTCGTGGTTGTTGTAATCATGGTCGTGGTTGGTATAATGGTTGTAATCATGGTCGTGGTTGTTATAATGGTTGTAATCATGGTCGTGGTTGTTATAATGGTTGTCGTGGTTGTTATAATCATGGTCGTGGTTATGATCATAGTCGTGGTTGCTATAATCATGGCTTTGGTTATTATAATCACGGTCGTGGCTGTAATCATGGTCGGGGTTGTTATAATCATAGTAGTGGTTGGTATAATCATGGTAGTCGTTGTTATAATCATGGTTGTGGTTGTTATAATCATGGTTGGGGTTGTTATGGTCATAGTCGTGGTTGTTATAATCATGTTCGTGGTTGTTATAATCATAGTCGTGGTTGGTATATTCATGGTCGTGGTTGTTATAATCATATTGTGGTTGTAATAACCATGTTCCTGGTAGTTATAATCATGGTCCTGGTTGATATAATCATGGCCATGGGTGATATAATCATAGTCGTGGTTGTTATAATCATGGGCGTGGTTGTTATAATCATGGTCGTGGTTGTTATAATCGTAGTCGCAGTTGTTGTAATCATAGTGGTTGTATTATTATGGTCGTGGTTGCTAAAACCATACTCGTGGTTGTTATAATCATGGTCGTAGTTGTTTTAATCATGGTCGTGGTTGTTATAATCATGGTCGTGGTTGTTATAATCATGGTTGTGGTTGTTATAATCATGGTCGTGGTTGTTATAATCATATCGTGGGTGTTGTAATCATGGTCGTGGTTATTATACTCATGGTCGTGGTTGTTGTAATCATGGTCGTGGTTGTTGTAATCATGGTCGTGGTTATGATCATAGTCGTGGTTGCAATAATCATGGTTGTGGTTGTTATAATCACGATCGTGGCTGTTATAATCATGGTCGGGGTTGTTTTATTCGTGGTTTTTATAATCATGATCGTGGTTGTTATAATCATGGTCCTGGATGTTATGATCATAGTCGTGGTTGTTATGATTTTAGTCGTGGTTGTTATAATCATGGTCGCGGTTAGTATAATCATGGTCGTGGTAGTTATAATCAGTGTCGTGGTTGTTCTAATCATGCTCGTGGTTATTATACTCATGGTCGTGGTTGATGTAATCATGGTCGTGGTTGTTATTATGATTGTCGTGGTTGTTATAATCATGGTCATGATTGTTATAATCATATTCGTGGTTTTTATAACCATGGTCGTGGTTGTTATAATCATGGTTGTGGTTGTTATAATCATGGTCCTGGTTGTTATAATCATGGTCGTGGTTGTTATAATCATAGTCGTTGTTGATATATTCATGGTCGTGGTTGTCATAATCAAAGTCGTGGTTGTTATAATCATGGTCGTGGGGGTTATAATCATTGTCGAGGTTGCTATAATCATAGTCGTGGCTGTTATAATCATGGTCCTGGTTGTTATAATCATGGTCCAGGTTGTTATAATCAAGGACGTGGGTGATATAATCATAGTCATGGTTGTTATAATCATGGTCGTGGTTGTTATAATCATGGTCGTGTTTGTTATATTCATGGTCGTGGTTGTTATAATCATAGTCGTGGTTGTTATGATCTAGTCGTGGTTGTTATAATCATGGTCGTGGTTGTTCTATAATCATAGTCGTGGTTGTTCTAATCATGGTGGTGGTTATTATACTCATGGTCGTGGTTGTTGTAATCATGGTCGTGGTTGTTATAATGGTTGTCGTGGTTGTTATAATCATGGTCGTGGTTATGATCATAGTCATGGTTGCTATAATCATGGCTTTGGTTGTTATAATCATGGTCGGGGTTGTTATATTCGTGGTTGTTATAATCATGGTCGTGGTTGTTATATTCATGGTCGTGGTTGTTATAATCATAGTCGTGGTTGTTATGATCTAGTCGTGGTAGTTATAATCATGGTCGTGGTTGTTATAATCATGGTCGTGGTTGTTCTAATCATAGTCGTGGTTGTTCTAATCATGGTCGTGGTTATTATACTCATGGTCGTGGTTGTTGTAATCATGGTCGTGGTTGTTATAATGGTTGTCGAGGTTGTTATAATCATGGTTGTGGTTATGATCATAGTCGTGGTTGCTATAATCATGGCTTTGGTTGTTATAATCATGGTTGGGGTTGTTATAATCATGGTTGTGGTTGTTATAATCATGGTGGGGTTGTTATAATCATTTTTGTGGTTGTTATAATCATGGTCGGGGTTGTTATATTCGTGGTTGTTATAATCATGATCGTGGTTGTTATAATTATGGTCGTGGTTGTTAAAATCATGTTCGTGGTTGTTATAATCATAGTCGTGGTTGGTATAATCATGGTCGTCGTTGTTATAATCATGGTTGTGGTTGTTATAATCATAGGCGTGGGAGTTATAATCATGGTCGTGGGGGTTATAATCATGGTCGTGGTTGTTATAATCATATCGTGGTTGTAATAACCATGGTCCTGGTAGTTATAATCATGGTCCTGGTTGTTATAATCATGGTCATGGGTGATATAATCATTGTCGTGGTTGTTATAATCATGGTCGTGGTTGTTATAATCATGGTCGTGGTTGTTATAATCATAGTCGCAGTTGTTATAATCATAGTGGTTGTATTATCATGGTCGTGGTTGCTAAAATCATAGTCCTGGTTGTTATAATCATGGTCGTAGTTGTTATAATCATGGTTGTGGTTGTTATAATCATGGTCGTGGTTGTTGTAATCATGGTCGTGGTTGTTATAATCATGGTCGTGGTTGCTATAATCATAGTCGTGGTTTGTATAATCATGGTCGTGGTTGTTATATTCATATCGTGGGTGTTGTAATCATGGTCGTGGTTATTATACTCATGGTCGTGGTTGTTGTAATCATGGTCGTGGTTGTTGTAATCATGGTCGTGGTTATGAACATAGTCGTGGTTGCAATAATCATGGTTGTGGTTGTAATAATCACGATCGTGGCTGTTATAATCATGGTCGGGGTTGTTTTTTTCGTGGTTTTTATAATCATGATCGTGGTTGTTATAATCATAGTCGTGATTGTTGTTGGCATAGACGGGGTTGTTATAATCATAGTCGTGGTTGTTATATTCATGGTCGTGGTTGTTATAATCATGGTCTTGGTTGTTATAATCATGGTCGTGGTTGTTATAATCATGGTCGTGGTTGTTATAATCACGGTCGTGGTTGTTATAATCATTGTCGTGGTTGTTATAATCATGGTCGTGGTTGTATTAATCATGGTCGTGGTATATAACATTATTCGAGGTCGTTATAATCATGGACGTGGTTGTTATAATCATGGTCGTGGTTGATATAATCAAGGTCGTGGTTGCTATATTCATAGTCATGGTTGTTATAATCATGGTTTTGGTTGTTATAATCATGGTCGTGGTTGTTATAATCATGGTCTTGGTTGTGATAATCATGGTCGTGGTTGTTATAATCATGGTCGTAGTTGATCTAATCTTGATCGTGGTTGTTATATTCATGGTCGTGGTTGCTATAATCATGGTCGTGCTTGTTATAATCCACGTCGTGGTAGTTATAATCATGGTAGTTGTTGTTATAAACATTGTCGTTTTTGTTATAATCATGCTCGTGGTTGTTATAATTACAGTCGTGGTTGTTATAATTATGGTCGTGGGTGATATAAACATAGTAGTGGTTGCTACAATCATGGTCGTGGTGGGTATAATCATAGTCGTGGTTGTTATAATCATGGTCAAGGTTGCTATAATCATGGTTATAATTGTTATAATCATGGTCGTGGTTGTTATAACCATGGTCGTGGTTGTTATATTCATGGTCGTGGTTGCTATAATCATAGTCGTGGTTGGTATAATCATGGTCGTGGTTGTTATAATCATGGTCGTGGTTACTATAATCATGGTTGTGGTTGCTATAGGCATAGTCTTGGCTGTTATAATCATGGTCCCGTTTGTTATAATCATGGTCGTGGTTGTTATAATCATGGTCGTGGTTGTTATAATCATGGTCGTGGTTGTTATAATCATGGTCGTGGTTGCTATAATCATAGTCGTGTTTGGTATAATCATGGTCGTGGTTGTTATAATCATGTCGTGGTTGTTGTAATCATGGTCGTGGTTATTATACTCATGGTCGTGGTTGTTGTAATCATGGTCGTGGTTGTTGTAATCATGGTCATGGTTATGATCATAGTCGTGGTTGCAATAATCATGGTTGTGGTTGTTATAATCACGATCGTGGCTGTTATAATCATGGTCGGGGATTTTTTCGTGGCTTTTATAATCATGATCGTGGTTGTTATAATCATGGTCGTGGTTGTTATAATCATAGTCGTGATTGTTGTAGGCATAGACTTGGTTGTTATAATCAGAGTCGTGGTTGTTATATTCATGGTCGTGTTTGTCATAATCATGGTAGTGGTTGTTATAATCATGGTCGTGGTTGTTATAATCATGGTCGTGGTTGTTATAATCACTGTCGTGGTATATAATCATATTCGTGGTCGTTATAATCATGGACGTGGTTGTTATAATCATGGTCGTGGTTGTTATAATCATGGTCGTGGTTGTTATAATCAAGGTCGTGGTTGCTATATTCATAGTCATGGTTGCTATAATCATGGCTGTGGTTGTTATAATCATGGCTGTGGTTGTTATAATCATGGTTTTGTTTGTTATAATCATGGTCGTGGTTGTTATAATCATGGTCGTGGTTGTTATAATCATGGTCGTGGTTGTTATAATCATGGTCGTAGTTGATCTAATCTTGATCGTGGTTGTTATAATCATGGTCGTGGTTTCTATAATCATGGTCGTGCTTGTTATAATCCACGTCGTGGTAGTTATAATCATGGTCGTGGTTGTTATAAACATAGTCGTTTTTGTTATAATCATGGTCGTGGTTGTTATAATTACAGTCGTGGTTGTTATAATTATGGTCGTGGGTGATATATACATAGTGGTGGTTGCTACAATCATGGTCGTGGTTGTTATAATCATAGTCGTTGTTGTTATAATCATGGTCAAGGTTGTTATAATCATGGTTATGATTGTTATAATCATGGTCGTGGTTGTTATAATCATAGTCGTTTTTTTATCATTCTCGTGGTTGTTATAATCATAGTTGTGGAAGAATAATCATTGTCGTGAGTGTTATAATCATTGTCGCGGTTGGTATAATCATGGTCGTGGTTGTTATAATCATGGTCGTGGTTGTTCTAATCATGGTCGTGGTTATTATACTCATAGTCGTGGTTGTTATAATCATGGTCGCGGTTGGTATAATCATGGTCGTAGTTGTTATAATCATGATCGTGGTTGTTCTAATCATGGTCGTGGTTATTATACTCATAGTTGTGGTTGTTATAATCATAGTTGTGGTTGTTATTATTATGGTCTTGCTTGTTATAATCATGGTCGTGATAGTTATAATCATGGTCCTGGTTGTTATAATCATGGTCGTGGTTGTTATAATCATAGTCGTAGTTGTTATAATCATGGTTGGGTGATATAATCATTGTCGTGGTTGTTATAATCATGGTCGTGGTTGTTATAATCATGGTCGTGGTTGTTATAATCATGGTCGTGGTTGTTATGATCATAGTCGTGGTTGTTATAATCATAGTCGTGGTTGTTATAATCATGGTCGTGGTTGTTATAATCATGGTCGTGGTTGTTATAATCATGGTCGTTGCTGCTATAATCATTGTCGCGATTGTTAAAATCATGGCTGTGGTTGTTGTAATCACGGTTGTGGTTATTATAATCATGGTCGTGGTTGTTATAATCATGGTCGTGGTTGTTATAATCATGGTCGTGGTTGTTATAATCATGGTAGTGATTGCTATCTTTATCGTCGTGGTTGTTATAATCATGGCTGCGGTTGTTATAATCATGGTTGTGGTTGTTATAATCATGGTCGTGGTTGTTATAATTACGAACGTGGTTGTTATAATCATGGTCGTGGTTCTTATTATCATGGTCGTGGTTCTTATAATCATGGTCATGGTTCTTATAATCATGGTCGTGGTTGTTATAATCATGGTCGTTGTTGCTATAATCATAGTCGTGGTTGTTATAATCATGGCTGTGGTTGTTATAATCATGGTTGTGGTTGTTATAATCATGGTCGTTGTTGTTATAATCAAGGTCGTGGTTGTTATAATCATGGACGTGGTTGTTATAATCATAATCGTGGTTTTTATATTCATGGTCGTGGTTGTTATAATCATCGTCGTAGTTGTTATAATCATGGTTGTGGTTCTTATAATCATCGTCGTGGTTGTTATAATCTTGGTTGTGGTTGTTATAATCATGGTTGTGGTTCTTATAATCATGGTCGTGGTTGTTATAATCATCGTCGTGGTTGTTATTATTATGGTCTTGCTTGTTATAATCATGGTCGTGGGGGTTATAATCATGGTCCTGGTTGTTATAATCATGGTTGTGGCTCTTATAATCATGGTCGTGGTTGTTATAATTCATGGTCGTTGTTGCTATAATCATAGTCGTGGTTGTTATAATCATGGCTGTGGTTGTTATAATCATGGTTGTGGTTGTTATACTCATGGTCGTGGTTGTTATAATCATGGTCGTGGTTGTTATAATCATGGTCGTGGTTGTTATAATCATATTCGTGGTTGTTATATTCATGGTCGTGGTTGTTATAATCATCGTCGTGGTTGTTATAATCATGGTTGTGGTTGTTATAATCATGGTCGTGGTTGCTATAATCATGGTCGTGGGTATTAGGTACTGTAAGTATCTCGTATACTATAGGAAGGAATAGAATACAGGTTAGAATTATTAGTTAAAGAAATATTCGCTTTAAGGAGAGGTTAAAATTATAAAACACAATTTTTTTTTATGAATCACCGATGATCACTCTGAGATAAATTTTATTATGTAGAGAAGTGACCTTGATTCTGGTTAGATTAGTCACCATCTGCTTAAGTCATCACCTGTGTTAAGTCATCATAGTCATCATCTACATTAGTCGGTTTTTGGCCCATCTTACATGACTGACCGACCATCGATGTTCTTTCCGCGCAACGGTGTTGAGTCTTATTATTTACGCTTGTGGATGTAAGACCTCCTACCCTCACTGACGCAGCTATGGTTAATTTGGTGTTATTCTTGTTTATAAATGCCTTCTAATCTGTCTCAAGTCTATCCATCCTGTCTATTGCCATCCCAACTGTCTGTTCGTCTGCGTGGTGTTTGAATGTAAGCCCGTCTTTAATAATGTGAACCAGTCAGTCAGCTGTCTGTCTGTCATGTTAGTTGCCATATTGTCTATTTGTGCATGTATGAATCTGTCTATTTTTGTCAACCTCCTCTCTGTTTCACTGTCTATATTCACTCTGTGTCTATTGTAGTCATCTTCTCCATGCATCCCTGTTATTATCTTTTTATCTCTTCTCCTTTTCCATAAGCCACAGGAATAAGTATACACTGTAGCTGTAAGGTCGTCTGGTAACGTTGAAACTGCGCATCCAGACGCATGATGAAATTCAGCTCCCCCCTCCACCTGTTATCTCTAACTATTTTCTGTTTCGCCTTCTTTATTCTTCTATTTACTCATCTTCCTTCCTTTACTAATCCAAACAACATTAAAAAAAAAGTGGGCTAAGAAAAAAGTGGGGGGAGGAGGAGGGAGCCGTACGATAACTGCAATCGTGGGCTGACAGGGTACAGCAAATGAGGGTGGGCCAAATCAGTATGTAGACTTGCATTGTTTTCCAGCGTAAATAAAATGGTTATATAATGTCTTCCTAAAGAAACCATCGATATGGGACAAGGTTGTTTTCACTCTACGAATTTTTTTGCGATTTTTCCACCAAGTTTGATGAAAAACGATTGTGCCATTTTGGCTGCCCAGAACAGATACATACTGTACACGGCTAGTTCTATTTAGTATATTTGATATTCTGCATATTGGTTATTTCCTTGTTTGATAGTTGCATTATTTTTAGAATAGTATGAAAGGTTTCACAGAAGTTAGTAATTTAATGTTTTATATTTTATTCTTGGGTGCTAAATAGTACAGCACTTTCAGAATTTAAATGGCTAATAAATTTTATTATAATTCTTAGGGGAAAAGGTATCAAGAAATGTGGTGAATGTTAGTATTATTTTAATTCATATTTTTTATTCGATAATCGTTTTAGCTGAACGCAATTAATGTATATCTTTTTAATTTGACATCCAATTATAACTCCACAAATTATTCCTGAATGTCCTTGAGAGATAATCTCATTTGCTTATTATTTCGTTTCAAAATATACTAAAATTTTTAAGTACATGATTTGTTTTTACATTATTCTTATGAAAAATTGCATAAGCATTTATTGGTCAATTTGTTGATTTAACAGAACTGTGTTTCACCTCGAAAAAAAAATAAGAGCGAAAATAAAAGTAGTCTCAAAGTTGCCAGATACCAACTTTCTCATTGAAAGTTTCTGGAACTCATGATGTGATATATTTATATGACTGTACAGAGTATTTAAGCACACCCAGTTATTATTTATCCAATCAATCAAGGAGCCATCCTCATGTCTGAGGGATGGCAACCGTGGCCTACCATTAAAGACAAAACAAAACGAGGCTGTCTTTAACTATCTCCCCCAACTTTTAATATCATTTGTCCACCTATAGTCTCAGCCTTCTCCTAACTCCAACCAATGTTAGCACTTTTTGTCTGTCAGTATAGCCTACCTTTGGCGTTCTCCTTAAACACCACATATCAAAAGCCTCTAGGCCTCCTCACTGTGTCTGCTGAAAGTGTCTAGGAGTCTCATTTGTAACAGCAGCACTAAGAATATTTAACATTTCAGCAGACTTTTCTGCAGACAGATTTCAATTTTTAGCAGATTTCTATGATTACAAAATGCCGTTTTTATCGACTCATTATTTCAATTGAACTTTCTCAACTAGCAACATAATTTGCTTGCAGTGACCGTGCACATAACTTTCATCCTCTTAAAATTTAATGTTACCTATTATGATTTTTGTTTTAGTATCTGTAGGTTATGTATCTAAGCTACTGTGCCGAGTAGCAACCCTGTATATGAGCTACTGTGCCGAGTAGCAACCCTGTATATAAGCTACTGTGCCGAGTAGCAACCCTGTATATAAGCTACTGTGCCGAGTAGCAACCCTGTATATAAGCTACTGTGCCGAGTAGCATTTATGTATATAATTAGGTGGCAACACTGCACGTGTTAAGTGGCAACATTGCCCCGAGCCTGCCATATGGCAAGGCAGTCTCAGTCTGACTGTGTGAGCCGTGCATGGCACACGCTAGTCACCACTTGTATTTCTCCTATCCGAATAAACGGACTTCAGTGTTACCCGGTGTTTCCCTACCCATCACTGCATTCTTCAGGGAACACTTGTAACCTTCATGGCGCAATGACTAGGATCTGTGGACTTACAAGTGTGTGAACGATAGACAGTTAGCCGGCGATGTGATGTGCGCGTCGACTCTTAGTGTGTTGTGTTGTGTTTCGCCGCGATGTGCAGTGTTGGGCCGTCACATTGCTTTTTAGTGACGGTGGCAGTGTTAGTGTCAGTGTATTAGTGTGTCTAGAGCTGAGAGTTGAGCATTGGCCTGTTTTTTAGTGGTACCCACGGAGCATGCAGGCGTACACCCTTCTCGTGTGACATCCGGAGAGACACTGACGGTCATGCCTCCGCGAGCCACCACGCTCCCCTCTCTGAGACAGACACACACACACACACACACACACACGCACGCACTCACTCACGGACAGAACAGTGGACTCTATGCGTTATTTCTGCGCTGTTTATGTCATATATATGTGGTTCGAGCTGTTGAGGCGCCACTTTATATACTAAACAGTGCAGTCCACGCACACACAAAGATGGGCGGTAAGAAGGGACAACGTCAAGATGGGAGACACGACTCCCCACCACCTTCCCCTCCACCGGGCGCAGACTCTCATCCTCCACCTCCAGTGACGGACAATGCCACAATTCTGAGGTGGATGGACGACCGGGACGAGAGACGCAGAGAGATGGAACTTCAGAGGGAGGAGGCACGAAGAGAGGAGGAAAAGTTGCGTTTTGAGGCACTATTGGCGACCCTGGCGCTAACCCACCCTCCCTCCTCCACCACACCAGCGTCCTGCAGGCACTCTTGCTACCCCAACAGCTCCCAAGGCATCTGTTCAACCCCCACCCGCCCTCTCACCAGACGTCACGTTTCAGGTTTTTCGTGAGTGGAGGCGGCGTTGGACAGATTACTCTACGATGGTGGACCTTGACAGCATGCCTCCAAACAAACAGCTCATCCAACTGCGGATGTGTTTGTCGCTGGAGACCCAGAGAGTTTTGGAGCACACGTTGCAAGTGCCTCCCGATTCTACATCTTCAGTGACGGATGTGCTCGACCTTTTACAGGAGCACGTTAAAGGTCGGAATAACGAGGCTTTGGGTCACCGCGCCTTCACCAGCTGCAAGCAGGCGGAAAACGAATCCTTTGACGACTTTTTTGTACGCTTGAAGAGTTTGTCAGAGGAGATCGACGTCTGCAAGGCGCACAGCCGGGAATGTGAGGAAGCCTGGATCAAGCACGGGATCTTGACAGGTGTCAGGCACGAAGAGTTGGTGCAGTGACTCATCCCCCTGGACGCTTCCTCCACACTCCAGGTGGTAGTGACTGAATGTCGGTCATACGAGGCCACCAAGTCCGCCACCTCTGCCTTACGGGCCCCACCTGCTGTGAGAGCAATCTCTCAGTACAAGAAGGGTAAGAAGGCGGCCAACAACGCGAAAGCTGCCGCACGTTCTTCCACGCCTCCGCCTAGTGCTTCCTGTGGCAGCTGTAGAAAGCAGCACAGCCCCAAGACATGCCCGGCCGCCGACGCACTGTATCGTGGATGTGACCGTAAGGGCCACTGGTCTAACACAGACAGGTGCCCTGCACGAGGCCGCAAGTGTCAGGCCTGCGGTCGCTATGGACACTACGACAAGTGCTGCCGCCAACCCAAGCCCAAAAGCCCGAGACGAGGAGGAAAGCAGCGCATTTCCCTCGGGGTGGTTCGCACGCAGCCCCCTTCAGATGACCCACGCAGCCCCAAGCAGCAGCTGAGTCACATCAGGAGGGTGGAACCGACCACACGCCCCAAGGCTACCCCTTCCCCTACCATCCGTGTCGCCGTCACACACGGTGATGTGTCGGGTCACATCGAGATGATACCGGACACCGGCGCTGATACTACGGTGATTGGGTTGAAGCACCTCCAGAAACTGGACCTCACCAAACGCGACCTGGGACCACCGCCGCAGCTGCAGTACTACAATGCGGACAGTTCTCAGATGCCGGACGCTGTGGGCTCCTTTCAAGTGGAGACCACCTACGGCGAGAGGTCGTGTCACGGATGGATGGACGTGCAGCCTACTCTCGCTACACCCGTGTTGTCGTGGGAGCACTGCAAGGAGTTAGGCAAGGTGCCCAGAGACTTTCCCAAGCAGATTCCAGCTTCTCTGTACACTGCCAGCAGGGTGCGTGAATCAACGAGCGACGCGCCTGACGCTGCTGCACAGAGCTGCCCAGAACCCGCGTCCACTCCCACCCACACAGGACGCTCCCCTGCCCAGATCCTGTATGGCCACCCTCTCCGCTCTTGCGTTCCTGCACACGCCAAGGCCTTTGCGGAGGAGTGGCAGACCAGAGCCGAGAGCTGCGACCGCCGCGCCGCTTCACATGCCCAGGACGCCAAGGCTCGGTATGACGACCGTGCCCGCCCTCTTCAGCCACTGGAGATTGGTGCCCTTGTCCGCGTCCAGGACCCGACGACGACACGTTGGGACAAGGTGGGCATAGTGATGGGCGTCGGCCGGTCGCGGGACTACAAGGTCAGGATGCCGAGCGGCCGTGTCTGGTGGAGGAACCGCCGCTTCCTCCGGCCAGTCCCACCCCCTGCAACTGGCCCCCTGACGGAGGACGAGTCCCCTACACCTCACGAGGATCCGTCCCACAGTGCACCTCGACGCTCGGAGCGACTTAGGACTAAGAAGTCCGCTCAAGACAAAGACTATGAGCGTGAGGGGGGAGGGAGATGTAGGTTATGTATCTAAGCTACTGTGCCGAGTAGCAACCCTGTATATAAGCTACTGTGCCGAGTAGCATTTATGTATATAATTAGGTGGCAACACTGCACGTGTTAAGTGGCAACATTGCCCCGAGGCTGCCATATGGCAAGGCAGTCTCAGTTTGACTGTGTGAGCCGTGCATGGCACACGCTAGTCACCACTTGTATTTCTCCTATCCGAATAAACGGACTTCAGTGTTACCCGGTGTTTCCCTACCCATCACTGCATTCTTCAGGGAACACTTGTAACCTTCAGTATCTAATAGTGATTTGCAATTAATCTCTACTTCCATCACCTGTTTTTACTAATATGTTGAACAGTGTTTGTAATGGCTGTTTACTAATACTAACTACAAGAATATCAACAGCATTTGCAGATTCTGTATTTGATGCATGCATTACTTTACCATTAACTTCAAAAAGTTATTGTTAGTTACACTTTTCATGAAAAGCACTTAAGTGGATGCTCTGTGATGCTGGAGAGGACACAGCCTTAACTGGCTCACTGGTCAACCATCAAGGTGTATTTCTTCCAAAACATCATCAAGATAATTAGGTCTTACATTATCGAATACTTTTCAAAATCCACAGAACAAATATGCAAAAAGTTTTGAAACTCTTAACCCTTTCATTCAAAATTTCTTTAATCGATTTTGATTATCCGGTAATCCAATGCATACTTCTAGTACACTAGACTCCTATACTATTTCTACACTATATCCTACATACCATATACACTACATCCATTAAACTCTGATTATTATACTAGATACACTATACCCTACAGTATATCTACAACAATACACTACTTCAACTACACTATCTACACAATATCCACTACACTATCTTGTACATTATATCCACCTACCACTCATAAAGCCACCTTTGTGACATTTCTATGGTGCATATCCATGCCAAATTTCAGCTACATATCTTGAAAACTGTAACCATGCATCGGGAAAATCCACACATACATACAAACAAACCACCAAAAATCCACACATACATACAAACAAACCACCAAAAATCCACACATACATACAAACAAACCACCAAAAATCCACACATACATACAAACAAACCACCAAAAATCCACCTTCGTGACATTTTTGGGGTGTATGCGAATCTCCATACCGAATTTTAGGTCTGTTTGAAACTATAACTGTGCATAAGGAACATCAACACAAACATCCACTGTTTGACTCTTTCCAGTCTTAAGCTTTTCAGATTGTTGTTTTATTTTTAAGGCTTTGCTTTGCTAAGATTTGGTAACATTGTCCGGTAAGGGAACTCCATCCTCAGTTATTCATAATAAAATCGACTAAACTTTATAAAGGTTAGTCGATTTGTTTATGGTTTTCTGAAAATTCCTATAAATTTTATAGGAATTTATTGAAAGTCTTAAGAACCAGAAATCAAAATTTCAGTATTCAGAAAACTTACTTGACCATTAAGGCAGATTAAGATAAATAAAACTAACTTATTTTTGGATCCTGTACAGTTGGGGACATTTCCGATTAGTACACTCAGTGTTGTCAATCCACCATTTCCGTGAAATGTGAACCTGTAGCATTCACAGTGAGGGAGAGAGGTGTCTGTGAGATCTGTAATGGTGACGGAATAGCGAGTAATGGGGGTTGGTGAGGGTAATGGTGTAAGAGGGTGAGAGGGACAGGAAAGATTTAAGGAGTTACTCGTGCAGTTACAATGCAGTATTTATTAAGAAAGGATATGAATACGTGGAATGTGTTACCATACATTAGGGTGGTATTCCCAACTTGTGCTACAGGTCTGAGCAATTCTATACATATTCATAGATTTTTGTATAGAACTCTCACATAATTTAAGGGTTAATGGGGGGGGGGGGATGGAATCTCTCAATATGGTGTCCTTTTATGACCCAATACATCATGGATATATTTGATTATATTTACATAAGGATAAAAGTATTAATATAATGTAATTTGAAATGAAAACATACCCAGGGACTTAGCAAACTAAGTGTATAATAAATAATAATGTGTGAATGACAATGATAAGTGAGTTGGCATCAGTTCCATCTGTTGCAAACATTTTGTGTTTGTTTATTGTTTTAATATTATCAAATTGAGCGTCAAATGACTCATATTTACTTTTTGCTGAACATTTGTGTAAAGGCGAGGTGATGTGACGTAAGGAGGCGGAGGGGATGGGGAGGTCTCTGCTCCGGGCAGAGGATACGGGACAGTTGCACAGCCATACTGTAGTGCTAAGTAAAAGAATACTCAATCAGTGAATTCTGATGCTTTATATTTGGTTGTAGTATCACTGAGATAAACAATATATTATTATCCTGGCTGCTATAGTATGTAGACATAAGTCATGTTCTCCATGTCAATTTTGGGCCAAACCTAGGCCATGACAAAATGTGCCAATGCATCAGGGCTAAATGTTATTTTTATTTTGTATTTATTTTTTTTATGCTACAAAAATTTACTATACCATGTTAATGGTGTAACTATGCGAGTAATGATTAGAGATGATAAAAAAAGTAGTATTTTGGTGACTGAAGAGAAATTCGGCTGGCCAGACTGCATTTTATCTCGGAATCCGAGACACCACGCACCACCACACTTGACCCACACCACACTCCAGGATAAAACCTAGCGCAATGGACATATATTTTAATGTCTCTTGGCGATTTCATACAAATGAAAAAACTAGTATATTTATACTGTGTAACCATCCATGTTAATGTTTCAACCTTTTTTTGTCGACTTCAGGATAGGCCTTATCGACCCCACAACCATTAACCCGAAGACTGATGACATCATTACTCATACATTTACGTGCGTGTGCCAGGTTTGGCTTGGGCAAAGTGTTGCATAGGACTTAAGCTAGTTGACATATTATGGTTTTTATATTTATGTTTTGCCATTTTACGAATAACAGTTAGTTGGTAATGGGCCCCTACTTTAGACACGAGGTATAATTAAATTATTGTAAATTTTTAATGAAAAAATTGTTGTTAACATAAGGCAAAGTTTGCCTTTTATTCATGAATTAGTTTATAATTGTTCTCATTTACAGGTTGATCAGTAGTCGTAGCCTCACACATGTCCCCTCTCATATTATGGTTCTGTGCAGGTTAACACTTAGCACGGCACTGAAGAGATGCAATTTAATATTATTCAGCATAACACCCATGAAGGTTACTACATAGGTATATAATTATAACATATGCTTTGAAAGATTGAGAAGCTAATTTTTGGTGGTTTGGTAAAGCAACTGTACATTGCAATAAAGTCATCCCTATAGTCCTCCTGTCGTACAACAAGAGCAAATCGACGAAGAGTAGAAACCAGTAACCCGCGCTCATTTTCTATGGAAGTCTATAACTCCCAGGTCAGGAGGCAATTAATAGATCTCGGCCTCATATCACAAATGTAAGAGTGACTAGAGTTGCAGCAGAGTGGGGAGGGACAGGAAGTAGTTCCTGGGCGGGTCATAAGCTACACTAGCTTCACCTAACCATCAAAAGTAGGCTTTTAAAGCCTTTAAAACCTATATTTTTTGGCTTGGATTTGAGCTAGTGTACATTTCTACTTCCTATGCGGAGGAAGGTCTGAGAGCGACTCCGGCAAGACGAAGTGGGGCTAAGGAAAAGGGACCCAATCCCATTACCTCCACGAGGCACTGGGGAAGCCGGGTTGTTCCCCAAAGTAACAGTCTGTGTCATCCACCTTTAGAATGAGATACCTCGAACAGGACAAAGTTGACTTCCAGTGGCTTCTTTCTTGTACCCTCGTAAGAGAGTGGATACGAAGGACGGCAATGGTGGAAGCGTAGTGTCGGACTTCGTGAGCTTTAGGTAGGTTGCCAGGTCCACGTGCTCTATCATTCGGCGAAACATGGGAGCGATGTGAGGACGAATGCTTGGCTTGCTAAAGTCGTGACACACGAAAAGCGACTCCTTCGTCGCCTTTTTCGTAACCTCAAGGTAGCCGTGGATGACCTCCACAGGTAAACGTAGATGGGTGAGACTAACAATCCTATCTCTCGTGACCCACTCCATTAGGGTGTGTCATACAGAGGCGAAATTTTTTTTTTGGAGTTTGAAAAATCGGCCCATGGTATTAATGATGTAGTTCTATGTGCAGAATCATGTGATATCTTCAGATTTGAAAAGTTTTCATTTTTTGCTAGGTAAATTTTAACTTGAAATCGTATGAAAATTCAGTATTCCCATCCTTTTACCAACACCACTAAATAGCTTATTTAAAGTAAAGTAAATGTATTAGGTTAATTTATTAGGATGAAAATGATCCAGAATAGTGAAACGAATTTTCTTGACACATTTATTAAATTTAATATTCCTTTAGAAAACAAAATCATCAAATACAAAAACCGGTTTTACTACTACGGCCCGGTGTTGCTGCACACCATAGAGAACATGTCTTTCTTGCTTCTGTTTCTACTTATCACCTCCCTGCTGACCACCTGAGCTCGGATGTAGCCTTCCCTCCTCTCCTGGCTGTACACGTGACTGCTGGCCTCGCTCACTTGCTGTACACAACGCTCTATACTCTGGGTATGCGAGGGCCAGGCAGGGACATGCATGGGGTTGTCCAGGAAAGCTCTGACTTGAACATTGGTGAGGCTGCAGGTAAGAGGGGGCTCACTGCCAGCCTGGATGTTATCCAGATCTATGAGATCAGTGAGGGCCTTGGCACCTAGATTGACTTCAGGAGTCTTCCTGACCCTGAAGGAATCGTCACCAACTGATTCGTCATGCCCAGATCCTCTCATAAGTCTCATATCCAAGATCTTTTTGACTGCCACTCTTCTCTCCTCCTCATCCTTACTGCAGAGCATTGTCTGCAGAACTGCCTCAGGGATGAGCATACCAGGAAGATCTCCTCACAGTCTGCTCCACAATCTGAACAACCTTCCTTGGCTGACTCCTCAGGAGCTCAAGCTGGAAGAGAACATGCCTCGGACCTTCGGAGAACGATGACTTGACCTTGGTGTTGAACCAATTTGGCAAGTAGACACTCACGATGAATTGGACAATAAGTCTCAGGTTGTGAAGCTGGTTCCCTTTCAGTTTATGATGAGCGACCCAAATTCTGCAGAACCTGAGAGCCGTTGTGAGCCACCTAGAATGTGAGACTGGACCTATCTGCAGGTAAGCAAGTCTATCAGGCATGACCCCAGTTTTGATGGCACTGCAAATCATGTAACCATAGTACTGGTCAGTACTCAGGTCGTCAATGACAGTATGTGCAAGCTCAACGAGTGGAGGGCCAACTGTGATTTTTTCAAAGCTCGGATTTATTTCTAACTCAGTGGCAGAGTCCAGCATCTTGCCAAGAGGACCAGACCATCTGTTGTTTGAGAGAGTCTTGCCATCCAGCTCCTGGATCAGATGTCTGAGTGGCAACTCGTTGGTGTGGAGGTCACAAACAATCCAGACCAGCTTCCTCCCAATCTTCCGCTCTATCCACTTTATGACCCCCCCCTTGCCACCCTGTGTTCGTGTTGGTGCTGTCCCCTCCAATGGCCTGCAGGGTCTGGTCTGCGTTCCTCTCTCTGAGCCAGTTCACAATGTTATCTGCCACTATCTCAGCTGGTTTCCTGATGTCATCTTTCTCTGGAGTGAAATGCCACAAATACTTCCCCCCTGGTTCACTGCAGCAGGAGTAGTGTTCCTCCTTCACCATGGCAGGGGAACAACTTGTCAGAATCTCAACTTTCGCGAACGCTTTGGTGTCATCCTTTATCCCATCAAAGAACAAACAGGTGATTCCATTTTCTCTTATCCCTTATCAAACTCCTCTTCTAGGTTACTGACAAGTTTCTCCTGAGCTCTCCTTACTTTGTTATGATCTATCACCAGGTGAACATCATCAGGTGTTATCAAACCACCGTCAATCAGGCAGCTGTTGCTATCTCTGCAGTTTCTCTGAGACCAGTGTGAATTGTCGCATGCTGTGGAAGCTATGCTCGGGATATCTTTCCTATTTCGAATCTTATGCCTGGGAGGTTTTGGGATCATTATTTTCTGGGTTAGGGGACAAAGTCACCATTCTCTGGTCAGCACTCGGATCAGCCATGGGAAGTCATTAAACTCTGAATCAGCTTGACTCCAATCATCGGCCTTTTTTACCTCACCCTGGGCCTTCTCAGGTCTCTTTTCCTCGGCAACTCTTCTCCTCTTCTGTCTCTGTGGCAGCCTCCTGTCTCTTGGACTCCGGAATATCTTGGCTAGAAATCATGAGAGCCCCTATACTGCCAGTCTTCTCTCTCTGTGCTTTGACAAATGCCAGTTCGATCACAGGAATCTTCAGTTCACGCTTGCAAATACAAGAGATGTGGGCCTCGGATTTACAGTCACGATCGCATCCAAACTCAGGACAGAGAACAATTGGGCACTTGCAAGTAATTATGTCAAATAACTTTGGTCCAGTTGTAGCAAAGCTGTCATAACTGCAAGTTTTCCTCTCCCAAGAGATATCTCTTGCCTTTTTCCCCAACAGCTGGCAGTCTCACTAATCTTCTTCTGACTTGTTGTTATAGGCTGGAGAGGCTTGAACTGAGCGTTAGCCAGGGGGGTGTACTTTATTGCTTAGGAACAGCTTTGGTCATATCACTGTAATGTCTTTGTTTGTGTAAGTTCTTTGGTTCTTTTCACTGATTTGCCTGATTAAAACACCGTATCTCAAAGCATCTCTCAATGTAGGCAACTCCGACTTCAGGAGCTCTCTCCCAGACCCCAAGATAGTGACTGAGATGGCTGGATTTTTGGTTCCTCGTCCTGACACAAGCAGCCATCGCAAATATTATCAACTTATAAATGCATCAGAATCTGAAACAGAAAAAAATATTGTTAGTTGGGTGTTACGAACCCCTCCACCCAGCACTACGAACCCCGCCATCTATTGTCTTGATCTACCTACCCAGCACCACGAGCAACGCCATCTAGGGACGAGACACGAGTATGACTCGTCTTAGTTACCACTCCGGGGTTTCTCTTCTCCATATCCTGGTTGTTGCGTCACCTCCTCAAAGTCTTCTTTGTCAGCTCCAATTCGAGGAGAGAGCACTTGGCTCTGGGAAGTGACCACAGGATCATCTATCCTCTAAACCTACGGACAGTGACTACCTACCGTCTTCTACAATACTCAGCCTTACTCGTCAGCCATCTCAGCTCCTCACTTAAGTACTTGTATCTTGTATTGCCTCCCCCACGTCCACTTGCTTCAAAATTGTTTATGTTGTATTAATATGTATATACTGTTAATGTTTAGGTTAAGTTTGGTTAAGGGTAATTTATAAGCTGAATATTTTGTTAAGGAACTTATGGTACTCTATTATACACAACGAAAACTCGCATCCTTTGTCTACCCTTTTATAGTCCGATTGTCTTTGTTTTTTTTTTTTGTTACCTGTTGGGATCTGGGTAGACGTATAACTATATTCTAAATCCCCAACTCGTAACAAATGGCGACCGTGACAGGACCGACCTTAAGTACCATATTCCTTCCTCCCTTGTTACTCAGTGTTAATTATTCCTCCCAGTCACTTCTGTTCACAATTGCTTTACGGTAGTTTAAAGTTTCCTTCATATGTGTGTGCATATATTGGTATTATCGTACAGTAAGAGTGACAGCCGTAGGATATTAGGTTCCAAGTGTCATAAGGCTTACCTGTTATTACACGTGGCAGTTGTGTAGTAAGTCTTATCGAGTGTAGGGAAGTATCCGGATCTGTTTAATGCCGTACCCTCACTCCAGAGTAGGCTGTTCCATAGTCACTAGTTTACGGTGAAGTGATATCTTGGGACGCCCCGCTCTACCAGGACCCCATAATTATAAAGCCTCCATTATTGTTCTTCTCATGATCTCATTCGGGGTCAATCATACCATTTATCAGGGTTGTTAATCCGGATCTTTATATTAATGCCGTAATACGCCCTTCCTCTTTCAAGTATATCAGGGTTGTTAATCCGGATCTTTATATTAATGCCGTAATACGCCCTTCCTCTTTCAAGTATATCAGGGTTGTTAATCCGGATCTTTATATTTATGCCGAAATACGCCCTACCTCTCTCAAGTCTCTTATCCTTATCTAAGGATCTTCTCAGAAGAACAATAATCATAAGTGTAATTTCCCTAGGTATAACTTGGTTAGTTTTCGGGACTTTCTGGTTATCCACTGCCGTGATATTTTCTAGGGTTATCCACTTATCTTATCTTTTGGACCATTAGTTAATTTATCCTATTTTTCTTAACAATGGCCACCTCAGGTTTTGATCTCCAGGATTTTATTGAAAATCCTTCCGTAGCTAAATTACGTGTTAATATCCTGAAGAAAGAATGGAAAGAAATAGCCAACTATTATAATATCCCATTTTCACAGCAACTGACTAAGGAAATGTTAAAAAATCATGTGATTGAAGTGCTGGTTCAACATGAAGCTTTAAAAGAATCCGCTGTTGACAGATTAACGCCCATGTCCAAGAAACTTCAACCACTATCCACCACCCCTCCTCACTCAGAAGTTGCTTCAGGTCTGGCTAGCCATCAAGAAAAAATACAAAGAGTAGACGCCTTAGAACTAGAACGAGCTAGGTTCGAGTTCCAAATCAAAATGAAAGAACTAGAGTTGGAACAGGCCAAGTTGGAGCAGCAGGCCAAGTTGGAGCCTGAAGAAAGGTCAGAACAGGCCAAGTTGGAACAGGCCAAGTTGGAGCAAAAGTTGGAGCATGAGGGAAGGTCGGAACAGGCCAAGTTGGAGCATGAGGAAATGATGGAACGGGCCAAGTTGGAGCAGGAGGTTAGACTGAAAGAACTACAGGTAAGAGAGATAGAAGTCACCTTAACATCGGAGTTTAGATCAAAAGAAGTGGCATTAAGAGAGAAACTAGCTGCTTTTAACCCTGCTACTGCTTCTTCCCTTGTTCCCGGGTTTGATGAATCCGATATGGACGGGTCATTTAGGACTTTTGAGAAAATAGCCGGGAAGAATGAGTGGCCAAAGGACCAGTGGGTGTCAGTGTTAGTTCCTAAATTATATGGTAAGGCTCGTAGAGTTTATAACTGTTTAGACCAGACTGATGACTATGATAACGTAAAAAAGAACATCCTCACCTCTTATGCTATCACGCCAGATGGATACCGGCAGAAGTTTCGTAAACTAACCAAACCATTTTCCCACACCTTTGTTGAGTTTGCTCAAGAAAAGCTTAGGTTTTTTAAGAAGTGGTTAGAGGCTACAGAGACCTCCACATTTCAGGATTTGTTAAATTTGGTAGTCCTGGAGGAGTGGAAGAGCAAGATACCATTTCACATCTTGAAGCATGTGGAGGAGCGTGGAGAGGTTAATTTAGGGCGTGCTGCTGAGCTGGCTGATGCGTACGCTTTGTTGGTGGAGTCACTGGGCAGTAGAGAACGTGGTACTTCCCGACATGTTAGGTCCTCCTCTGATGATAACCTTGGGGACGTGAGTGGTAGGTCGAAAGGTCCAACACCTACTTTGCCCGATGCACCCAAGCTTACTTGTTCTTACTGTAAAAACCCAGGCCATACGATCCAGAATTGTAAACACCCAAAGTGTCGAATTGCTAAAAGTAGTTCCCTGGATCCCAAATCCAAACCAAAAGCAAATACCAATGTGGAAAGGCCCCATCAGGATCTCTTCTCTTCATTCACCTATGAGGGAAAAATTTCAATCATAGAGGGGTCTCGTTCTTTCCCTATTCGTATACTACGTGATACGGGCGCAGCACAATCTATCCTCCTGTTTAACGTCATTCCCGATATATCTACCGCATTTACTAATGAGAGTGTTCTAATTTCAGATCTCTCATCCCATTCTTCCTATCCTTTAGCTAAAGTGCACCTCCAATGTCCCTTGATTACTGGGGAAGTGCAAATAGCCATTAGGAAAGACCCAATGCCTGTGTGCGGCATTCATTTATTATTGGGTAATGACTTGGTAGGAGATCTAGTGGTTCCTAACATAAAGACAGTCGACTCTCCCTTACCTGTCAACTCCACCACTGACCTTAAAGAAACTATTCCTCATCTTTTCCCATCTTGTGCTGTCACCCGGTCACAGAGTGTGCGAAATGGGCCCTCTTCATCTAAAACCACCTCTAATATCTTCCTACCCACAGAAGATCTGTACAAAAAGACCATTAGTAAGGATGAGCTCGTTAAAGCCCAACAATCTGATCCATCTTTGAATAAACTTCATCATGCAGCAGTTGAGGGTAAAGATTTTAACACCCTTCCATGTTTTTATTATCATGAAGGGGTTTTGATGAGGGCCTATAGGACCCCTGAGCTTGCCCATCTAGACACGTGGTCTGAAATACATCAAGTGGTAATTCCCACCTCAGTCAGACCAGCATTAATTGCCCTTGCCCATGATGGTATTTCAGGACATTTGGGAATCCTGAAAACATATAAAAAGCTCCTCCAACACTATTATTGGCCTGGACTTAGGAAGGATGTGTCAAAATACCTAAAATCTTGTCATATTTGTCAAATGGTAGGAAAACCAAATGAAAGTATACCAGCAGCTCCCATTAAGCCCATCCCAGTATTTTCTACACCATTTGAAAAGATTGTTGTGGATTGTGTGGGCCCATTACCAAAGACTAAGAAGGGAAATCAATTCCTGCTCACAGTTATGGATACCAGTACACGTTATCCTGAGGCTTTTCCCCTTAAAAGCATCACTTCAAAAAACGTAATCAAACATCTTTTGCACCTTTTCACTTCAGTGGGCATTCCTAAAGAGATCCAATCCGATCAGGGCACCAATTTTACGAGCAATCTTTTCAAACAGGTGATGAAAGACCTCAGTGTGGACCATTGTACATCTTCGGCTTACCACCCACAATCCCAAGGTTGCTTGGAACGGTTCCATCAAACTTTCAAATCAATGATAAAAAAATACTGTATAGAACACCAAAAGGAATGGGATGAAAGCATAGACTTGTTACTCTTTGCCATCAGGGAATGTCCCCAGGAGTCATTGGGTTTCTCCCCGTTCGAGTTACTATATGGGAGACAAATTAGGGGACCCCTTAAAATAGTAAAGGAGCAGTGGTTTGACACTCCATCTATTAAGCCCGCAACAGTTTCCCAATACATTGACACTTTAAGGGACAAATTAACTGAAGTCCGAACCATTGCTCAGTCAAACTTAAAAAAAGTCCAAGAAAAAATGGTGAAGTCCCAACCTAAATTAGTTAAAAGATCATTTTCTCCAGGTGACAAAGTGTTACTCTTTCTACCCATTCCAGGCTCTCCCCTTAAAAGCAAGTTTACTGGTCCCTATATAGTTGCTAATAAACTATCTCCTCTCAACTATATAGTCCATACTCCTGATCGCAGAAAAGATTCACAACTTGTTCACATTAATCTCATGAAACTTTACCATTCCAGGCAGTCAGAGGAAGATATCCCAGAGGCTATAAGTCAACCTGTATTGCATATGGTTTTGTCAGGGCCGGAGCCGGAGACAGATGACATGGATCTATTGGAGAATTTAGACTTCCCTCTACCTAAAGAAAACCCTGCTAACAGTCACATACTCAACAACTTGGATGAGTATTTTTCTGTTTTGAATCCCTCTCAAGCAAAAGATCTCACTAAGTTATTATCAACAATTCATGAAGTCACGTCAGACCTCCCAGGGTTTTGCAATATACTTAAACATGATATTAAGCTAATCTCAGATGATGTACAACCCATTAGGCAATCAGCCTATCGACTAAATCCACAAAAAAAGAGATTATGAAAAAGGAGGTAGATTTTTTGTTAAAACATAACTTAGCTGAGCCTAGTACCTCCCCCTGGGCTTCACCTTGCCTTCTCATTCCAAAACCCGATGGCACTTTTCGTTTCTGTACCGATTATCGTAAAGTGAACCAGGTCACTGTCTCGGACTCCTACCCTTTACCTTTGATTGAAGATATAATAGACAGCATAGGCTGTGCCAAATTTATCAGTACGTGGACTTATTGAAAGGATATTATCAAGTGGGACTCACGGATAGGGCAAAAATAATCTCGGCATTTATAACTCCATTTGGTCTTTTTCAATATTTGGTTATGGCGTTTGGCTTTTCTAATGCTCCGGCCACATTCCAGAGGGCCATCAACTACCTTATTCAGGACCTAGGTGGGACGTTCGCCTACCTGGATGACCTGGTGGTGGTGTCGGACAGCTGGGACGAACATCTGGTGCGTTTGGAGATACTGTTTGCACGACTGCAAGAGACTGGATTCACCATAAACCTGGCTAAATCTGCTTTTGGCCGGGCCTCAGTGACTTACCTGGGACATATCGTTGGGCATGGTATGGTGAGACCCAAGGACGCAAACGTTAAAGCCATCTTGTCCTTCCCCACTCCAAGGACGAGGAAGGAACTCATGCGCTTCCTGGGGATGTGCGGCTACTACCGTCGGTTCTGCAGTAACTTCTCCAGCGTGGCCGGACCCCTCACAGACCTTACCAGTTCTGCGGTCCCTTACATCTGGAACCAGAGGTGCGACCAGTCTTTCCACCGCCTCAAAGCCTTCCTTGCCTCCAAGCCTGTAGTCCACCCCCCTGACTACACCTCGCCCTTCCATCTGCAAATCGACGCTAGTGGTGTCGGAGTGGGGTCTGTGCTCCTACAACCCGACCCAACCACTGATGTTCTTCACCCTGTGGCGTATTACTCCGCCAAGTTGAAAAAACATCAGACCAACTACTCGACCATAGAGAAGGAGGCCCTGGCTCTGGTGTTGGCAATAAAGAAGTTTGAATGTTACCTCCAGTCTTGCCCACAAACAACTCTAGTCTTCACCGACCATAACCCACTCACGTTCATCCAAACCAACAAGACCTCCAACCAGCGAATCCTCCGCTGGGCTCTCCTCACCCAGCCCTATAATCTACAAGTCCGGCACATAAAGGGGGTCGACAACCTGATTGCAGACTCCTTATCCCGAGCTCCAGTGGAAATGCAGCAGCTACTCTCCAGACGCACCAGTTGATCACCTCCTTCGCGACCGCGCTACGGAGGTCTTTAGAGGGGGGGGTGTGTTACGAACCCCTCCACCCAGCACTACGAACCACGCCATCTATTGTCTTGATCTACCTACCCAGCACCACGAGCAACGCCATCTAGGGACGAGACACGAGTATGACTCGTCTTAGTTACCACTCCGGGGTTTCTCTTCTCCATATCCTGGTTGTTGCGTCACCACCTGAAAGTCTTCTTTGTCAGCTCCAATTCGAGGAGAGAGGACTTGGCTCTGGGAAGTGACCACAGGATCATCTATCCTCTAAACCTACGGACAGTGACTACCTACCGTCTTCTACAATACTCAGCCTTACTCGTCAGCCATCTCAGCTCATCACTTAAGTACTTGTATCTTGTATTGCCTCACGTCCACTTGCTTCAAAATTGTTTATGTTGTATTAATATGTATATACTGTTAATGTTTAGGTTAAGTTTGGTTAAGGGTAATTTATAAGCTGAATATTTTGTTAAGGAACTTATGGTACTCTATTATACTCAACGAAAACTCGCATCCTTTGTCTACCCTTTTATAGTCCGATTGTCTTTGTTTTGTTTTTTTGTTACCTGTTGGGATCTGGGTAGACGTATAACTATATTCTAAATCCCCAACTCGTAACATTGGGTTGTTAAAGAATGAAGTCAGAAAGCAATGTTCACTATTTAATTGTAATGCACTAATGCAGCTGTACGTTAGATTTTCGATAAATTTCACGCTAAAATTTACCTAGCAAAAGGTTGCAAAATATTGAAACTGAAATTATTTTCTGTTTATGTACACTAAAATCTACCAAAAAAGTGATGGGCCATTAGTTTTAGCTGATCTTCCCTCCTATGACACACCCTAATGCACAGGCCAACTGGCCTATTGCGGACTCCTTATGTTCTTATGGGCCACCAATTTTCCTTGGATTTTTCACGATGGCCTCAACACATACCTGAAATACTGTACATAAGGTGAGGTTAGGTGGATTGACATAGATGAGTGTACTAATCGGAAAAGTACCCAACTATACCTTGAATAATATGTCGTGTTGTGAATGTAATGAGTAATCTCTAAATATCAGTGTATAAATACTGTAACTTAACTATAAAAATTCAGTGTATGAATAATTTATCTGGTCTGTAATGTGTAATTAGGAACATGATTGATGTCGATATTATGTAAAACATTGACTTCTTTTACAAGATTCATATAAAAATATCGCAAATACCTACCGAGTAGTGTAGTTCCACGTGCAATTGATATAAAAGATATTTCACATGTTCTATTATGTGACCAGAAGTAATATTCCTTGAGAGTAAGCATTGGGTATTTGTGTCCACAGGTCAATGGGGTGCGCCAACAGTGTCTGCGTCTGGGGTGTTAGGCATGCTGGCTGGTATCTTTGCCTCCATAATTGAGAGTATCGGCGACTACTACGCTTGCGCCAGAATTGCAGGTAATTTGTCGTGTCTTGTTTTCTATGTAGTTATCAGCATATAGATGGATTACGCGCACCTTTATTCAAGACATCTTCAGAGGCAACTGAATTACAAAGACTGAGAGAGAGCTTATGTACACAGGGTGACCTTACAAAACATGAGGTCAGGTAAAAAAACATGACATCCACTAATCCACACAGCAAACATAAGAAGAGATTATAAGAACCGGCGACATAACTAGTCATGTCACGTCTGGTAAGAAATATGAGACCCGCTAATCATTTATCATACATCTACCTTACATGCTTTAAAAGCATTTTTAACCTTGGGCCACTGACAAATAAATTTGTGTAACATATCAGTTTTGTACTGACCATCACTAAGGTTTAAAGAATACATTTCTCTAATCAAACTTGTTTCAACTAAAAGTCTTTCTGTGACGCATTATGATTTATACATTTCTAAAATGTTTTCCCAATCTATGGGATGATTATTGTTCCTTGTATGAACGAAAAGTGCACTGCTTTCAGATGCCGTTCTAATATTTTACTTGTGCTGTTTAATTCTAAGTTGCAATGCTTTCCCAGTCTGACCTACATAATTCCCATTACAATTGCTTCATGGAATACAGTAAACACTTCCATTTACATTTTTTTATGGGGATTAGTCCACCCGAGAACAGGTCACTGAGCCACAACAGGGCCTGGGGGGCGAAAGTATAATAATATTACTACTACTAATAATAATAATAACAATAATAATAATAATAATAATAATAATAATAATAATTGTGTTTAATAAATATATCTAATAATAATTATTAAAAACAAAAATTATAACCAAAAAAATACTACTACTACTACTACTACTACTACTAATAATAATAATAATAATAACCATAAATAGATACACAAACGAAAAAATAAATCAAGAGTGAGAAACGATATACCTGTATATAGTGTATATGTTGTGTTGTCAATAGTAAGAGAAACAATTGAAATCCTGCAATTATTTGTAAATAAGGCAGAAAGTCAGATCAGCAACCTGGGACTTGGTCACAATTTTTGGGATGCCATATGGCAGCAGGGTCTACCATTAGACAACACATTATGCTTCCAATATCTGCCCAGGCGGTAGTACCTCCCTTGTGGAAGACAGGTGCTTGGATTCACCACATGTCGGAGAATCTCAAAAAATTTTCTATTTGAAAGCTCCACCAATCCATTTGAAGATGGATGGTAGGCGGTTGTGATGGTTTGTTTGATGTCGCATTGTTGACATATTGCAGTTGAGTTTATTCTTAAATTCTGCCCCGTTATCTGAGAGTATCAATCTAGGTGTAGAAAACGGACAGATAAGAGCAGTGACTAATGCATGAGCCACTGAGTCAGCCGACTTGTTCAGCAATGGTGCTAGTACCACAGATCTAGAGAAGTGGTCAACGCAGACAAGTCCGTAACTAGAGCCTTGGTGGCTTTTTGGTAGTTGCATTAAATCGATCACATCTGTATCCCATGGACGTTCCGGCGTCGGGTCTTCTAAGATTGGAGCGGGATTCATCGTTCTCCCTTTGTGTTTTGCACCACAAGATAAACTTTTAGCAATGTGATGCTCAATGTCGGTCCTCATAGTTTTCCAATAATATTTTTGTCTAATTTCTGTTAGACATCTGTGTCGCCCTGGATGCCCAGCTGGGGTGCATCATGGAGGAGGATGATGGTGTGTTTGTTTAATGATGTAGAAATAACAATTTGAGCGATTGACTCTTGTTGTGTTTTCACTAAGCGCTATAGTATGTTGGGCCGCAGCTTAAACTGTGAGAGTGGTTGAGGTAATTTGGGAAATTTTACCTTATCTTCCGATTCTAAGGCATATATAACCTTGGACCACAGTGGATCCTGTAACTTTTCCGCCCTTAACTGTGACAGGGTGAACGTAGGAAGTCGCGTGGCAAGTGCTATGTGTCTAGATAGCGAATCAGCTACCACGTTTGCACTTCCCGGCAAATACTTGAAGTCGGGTGCGAACTCTCGTATGGTCAGATACCAGTTCTTCCCATGAAATATTTCTCCCGGCCACATGAAAATGCTTGAGAGCCCACACTACAGCTAATGCTTCCAAGTACATAGCTAAATAACTTGTTTCTGCATCGTTGAGGGTGCGACTAGCGTATGCTAATACACGCCATTTTCCTCGATGATCAGTTTGTATGAGCACTGCCCCTAAACCTAGGCTTGGGGCATCAGTACACATGGTAAATATTTTTGTGTAATCCGGAAAGGCCAACACTAGAGCGTTCGTTAAGGCGCTCTTGATGACATTAAAACTGTCCTCATGTTCTTTATTCCATGTATATTCTACATCCTTTTTGAGGAGTTTGTTAGATGTTCTGGGTAATAAGTTCTATATACAGGAGAGAACACAAACACCTGTATAGTTTTGTAGGTTCGGTTTACTGGATAAGAGTATGTACACAGAGGTGGATAGCACTGCTCCCTAGCTAAGGTCCTGGTCAACTACCATAGACGACGTATGGCAAGTGATACATTAGCAGCTTCCATACGTCGCCAGGCACATTAATTAAGCATGTGGGATATGGTAATAACATTGCCACACGCTGCTAGCTAGGCTGAATAAATATAAATGGAGCACATACATAATATACATACATAATACATAATCCAGCATACATAATATACATACACCTCCCTCCCCCCTATACGCTCATAGCAAAGTCTTGAGCGGACCTTTTCTTCTGGATCCGTTCTGAGCGTCGAGGGACTTCATCACTGGGAAGGGTATGGGACTCAACACTGGTGGCGGGGCCAGCAGAAGGCAGTGTTACGGGGCGGAGAAAACGGCGGTTCCTCCACCACACACGACCACTGGGTAACCGCACCTGGTAGTCCCGTGACCTGCCGAGACCCATGACTACGCCTACTTTGTCCCAACGTAGGGAGGTCGGGTCCTGAACACGGACTTGGGTGCCGACACTCAACCTGGGGAGAGAACGGGCGTGGTCGTTGTAGCGGGCGACGACGTCCTGAACACGTTCGGCGGCTCGGCGATCACAATCCTCTGTCTTGGCCTGCCACTCCTTGGAGAAGGATTGAGGGTGAGCAGGGACACAAGAACGAAGGGGGCGTCCATACAAAACCTGGGCAGGGGAGCGTCCGGTGTAGTTAGGTGTGTTGCGGAGTTCAAGAAGACCCCGGTCGAAGGCCTCGCAGTCAATGTTCCCAGAAGGGGCCACCTTAAGGATGAGGTGCTTCAGGGATTTGACAGCAGCCTCAGCGTGGCCGTTGGACTGCGGGTAATGGGGCGATGACAACACATGCCGGACTCCCCATCGGTCGAGGAACACAGCAAAGTCCCGGCTTGTGAACTGAGGCCCTCCGTCGGTTCGCAGGCGTACAGGAACGCCCACGTCACGGAAGTAGTGGCGGAACTTGCTGATGGTGGCGGCAGACGTCGTGTCATTACCGCCCTTGATGACAACCGGCCAACCAGAGAGACGGTCGACGATAACCAGGAAGGACTTTCCTGACACACAGAAAAAGTCGGCCGACACAGACTCAAAGGGGCGGGTGGGGTTGTCGTCACTCATGAAGGGTACCTGCTGCTGGCTGGGTTGTAATACGTGGCGGGGCTTACACACCTGGACAGCATTGGAGATGTCGGGGTCGATGCCAGGCCGGAACACAGTCTGTCGTGCACGTCGTTTGGTGGCCTCAGCTCCACGGTGACTGTCGTGAAGGCGAGCCAAGGCGTGGGGACGTGATGCAGCAGGGACAACTACCGAAGGAGAGGTGTCACTGGCCAGAGGTAGGGGTAGGGCGGCAGCAGGGTAGTTGCTGCTCCCTTCATGCACCCTGTTGGCGTAATTTACCTCGAGAATCGGTGTTGGGAAGTCCTGGGAGATGATGGCCAACTCTTGACAATGTCTGTAGGACAGCAAGGGAGTCGGGACACCATTATGCACGTCAATCCAGGCCTGACACGACCTGTTGCCAAAGGTGACATGTGCATAGAGTGAACCCAGGGCTGGGGCCATCTGTGAACCATCTGCCATGACGCAGAGGTCCTCGGGAGGCGGTCCTAGATCGCTTGGAGAGAGCCCCAAGCATCGCAAATGCTGGGGACCGATGACTGTAGCATCAGCGCCGGTGTCGGGCAACATCTGAAGACGGGATGACACACCGCCGTAGGTCACGATGGCTGATGTACTGGGTGACTTTGGAGCGAGGAGTACTGATGCGAGGCGACTGTGGGCGGCGTTGTTGACGCTGTTCCTTGGGTTTGTTGGAAGGGCAACACTTGTCATAGTGGCCCAGACGGCCGCACACATTGCACTGGACGCGTTTGGCTGGGCACCGTACTGTGAGTGACCAGTGGCCCTTACGGTCACAACTGTTGCATGTAGACTCAGCAGCTGGACACGCCTGTGTTCCGTGCTGCTTACCACAGTTGTTACAAAATGAACCGGGCGTGGACGTGGTGGGCGAAGGCGTAGGAGCAGACTTCTTGTCCTTCTTGTACCGGGAAACAGCGCGTACAGCTGTAGGGGGAGCTCGGATGGCGGAGGTGGCACACCTGGCAGCCTCATAGGAGCGACATATCGTCAACACATCCTGAAGAGAAGAGGAAGAGTCGAGGGAGGTGAGGCGTTGGACAAGTTCCTCGTCCTTAACACCCATCAGGATCACCTGCTTCAACTGGGTCTCCTCGCACTGCTGGTGGTGGCCTAAACATATATCTACCTCTTCCGAGGCTCTCTTAAGACGTACATAAAAAGCGTCAAAAGACTCACCCTCCATCTGTCTGCAGCTAAACAATTCCCTCCTGCGCAGAGCTTCATTCTGCTGTCCTTTGATGTGCCGTTGTAGAACGTCCAGTACCTCCTCTACAGACAGCGAAGAGGTTGGGGGTACCTGCAACGTATGTTCTAAGACACGCTGAACTTCCAAGGACAGGCACATACGCAGCTGGATGAGTTGTTTAGGCTGTGACAAACTCTGGAGATCCACCATTGTAGCATAATCAGCCCACCGCCGCCGCCATTCGCGAAAAGTCTGGAAATTTACATCAGGCTCCAAGATGGGCGGTGTTTGAGCTGCTGCTTTAGGTGGGGCTGGGGGGCGTGAAGGAAGCATGGATGAGGTATCTGAACCATTCAGTACCGAGGCAGTGTTAGAGCCAGGGGCTTGGTTAACAGTGAGGCGAGATATCAAGGCTTCAAACCGTGCACTGTCTTCCATTCTCCGTTGGTGGTCTCGTTCTGCCTCTGCTTGCCTTCTGTGCTCATCCGCCAAACGTCTGTGAGCTTCATCCTCGCGTCTCTCATCTCTCATAAACTTCATTAAGGCAATTATCTCTGGAGATAACGCTGAATGTTGAGGTGAAGGGCTGCGCGATGTTGTGGGAGCTGGGGTGTCATGGTCAGCCTGGTCATCCATCTCTGGGGGACTATCATCCGCTTGACTCATCCAGGCGCTGGGTCCACGGCTACGTAAGGCATGAGACATAACTACTTCCTCTGTGTACTGTGTCTTAAATCAGTGTTGACCGGTCAGCCCGTCGTATCAACAAGATTTCAGACAAAAAAATTTAATTAAATACACAGATAAGTAGGTTATATATATAAAATATATATAAGAAGCCGCGCGGTCAGCAAGTGTTAGTACATGTATGTGTGTGTGTCCCAGGCAGGCAGAGCGTCTCGCCCCAGCTGTGAGGGGGGGTGGAGGCGGCGCTGTGAGGGAGGGGGGTGGAGATAGGAGTAGCTCAGTCGCTCTCTGTAAACGGTCAGAGGAGGGTGCGCTGAGCTCTACACCCCACAAATGCCCAGAACATGCCGTATACCTTGGAAATCCGTTCGAACAAGGTCACACATGAATGGCACGAAACACACAATGCACTAAACACTTCACAGAAAATCACTGTCACTGACACTGCTCAAAGTTGCGAAATTCTTCGAGGGATGACGCGGGGTTGACCCAAGGCGGGGATCCATCAGCCGGCTTTCCACAAACTTGCACTAATCACTCGTAATAATCCAGTAAAACTACGCACTGCGCCATGTTAGATGTTCTGGGTAATAAGTTCTATATACAGGAGAGAACACAAACACCTGTATAGTTTTGTAGGTTCGGTTTACTGGATAAGAGTATGTACACAGAGGTGGGTAGCACTGCTCCCTAGCTAAGGTCCTGGTCAACTACCATAGACGACGTATGGCAAGTGATACATTAGCAGCTTCCATACGTCGCCAGGCACATTAATTAAGCATGTGGGATATGGTAATAACATTGCCACACGCTGCTAGCTAGGCTGAATAAATATAAATGGAGCACATACATAATATACATACATAATACATAATCCAGCATACATAATATACATACAGAGTTTAGTGAGTGGTGAGGCTAATTTGGTATAACCTTCAATGAAACAACGGTAGTATCTTGATAATCCTAGGAAACTACGAAGTTAATCCATGGATTTTGGTTTTGAGAAATTCACATTTGGAAAGTTTCACTTTCAATCCAGCTATTTGCAGGTTTGTGAAAAATTTTCGTAGTTTCTTTAAATGGCTTGATAAATCTTTGCTTACTATGATAAGATCATCTAGATAGGCATAGACTGTGTTACCCATCATTTCAGCAACAACGTATTTATCATTCTTTGGAATGTTAACGGCGCATTTCTTAGGCTAACTGGCATTCTTGAGAATTCGAAATGTTCCACTGGTGTACTGAACGCAGTTACCTCTCGGGATACCTCATATAAGGGAATTTGCCAGTACCCGCTAAGTAAATCTAGGGTACTGAAGACGGCGTTGTAAGAACATAAGAACATATGAATGGAGGAAACTGCAGCGGACCTATTGGCCCATACTGGGCAGTCCCGTTTACACCCAACCCCTATTGCTCATATGAGCATCCAACCTATGTTTGAAGCTATTCAGCGAATTCGAGTTAATGATGATATTTGGTAACTTGTTCCATTCATCCACTACTCTGTTTCCAAACCAGTGTTTACCTATTTCACGCCTAAATCTAAATTTGTCTAATTTAAAACCATTGTTACGAGTTCGCTCCTGGTTGGATAGTTTGAGTACCTTTGTAATGTCCCCTTTGTTTAGCCCTGCCTTCCACTTATACACCTCTATCAGGTCGCCACTCGCTCTACGTCTCTCATGGGAGTGCAAATTAAGATGCTTTAACCTGTCTCTATACTCAAGGTTCCTAATGCCCGGGATTAGTCTTGTCATTCTCCTCTGAATTCTTTCCAAGGATTCTATATCCATTCTGTAATACGGTGACCAGAACTGAACTGCGTAATCCAGGTGTGGTCTCACAAGAGCAAGATACAGTTTTAGGATGACCTCGCTAGTCTTGTAACTAACACTCCTTTGTATGAACCCAAGTACTTTATTAGCCTTGTTACGAGCAAAAACACATTGTTTACTTGGCTTAAGGTTCCTACTTATCATTACTCCTAAATCTCTCTCGCAGTCGGATTTCTCTATGGCATCGTTGTTCATCTGGTATCTGGTTTCCCTGTTTACATCTCCTATACTGAGTACTTTACATTTTCGACGTTGAATTTCATCTGCCATTTTTCAGACCATTCGAAAAATTTGTTTAGATCTTCCTGTAGTTTTGCCGAGTCCTCGTCAGATTTGATAACACGTCCTATTTTAGTGTCATCAGCAAATTTACTTATGTTGCTGTCTATGCCGATATCTATGTCGTTTATGTATATAATAAACAATAATGGTCCAAGTACTGAGCCTTGGGGAACTCCACTTGTGACGTTGCTCCAATGGCACTTAGTGCCGTTAATGCTCACTCGCTGTTTCCTGCCCTGTAACCACGCCCTAATCCATTTAAGGATGTCACCTTTGATGCCATGAGCTTCTACCTTTCTAATTAGTCTTTCGTGGGGGACTCTGTCGAAGGCTTTACTAAAGTCGAGATATACCACATCATAGTTGTACCCCTCGTCCACCGATTCGAAAACTGATGAAATGAACGTCCGCTTGTGAAGCCATGCTGGGAATCATTGATCAATCGGTGCTTCTCCAGGTGATTTCTAATAGAGTTTGAAATGATTGCTTCCAGTAATTTGCCTACTATTGATGTTAGACTGATGGGGCGGTAGTTAGAGGATAGTGATCTATCCCCCTTCTTGAAAATCGGTATTACATTCGCTATCCTCCAGGATTCTGGTACTACACCTGTTTTTAAGGACATGTTAAACAACTTTGCTAATGGCATACTAAGTTCTTCCTTACATTCCTTTAATACTCTGGCAAATATCTCATCGGGACCAGGTGACTTATTAGGCTTTAATTTGTCTATTTGCTTACTAACATCGTTACTAGTCACTAGTATCTCACTTAATTTGTTTTCTTCACTATCTCTGAATAGAGTCGGTGTCTCGGGTATCATGTTTAAATTTTCGGTGGTGAAAACTGTTGAAAAATATTTATTCAAATTATTGCTCATTTCTCCGTCGTTATCAGTGAGCTCTCCGGAGTCTGACCGTATTGGTCCAATCTTTTCTCGTGTTTTAGTTTGATACATTTGGTAGAATCCTTTGGGGTTTGTCTTCGCCTCCCTTGCTATCCTTACCTCATTATTCCTCTTTGCTTTCCTTATCTCGGTTTTAACCCTACTCGCCAATACCCTATAATAGTCCCGGAGGTGAATTTCGCCACGATTTATCCTTCTACCTATAGCCTTCCTTTGGCCAATGATGTTCTTTAAATAATTATTTATCCATTTAGGGTCATTGTTGTCTGATCTGAGTTTTTTGTATGGTATGTTGTGCCTTTGTGCATTAAGTAACTCACTATTTAAATTGTCGTGGAACTCGGCAATCTCAGATCTCGTTATCAGGTCTGTGTCATCTGTCAGGTTCACGGCCAAGCGCGACACCCCCTCTCTCAGCTGCCTCTTTAAACTGTCAAAGTTTCCCCTTCTGAAATCTGGTACTTTAGTGGAATTTTCCTTACGTCTGCCCTGAAAATCTAACTGGAATCGAATGTCTTTGTGATCGCTGTTTGCAAGTTCGTTCCCTACCTCGACATTGCTAATGAGGTTTTCTCTGTTCGACAGAACTAAATCCAGTATATTATTACCCCGTGTGGGTTTGGTTATATGTTGACTTAGGAAACAGTCCTGGATCGTCTCGAGAAAATCCTCTGATTCTGAGTTGCCCGTATGGTCAGTCCAATCTATTTGGCCAAGGTTAAAGCCGCCTACTATACAGACTTTGTTGTGTATGGAAGCCCTGCGCATTTCATCCCAGATAAGTCGCTCATTGACGCTATCAAGATTGGAGGGTCTATATATTACTCCTGTGATTAATTTTTCCCGACCGTCGCTTAATTCTGTCCAAATTGTTTCTGTATTCCTCTCAGTTTTTATTTCCTTATTTATTTCACACTTCAGATTATCCCTAACATAGATTGCTACTCCGCCTCCTTTCCTGGTCTGCCTATCGGTATGGAACAGTTTGTAACCCGCAATTTGGTATTCGACTGGTAATTCACGTGTGTCTAGGTCGATCCATGTTTCAGTGAATGCAATTATATCGATTTCTTCGGTACATACCAAGGCCCTAATATCATCCATTTTGTTTCTCATACTTCTACTGTTCGCGTAGTATACATTTAAGTTAGTCGTGTTCTGAGTCCTCCCCTTACCGCGTTTAGTTTTAAACTCCCTGTCTAATTTAGTTTTATCATCATTCCTAACACTATTTCCCTGTAATCTTTCGCCTTGTTTACCCGCTCCCACTGCAGTCTCCTCCACCCCCGTGCCCATATGTTCTCTTAGCAGTTTAAAGACTTCGATATCTTTTGAACTGCCCCCTCTAGAGCCCCAGCCAGGGTTGCTACTCCATCCCTTGACAGGTGCACCCCATCCCTAGCAAAAAGGTCCCTTCTGCCATAGAAGTTGTCCCAGTTGTCAATGAATGGGACTGATATTGACTTGCAATATCTGTCAAGACGGTCGTTGACACCAACTGCCCTTGACAACCATTCACTGCCAACTCCCCTTCTAGGCAGGACACCTCATATGATAGGGATCCCTCCTATAGTCCTAATACGATCTATGGCTGCCTTGAACTTATCAAGAAGTTCCTCGCACCTACACCGGCCAATATCATTGCCTCCTGCACTGAGGCAGATAGTGGGTTTGTTCCCATTACCAGACAAGATATTGTCCATCCTGTCAATTATATCCCCCACCCCAGCTCCTGGCAAACACACCCCCATCCTATTTTTGTTTTTACCCCAAAAGGCCCTGTCCATGTACCTTACCTGTGAGTCACCAACAATTAAAGTTTTTATACCTTCCTTGTCATCCCTGCCCCTGACTGTACTAATGTCCAATTCGTCTATCTAGGGACTGAACGGGTTGGTACACTTAGCTGTTGTTGTCGTTGTTGTCGTATCCTTCGTGTGCTTCTTCACCACCAGCTTTGTCTTCCCATGACTCACAATTTTCCACTCGCTTGATTTTTCGTCAGACACTGGCTTTACTCGTCCAGTCTCTCCTTTTAACTTCGCCAGCCCTTTCCTTAATTTCAGGTTCTCCAACGTGGCCCTCTCAATTTCTAACTTGGCCCTTGCCAATTCTTCAATGGACCACCCCAGTTTGGTCAACAAACTCTCATACCCAAGACAGCACATAGCACTGGCCATAGCTGATAATTATCCCTCCGGAGCTAACCCTGCCGTGACCTTTCCCCTAGTGAGGTCAGAACACAACTGAGTGAGGTCCGAGAGTCTGTAGTAAGTCAATTAGGACAGGCATTGGGAACCTCTCACGTACAGTTGCTTGGTTGACTCGTCGAAAATCTATGACTGGTCTCCATCCTCCATCTTTCTTGGGAACTAGGAATAAAGGCGAGTTCCACGGTGATGAGGAAGGTTGGAGTACCTGTTGGTCCACCATGTTTTGTACTATCTGTTGGATTACCGCCCTTCTGCTGTGGGGTAGCGTATATGCTGGGATGTAGATTGGGTTAGTGTCCCACTTCAGTGGAATATGATGGTTTGTCAACGTTGTTATACCTAGGGGTTCTCCAAGTAATGCTGTGATTTCCTTGAACTCGGCTAGTAATTCTGAAAGATCACTTTTGCCTTCAGGGTGATCGACTACTTTCACGTGTGGCGCTATTAACGCTACTTTGATTACAATATGTCATTTTTCGTTCGATTCCCCCTGTGTTATACTACCTATTGGTAATTTTATTGGCTGTGCGACAACCGCTTTGTCGTAAAAGAGGAAATTACCTAAGTAACATCCTTTTCTTAAGGGTATGGGTCCCCAGTTCTATTGGGAACGAGGGCATCTGTGAGACTACCTTATCTGCATATGCTTAAGGTAGACTCAAGTGACAAGCCTTTCACTTGTGAACTTTCACTCAGACACACAACATCTGTTCCTTCACTCACATTTGGCAAACGTACTGTGACTCTAGTTAGGTCCTGGCTATGTAACCCTTATACACCAGTTAACACAGCAGCCGTTAGAATCCAGTTCTTGCCGCTTTCATCAGAAATATCCTCTGAGCTACTAGGTGGAGTTTCAGGGAGTGACTCCATAACGAATTGCTTCTTTGCCAAAGACTCCCCCGCGCCTGTCGAGGCAGAACATCTGAAGTAAGCAATGGCTGTAAAGTTTGTATTGCGTGATATGTTTTGCAATTATGCCTGATTGTTTTCTTTCGTGGCTGAATGTTAATGTTGTTCTGCCTTAAATTGGCCAGACCAAGTAACCCGTCCGCTGGCAAAGAAAATGCCTTGACTATGTAGAAATCCGCCAGACACGCTTTACTGGACCTAGAAAAACGGATTGGTAGGGTTATCACCCCCGCTATGTCTAATTGGATTCCCGACACACCGGGCAGAGGAATGTCTGTAGGTCTTATTGGCCACTTATTTGGAGGATATCACCTCTTGAGTTCTCATTGAACGACGTTAATGAGATAACATTGGCATAGGCCCCCGTATCTATATCTAGGGATACCCGATTGTTACCTATCCTCGCTGGTACAGTCAACACTTCCACTTTGTTTAACGCTGCGATTAATGAGCCAATGATGGAAGCGTCGTTTTCTTGAACAGTTGACGCTATCATAGATCTTGTTGCTGGACGAGCGTCTCTTCCCCCGAAGGCTGTGTACTTGTCTCCCGTCGATTTTCAATTTCTTGCCTCATACGCTGTATATTTCTGCTATCGTCTGTGTTGTGGTATGGAGACTGATGTACTGTATACCATTTATTCGGAGTGCCCTTAGTGTTTGGAGACATATTATTTCCTGTGTAATGTCCCTTTGGATTTTGGGTTTAGCAGGACTCTCTGAATTTTTAAAGTTATGCAAGAATCTTTTTCCTCGATCTTGCCACTGGCTAGCTGGGAACTTATCTGCATGTCCTGCAAACCAGAATTTTTCTGTGGTAAGTCCCTTACGCTTGCAGACTTCGCAAAAAGGTATCTTTTTGGGTTTGGTTCTGGTGACGGTTTGTGGTTGTTCTTTAGAGCTGGTGACTGGTGCCACTGACAGGGCCCAAGGAGTACGTTCTGCCGGTTCAGCAATTTACTCCATGTAGTCTACAAGCTTAGTCCCAACTTTAAAAACTTTCTTGCGGGCTTTCTTGCGTAAGGGTTCATTTGATGACAAGAAAAACTGAAGGAACTCAATAATCCTGCAGAAATTTTCTTTAGACAAGTTGCCATTGTTATCGAACCAATCTGAGGATCCCTAATAAGTTTTAAGATCTATCTTAGTGTGTCAGGCAAAAATCTTGGCGTCTTACTTGTCATTTGCGACCAGACTGTCACGTGAACACTCTACCATCAGGAAAATCCAAGTAAGCTGACCTCCTTTGGTACCTGACCCCCCAAAAATAGATGAATTGTTTCCTAAACGTTGGATAATCAGCAGTTTCTTCATCGATGGCAGATGCATAGATAGCTCTAGCTGCGCTACTACCGGTTTTGATGAGGCTTCGGACGTATGAGAATTTTTCTACATCGTAAGTGACATTATTATTTCTCATTACATCTTCGCACTTACGCAAAATTGCTAAAGTAGTATAATGTGGATCATCTGCAGCAAAATCTTGTACCTTAATGTTATTTGGAAGTATTTTTCCAGTTTGATAGACCGATGAAGTCGGTGGGTTAGAAGAAGCGCCTGATGGCATTTTTGTTGTTGTAGTTAAAGCACTAGCGTTATTAACAGGTGAAAGTAATGGGTAAATGTTACCTAACCTTATTTGTCTACTGTGTAAATCCTGAAACTGAGAATCTATGAAATTTTCACAGCTAGCTAAAGAGTCTGTAGGTGTTAACTCTATTTGGTTAATTTGTGGTAACTCTTCCTCACTGTCAGTTGCCACTTGCTCCTATTATTTTTTAGATGACTGACTATCAGAGTCTGAGTCACTAATTTCATGTTTGATACCCAAAAATTTTGGAAGAGGGTCCATATATATATATATATATATATATATATATATATATATATATATATATATATATATATATATATATATATATATATATATATATATATATATATATATATATATATATATATATATATGAATATTTATTACTTTACTCACTGTATAAAACTCACTACGTTGCCCACTCACAGAGTAATGAAAAACAAAATATTTATAATAAGATAATGAAAATGAAGAATTTTTTTTTAATTATTATGAAGTACTATAAAGTCCTAAAAGTACTTTTTGTAAGTAGAGGACGTACTTTCTAAATATGTTTATTTGATTTTGCCTTTGCGCATTTGTGCAATAAATTTGTGTTTTATATTGACTACATGTGAAGACTTCTGGAAGTTCACTTGTGTTTGTGTAGTTTGTAAAATAATGATTGCTTGTGATACCTGGCTAACAATCTGTAGAGTTTCTTCGCTGGCGGTGACGCCAGGAGTCGATGACGTTCTGCTCTGGGAGGGATGACGTCACGTCTGGCGGTGATCCACTTGGGGGGCTGATCCTCTCTTGTGGCTATCAACCTTGGGGCTGACCTTCTTGCGGCGACCAGCCTGGGGGCTTTCCTGGGGCTGTTCTTTGTCTTGCTACTATCAGCCTGGGGGCTGACCTCTGTTGTGCACCGACGAGGTTTGCTTGTTTATGTAAGAGATTGTTTGCTTATCTGGAACCACTTTGACAACCTTCCTAAACTACTGTGATGTAGTGTTAGCTGGCTGGGGTTCTCAGCCAACACTAGGGTAGGCTGGGCTGCTCTCGGCTCCGGTCGGGGTAACCTTCAGTTGGGTGTGTCACTGAGAGTTTGACTGCTAAGTTGGCAATCTTTTGTAATGTTTTTGTTACCACTGTGTCTGTACGTTTTGCAAGTGTTTATAACCACTGCCCTCTTATTTTTCTTGTAATTGCTTGTTTGTTGATGATTCACTTAAAGTGCCACTTAAGTCACTGTAATCGCTTGCTTTGTTGTTTCTGAGTGTTTCCCTTTTTTTTTTGTATCCGTATCTCACTCGGCTGCCACCAGTGTGATTGTGAGTATTTTATATCACACACAATTGTTTTAAATTAGTTCTGGAGCTCTTAAGTGGCAGGGGTGATGTAAAAACTTATTCTGGATTTGCTTTATTACAGAAGTTATATACACAGGTGCTTAGTTTGGGAGAGAATGTATTGTGAATTCTCTTGAGTGCACTTATATTTGAGAACACTTAAGTGAGGTGTTCACTCGGTAACTTGTGGTAAGAGTCTAATCTCTCTCCTGTCTCTATGATGATCACAAAATGGTGACCTGTAGTGTAATGGTAGGCATGCTCGCCTCGCAAGGGAAAGGACCAGGGTTTGATCCCCGGGCAGGGTGAAACTATGGGCAAGTTTCTTTACGCCATTTGCCTCTGTCTACCCAGCAGTAATTGGGAACCTGGATGTTAGTCGATTTGTGGATCGTGTTCCGGGGTAATGGTTAGCCAGAGCAGTTGGCAAGTTGTCCGGTCTTCTGGGAATATTCCTTGACACTGAGTCATGCAGCTCGTTAAATCAAGGTGTGGTTGTTGTGTTGGCGACAGCTCCTACACCTTAAACAAATTCACGCCTAGGTGGCCCTTGGACCGGCCATCCTCGTTACAAGAGGGGAAACCACTATTTATTATTATGGCATCACAAAAATTGTGACCAAATCCCTCAGCAAAGCCTGGAAAGACATAAACACAATCAGAGGTAAAAACAGTAGACACGTGTCCTATCGAAACCCTCTGCAAAAGTCGAATGGGCTAATAACAAAGTGGGCTCATGTGTCTAGCTATGACATGTTACCAGCTAGGACTCGGGGACTCCTTGATGCGAAGTCTGAAGAGAGAAGTAATCTTATTAACTTTATGCTGGGCAAACAGCACGATGAGTGTGATGTTCCATATACTGAGTGGGAGCTTTTCGCCGCCCTCACCAGGGGAAGGTCTACTTCCCCTGGAGAGGACGGAGTCACCTACAACATCGTTAGACTACTAAGGCGTGTGCCGGGCAATCCATTATTGGTATTGTACAATATGAATCATGCCGAGGGCCAACTACCCACATCATGGACCAGCAGTATCCTCACTACTTGCCCTTGGCACCCTCGACTCAAGTTGTCACGCGCTTGTCTCTGAAGCCAGACACAAATATGAGTGCCTTGTTGACCGGGGTGTCAGGGTCAAACTGCTGTGGATCCCCTCTCACATCGGCCTCATAAAACATGACAGAGTTGATGCCCTCGCCAAACTCGCGTCTAACAAAGACACCGTTGAATATAATTTGGGTCTGTCAAAAAGAACCCTTAAAACTGTAATTAGGAAAGAACTTATTGATGAGTTTGACGCAAGTAGACTAGTACAAACAGGCACTAGTCGATCCATAGTTTACCATGATGAGATGTATCAAGTAACAAGATCACTAGATTACAAGATGTTGTAACCGCTAGATTAAGGTTAGGACATAAGTACCTCTGGCAGTATGTTCCTCAAGCAGATGTAAACAAGACTAAATGTAAAGTGTGTGGCCAGACATATAGCCACACGCTTGAACACTACGTCCTCGACTGTGTGAAGATAGAACCTTTTAGGGACAGGTCCAAGCTCACTGTGTGTGAAATGGCACAAATGGCCGACATATTAAGATTGTACCCACCTGTGTGCACTTAGTAACTATATCTGTTCTCATGTACAGAACCAAATACACAATGTGCTTGAATACTTCTCACGCAAATGTGTATAACAAAGTGTGCGGCCAGACATACTGCCTTACATGCCTGTACTCACGCATTTGTGAATAAGTTACCCTTTATACATAGAATTAAACAAACAATGTAATTGAAATACTGTGTAACATTCAGTGCCATAATATCCTGACAACGGGGGTTAATTATTATGACCCGTTGTAAACTCTACTCGGTAATCCTTTTGCGCTACTGCTCACAGGATGAGTGTGGGGTGCACAATAAAGTAGCCGCTGAAGGCAGCAAAATAAAAAATCAACCATTTTAACTTCAGAGACAAGTGGGTGACATTCTGAGTTGGGTATCTAGATCAAGTAGTAAATCCGTTATGCCGAGAGTGTCAGTGACAGTGACTTCAACAAATTTCAGGGTTGTGAGTATAGTTCAGTTTGTAGAGTGGACGCCCAATGATTAATTCTAGCTCCTTTCTCTATTACATTACCGTAAGGCTGAGTCACAATGGCAACACTTCCAGCCCTCCCACAGACAGTTTTAAGAGATCTGTTAGTGAAGATGGTCTGTGTGATGTCATGTTCAGTTTGTAGGTTATATATGTGTTCAAGAGCTCTCACTTGGGCAATGTGTGGGAAATGCAGCTTATGTGTGGTCAGTCGTTTAGGCGGGTACGTGGGTGTTGTGATGTCGAAGGTACCTGTCCGCCAGGGTGGCATGAAGCGCTGCTGTGTCTCAGCTATGTACAGATGGTCTAGTTCAAATATTCCCATATGTGTAGCAGTTTTTTAAACTTAAATATTTTATTAGCAATAAAAAAACTATTACGTCAAAAGGACAGGGTAGTATACTACTCCCAACCTCACCTTTGACATCCCATTCTGGGGCTTACAAAGAGTTTTTCATGTTATAACAATACAAGAATTATTTTTGCACCAATGAAATAAATTTTGACATGAACACTGTACTACATTAAAAGAACAGATAATGTAATCCTACACAAAGATAAATGTCATATCCTTGGAAAAAATTTTTTATACATTGCAAGAATTATTTTCAGCTTTCCATTATTAATCATCCAACAAATTGTTTCGTTAAAGAAGTGATCTCACTGTTCCTGTATGGTTTGATTTTTTCACATCCTAATACATAATGTTGTAGTGTATGTGCATCCCTAAGATGACACAGTTGACAAGGTTGACCTGCCCCTCCACTTATCTGCCAGTAATATTTGTATCCCAATCTTAGTCTCATTATAACAGTATCAACAGTTGGTAAGTTAGTCCCGTAAGTTACATTGGTGTTTTGTAAAACATACAACTAGTGCTGAAAACTCTCGCTACATATGGCAGTCACTTCTCTTCTTGCTTTTTACCATTCCTCTCTTTTTCTTTTCATTCCCCCTTTATTGTTGCTAACATTATCCATATCCAATTTCTCTGAATCTTTTTTGGCCAATTTGTCAGCCATATCATTTAAATGAATCCCCACTTGTGATGGAATCCATGCAAACTTCACAGTGCATTCAATTTCGTGCATTACTATGGCCAGTCGTTTACTGATATTAACAATATGAAAATTATATGTATTTCTTACTCTGCAAAGCTTCCAATGCACTTTTACTATCAACAAAAATATATGTTTCTTTATATTTCTCTATAGCACCCTGAAATCATTCACAAATTCCTGGCGGTTTGTGTGTGTGACGGGTGGGACATGTGTTGTGGTGAGCTCTGTGTTTTTCGTCGAAAAGAAGGGTCATTCTGGGAGTACCCCGTCTTACTCCTAGAAAATCCGATTCGTAAGTGTCTAGCGCGTGACGTGACCAGTAAAATGTCTACTGGTGATCCTCTTAAGTAGATATATTTGCCAAGTTACTGGTGAATCTGTGTCTACCACACAAGGAGTATTCGGCCCACCTCCCTTCAGTGCCACGGCTTGTTATCCGAGCCCTTGTCCACCCCACCGTTCTCCTCCCCCACTTTCTCACTAGGCAAGCCATCCCAGGTTAACCGTCTCATTATTGCCGGCTTGCACTCCCCTCACTAGCACCGATATGTCTACATTGGCTGCTAGTATAAAAAAATCCATCTCACGAAAGAAGTGCTGGTTGAAGTGCTAATGGGAGTCCAAACGACTCTCATACAGGTAGTCATACAAAAAATAAATAAGGAGATCATCGAGAAACTAGAGGAAGCTGACCACCGTCTCATTACTAAGCTAAATGAGGTTATAAGAAGCTTGGAATTCTCGCAGGGGGAAATTATACGACTTAAAAAACAAGTTGAACGTTCAAGCTGATGAGAACCGATCATTCAAGAACCGAATTCAACAGCATTTTTTAGAGTTTGTCAATGCCTTTTTCGTCACAAAGTACCAGGGCTGGTGCGTGGTAATCTAGCAGAGATTTTATATAGCTAGGTACATTCGCGAACAAAAGTTCTCTCCTTCTCCCAGCCATAGTGTGACTTCGAAACATCTGAGGTTTGAACAACGAAGCAGTAAAAGGAAGTGCCTTTTTAATCCAACAGATGTTGCACCTGAATGTTTTTAGGAGATGCAAGGGGGACGCTGGAAATGGGAGGAAGGTTGGTTGGAAGGAACAATAACATAATGAACTCTCCATCTACTGATACCATTAAGATGATGAAGGAAATAGTTTACAATAATAAAGATAATGAATATATTAACAAAAATCTTATATGCATGGTAAAGAATTATATGAATAAATACTTTGTAAATGAGGCCTAAAGACTTTTGTAACACAATACATGGAAAACGTCATTCACCGAGCCTTAGTACTCATTTATCTTACCAATATTCAGTAATTTTAAGGGATAATAACTGTTCAGTGGTGATCTCTGATAATTTCCACACTCTGGGAAGTAAAAAATAACACATGAAACACACTGGTAACGTTAATACAAAACGAATGACTTGAAATATTTTTAATTCTGTAAACCCGTCCTAAAATTTAATTGTAATCATTTAATTAAATTTCTTTTTAACTAGAAGATTTATGTAAGTTTTTGAAACTGCCATTCTTACTGCAGGGTATATTGCTCATCTTGTCATATTCCCGTGTTATCTTCCTCTTCCTCTTCACAGTCCACTAATTAATAATCATGATTTTAAATTGTTACAAATTTTCTCGTTATTATATATTAATAACAATAAATGTTTACAATTTGACATGATTGTAATTATTTTTTAATATCAAGAAAATTTTCTACAGTATTGAGAAAACAACATCTCCGTTTAAATACCCACAACTCACATTTAGGGCGGTATTGCCAAATCTGATATTGATATTGATATTGAAACAGTTTATTTAGCCAGACAAATACAGATACAGAATCGATGATAATAACAATATTGACATGGCTGGGCTAGTTGAGAATCTGAGCTCTCTTAATGCCACCTGATTTATCTCAAGGAAGTATTATGTAACATTTAGTATCATCTAGAAAAGTACACGGAACATTGTGTTAGTAAGAATATATCAGAATGTTACCATGATTAATACTTCGTTATTTATTATTTTATCTATTCTATTTTTATGTTTTTACATTGATATTATAAGTACATACATATTTTACAGCGGAGTTGATATACATTAAATATGATAAGGGAGTGATGCAATACAACCTTGGGTTGCATTAAGGTGAAACAAGAGGATAGGAGCTGTCAGTATCATGTCTTCTCGGCAAATAAAATTATAATTATTGCTATGGTAACGTCTATCTATCTACATGAAAATTTATGATATAATGGTTTTCGTGGTACAATAAAAGTAGGAATATTACAAAAAATATTAATAGTTAGACAATAGATATTTTTAAGACATGTTTAAAGGAAGGGAGCGTCGTCTTGCTCGGTTGGGTGGGTGGTAAGTTGTTCCACACTTTCACACCATGATATTCTATGAAGGTCTGGGACTAAGAGGAGCACATGGGGGTGGTCTTAGTAGCTCTGGGTGTCTTAAGTTATATCTCTGATTATTGCGGAACTGGAAATATTTATTGTCAATCAAATGATTAACAGATTTGTTAACAAATAGGGCACAACAGTAGGTGTTAATATCCTCGAATTTTAGCATTTTCAATTTCGCAAATTATTCGTTGGTGTGATAATTTTATTTTATTTTTTTCAAATAGGTCATTGTCCACACAACTCTCTTCTGTGCGGTAATCTGGGGTTGTGTTTTTGTAGAGCCAGAGGCTCTACGAATTATTTGATGTTCTTGCAATAATAATTATTATTTTTTGAGTAAAGCGGTTTGTTTTATTTTATTGATACTTGGTTGGTCTTCTCGACATAACGACAAGGAAAGTTGACACATAATAAGCTGTCTACAAGTATTTGGCATCTCTTACCTTTGCATTTCAATTATCATGCCAAATTCTGCTTCCCTAGGTGAGGAAATAATTATCAGAGATCAAGACAGCTATTATCTTTTTGCAATCGCCTTCTGGGCGATGAGGGGATAATAAGACCCGTCACATTGAACTCGAAAGATATTATTCGGTCAAACCTGTTGAATACAGTTCATTCTTAGTATTTCAAATAATAAATCATACATACGCAATCATACATAAATAATTAATCCAATTTATATTCACATAACAATCATAGCTATGTAATTAGTCCAATCTTAACATTCAAAATGAGTATTTAATTTGCCATATTTCCAAGTTGTCACAATGATAACCGATGCCATGGACACAATCTACCTGTGTGAACTTAAGAACAGGTTGAACTCATGTGTTGAAGGTCTCAAGAGATATAGATCAGGTGTTCACTCTATGATGGAGATAGCTACAGTGGCAGTGCCTGGCGTCACAGGCACAGCCCTGGCTGGCCGACTTTGCTCCGTCAGGTGTTTATACGCAAACAAGCTCCCCTTACTATCACCTACACACCAACCTCCTCCGTGTCTCTCCATCTCCACCAACTCGATACTCTATATACGGGCAGGCACGCCCAATAAACAAGACTTGACTTACAACCTAACATAACATTTGTTTATGGGTCATCCTACTCATTACTGTTTGCGGTAACACCCCCTCCATTGAACGTTCACGCTCAAAACCAGATCAGGCCTTTGATTCCTAACTTTGTCACGTTCTTGTGACTTTACTGCCCCCAGGTTGGTGGTACTTAATTTTGTCACTTTCTTGTGACTATGCTGCCTTCAGGCTATTGATACTTTGCTTTCTCACGTTCTTGTGATTATGCTGCCCTCAGGCTGGTAGTAATTGTCAGTTCCTTAGGACATCTCGATCCCTTGACGTTCGGACCTCACTACCTTCATGTGTGGGTACCCAAATAATTTTCCTGGCCGACTCCGTCAGCCCCTTCCATTGCTCCCTCCAACAAGCATATTGTAGTTACAGGTCGCAGCATCGCGGACATCGTCATCTTGACTACGGCTTGTCGTATGAGTCCATCCTTGCCAACCTTGACTTCCATCACTCAGCCATTTGTTACGTGGACTATTTGCTTCTGCTATTATGATTAGGTCACAAGGGCGAAAGTTGCGCCGTGGTCTGAAGTGCCCTTCTTGAGTCCTGAGCTGAGGAAGGTACTCCGTCAGCCAGCGCTTCCAAAATTGATCCACAAGGTATTGGACATGCTTCCACCAAAAGGGAGATTACCCTTTCAACTTGGATGCAAAGGTTCAGCAGGCGTGAGAGCCTTCGGTTCATTTGGAGTGTTTGGCACTGAGGTGATTGGCCTAACGTTAATTATGGCTTCCACTTCGCAGAACAGTGTTTGCAGACGTTCATCGTTTAAAACTTGTGAGATCATAATTGCCTCTAAGGCCTTTTTTACTGTGCGAATCTGTCTTTCCCATACTCCCCCTCGTAACAGCTGGTGGATTGAAGACCCAAACAATATCTGCTTTCAGTAAGGCACCTCTGAGTCTGTCATCCTGCTCCCAACTTTTCACAGCCAGTTTGAGTTCTTTGGCTGCCCGTACCATGTTTGTCCACGTTATCCGACCTCATACGCTCTGGAGTACCTCTGAGTGCGAGAACCTTGTTACTGCGTTGAGGAGGGCATCTGCTTCCAATGAGCCCAAGACCTCTCGATGAACAGCCCTCATTGTCAGACATGTAAACAGACATCCCCAACGCTTAACCTGTTTCCTCCCTACTTTGATCATGAAGGGACCAAAGCAGTGCGTTCCAGTGTAAGCAAATGGTGCCTTTCCAGGCGTGACACGATCTATTGGTAAGTCAGTTTGCCTTTCATGCATATTTCTCCAGTTGTCCCATCGGCACACTGCACAACGTCGGATGATTCTATCAAGCAAACGTCTGCCCTGGGGAAACCAATAGCTTTGCCTCACGCATGCCATCGTGTGCTCTCATCCAGCATGTCCGGCTCTCTCTTCGTGCATCTCCCGTACTATGATTTCGGTGACGTGGTGATCTCTAGGCAGCAAGATTGGCTCTTCACCACTTCGTCCAAGAAGGGTTCCATTAATTCTTCCTCCTGATATGAGCAACGTTCGCTCGTTCAAGTATGGTTCCAGTCTATATAGCTTAATGCCCCTGGGCAGCTCACCCTTTATGGCAGTTCGGATTTCTTTCTAGTAAACTTCTTTCTGTACCAAGCATATAACTGTCTCTTCAGCCGACTGCAATTCCTCAGTGCTTAGCCTCTTCAGTTTGAGGCGCCGGTCTCCGGACCTTATGCTGGATCCAAGCCACCAAATGAACCTTTTAATCCCTGCCACCCCTTTCACCAAGCTCTACCATGATGAGTTCCTGAGCCACAGTTTGGCGAGGGACCATTTTGACTGCTCACTAGCTGCCAGAGCAACTAAAGATCTCTGGTGTGCTCCTCCAATCACCTCCAGTAAGTCGTTCAGAGCTACTGGCAGTTCCTTTCCCTTTGGCCACTGTTTTTTTCCTTCAGTAGAAACTCAGGATTTCATATCCACCGAGATCCTGCAGCCAGGTCCAGAACAGGTAATCCCCTAGTTGCATCATCCACTAGATTCAGTGATGTGCTGACATATCTCCACTGGTCAGTTCTTGACAAGTCTTGTACGATTGCTGCTCTGTTGGCTACAAGCGTTTGAAATCGTCTACTCGAATTGGCGATGCACTGCAAGACTAGCATACTATCTGTCCAAAAATAAGATTCGTGAATAGTCATGGTCATTTCTTGGCGAATCGTTCGATCATTGTTCACTGCCAGGACAGCTGCTTGAGTGGAGCCAGCTAGGCCCGTCCGTACACGATGCATCGCAGAATATGTGCAACTGAGCTGAGATTATTTCTTTAGCACATGCTGTTTTTAGGCATCTGGATCCAATGAATTTCTCTAGGCGGGTCAGTAATCCTAGCCAGGTTCTCCAGGTTGTGTGATTAATAGTTGATAAGAGTTCATCCCATCCTAGTCGACGTCTGCATTCGTTCTGAAATAATATTTTAGCTATGACGATGAATGGGGCCACAAACCCCAGCGGATCGCAAACGGAACTGAAAAGGCTTAGTTATCCTCTCCTGGTCGCTGGCCTTGAATGTGTTTGCACATTGATGGCGAGATGATCACCTTCCAGGAGCCACCTAACCCCTAGGCTCGCTCCATTGGCAATTTGTCCTGCCTCAGATCAATTTCCTTCAGTCCATTTTGCCTCACCTCCGGTGGGATAGTAGCCAACCCTCCTTTTGATTACTGGCTCACTTAAATAACCGAAATCCTCCTCGCGCCAACAGTCTTCTAAGCTGACTTGCTAACATTGACGCTTCATTTGGCGAGTCCAGCGACATGAGTAGGTCGTCAACATAGAAGTTGTCTTCCTCTCTTTTTTTTTTTACGGGGATTAGCCCACCCGGGCACAGGTCACTGACCCAAATCGTGGGCCTGGGGGACAAAAATGTAATAATAATAATAATTCATAATAAATAAAATTTATAATATTTTTTTTTAAATAAAATCATAAATTAATAATAATAATAATAATAATAATAATAATAATAATAATAATAATAATAATAATAATAATAATAATAATAATAATAATAATAAAGCAATGCGAAACAATATATGTATGTTGTGTTGTCAATAGTAAGAGAAACAATTGAGACCCTGCAATTGTTTGTAAATGAGGCAGAAAGTCAGATAAGCAACCTGGGACGTGGTCACAATTTTCTTGCTGCCATATGGCAGCAGGATCTACCATTAGACAGACAACACATTGTGCTTCCAATATCTTTTCAGGCGGTAGTACCTCCCTGTTTGGTAGCTGCCTACTACCTACTGCTTGCGCCACCATATCGGGAAACTCGGATCTGCGGTCTTGAATTGTGCGCCGGAGGAAGTAAGTTGCACATGGAGGGCTCCACACCCCACCAAAGATATGCACCTTCATCCTGTAAGTTGCCGGCTCTCTCCCACCAGAGGAATCTTGATGCATCTCAATGTTCTGGGGCTACTTGGATTTGATGGTACATAGCCTCCACATCTGCAATGGTGGCTGAGGTTCCATGGCGAAATCTAAACAGACCTCCAAGTAATTTGCTATTGAAGTCTGGACCTTGAAGTACAAGGTTGTTCAGCGATGTCCCTTTGTGTTTGGCTGCACAGTCAAAAACTATGTGTATTTTGTTTGGCTTATTTGGGTTCAACACCGGGTGATGAGGCAGATACCAAACCAACCCAGTATCTGACTCCAGCTGGACCTTAGGCGCTGATTCAGCATATCCTTCAGCAAGCAGTTTATTTATTTCCCCCATGTATCTTTATCACAACAGTGCGTCCTTGGATAGACTCCTTTTAATCCCTTCTAGTCGACACTCCACCTTGGCCTAGTTGTTTGGGAGTTCCGTTTTCTCATCACGGAATGGTATGGGAAATTGGTAACGACAAGTAATTTTGATGCCAGTCTCTGACCAAAGTCGACAGCAAGGCTCCCTCATCCCTATTTCCCAGCTCCCAATAAATTTTAACTTGTCGTTCCAGGCGGATTTCAGAACTCACGACAGTTTCGGTCATCAGGCATCCTAACATGCAAATTCCTTGTACTGTCCAACCCAGTCGCGTTCTTATTGCGAATGGCATTCCGTCCCTTCCTGCTCTGACTTCCAAAGGTACTAGAGCCTGCGAAACATCTTGTCCTATCAGAATTTCTATGCTGTTGCTCTGCAATTCTGGTAACTCCACACCTCGCAGTTGGGTCCACCTTGAAATATCACTTGTTGTCACTACGGAGTTGAGCAGTGTGTTGGGGAAATTTTGTACAATGAGTACTTTCGGCATCAGTATGATCCTGCCTCGTTTCATGACTGCGCCAGCCACCTCTAGATCGTACTTCTGCTGACTTGTGTATAGTTTCTTGTGCAAGTATACCAATGGTTACCAGGGTAGGTGTCCATTTCACCCTTAGTTTCTGTGCCAGATCTTTGGTGCAATACGACCTGTCGCTGCCCGAGTTCAAGAGGGCTAAAGTTTTGATGTGATTTCGTTAGTGTGAGTCCTTGGCCCGAATTCACACTCAATATGGTCAGTACAATCTTGGCATTTTTCGTCGATAGTCAAATGCCCCCTTTGCAGCTGTATGGGCTTTCATGGCCGTCCTTTGTCCCTGTAGCGTAGACATGGCCTATTTGCCTGGCCTTGTACGAATTGTCGCTGACTTTCAGGGCCATGGATGCAACAGTTTAGAGTGCTTCTCTTTGCACCCATCAGTGCCACACCTGAAGCTTGACCAACACTCAGCAACAAGGTGGCCCATTCTCAGACACAAGAAACAACAATGTAATCTTTTCACCCTTTCTAACCTCTTCTTCACTGATATGCTCCGGAATTTGTCGCACCCTGCTAATCCATGTATTCTAGAACACAAAGGGCACGAGCCTTTTCTAGAGCTTGTTTCTCACACATTGCCTTTCGCGGGGACCGGTGGTAGAAGCGGTACCGTTCTTGCCTCGCAAGCGAGATGTCACGGGTTCGATTCCCGGGCCGGTGGAAGTTGTTTGGACTTACTTCCTAGCCCCCATTAGTCCCTGTTCACCTAGCAGTAAAGTAGGTACCTGATGTAAGTCGAAAGTTGCGAATTCGTATTCAGGGAGTTGTTGGAGCTTCCAATAACTTGATGACATAAACAACTGACTCTTCAGGCTTCTACGCCCTTGACTCTTCATGCTACGCCCTTAACTCATGAGACATAAAGGCAAGCATGATCTTAGCATGCTTCCCTGTTGGGCACTGTAAACGCTTCTGCGCTTCACCTTACACAAGGATGTAGGGGGGGGTGCCAAAGAAAAAAAAAATATTGCCTTTCGCTTCACTGATAGTCATTAGGCCCACGAGTCGATTTCTTCATGATGATCCTTCTGGTCTTTACTTGCTTTCTTCTTGACTGTCCTCGCTTGGTAGCAGAGCCATGTCATCCATCATCACCGCTTTCTCCTCAAAGTATAGCGCTAACCACTTCACCAGCCCCGATGTATGTCATCATCCACACGGCGTTCCCTCAATTTTGGGGGAAGCTAAACCACCAACGTTCTGAAGGTCTGTCGTGTTTCAAGTTCAGACATCAAAATCAGATTCTCCCGATGGCTTACTGCACCCTATAGCTGAGACCCCAGTTTCCGCAACCCTTCGCCGTTGAACGCCCTGACTGGGCGAGCGTCTATGAGACCTTTCACCAGCTGGTCATTATACGCATACTTATTTCCAAAACCTTGCCTTCAAGATCTTGATTGCCTTGTTGTAGGCCTAATCTGGCTCTAGATAGTCACATCCAATGATTGCTTTATGCAGCTCTTCTCCTTCACAAGCATCCATGTGCAGTTGGTACTTGTACTTCTTAGGCACAGCAACATTTGTCCTGTATCAACGGAAGGCATGCATAAAGGTCCAAAACTCCGCCAGACTTGTGGCAATGCGGCATACGCATCGTGGCCACTAATTCTCTTATTTCTTCACCCGTCCCTGGTTTTTCTTGTGGATGAGTCTTTGTGATCTGAAGCGCTTTCTTTACAAGTGTTTGCGGGAAAGATAAGGCCATTCGGTCGACATTGATCGATGCCTGTCGCTGGGTTTCTTCCAGTACTATTGGCTTCTCATAATTGCTGGAGTTCTCTGTCGAAAGCTGTGAGCTATCATTTCTTCACATCAGTGCTGATGCATTTTGACTTGCCACCATTCCAGTGTGCTTCGTCTTCATCCACTCTACCTTAAGTTTTCCAGCCACGTGTGTTTGATTATTGCACACTTACTCATGCCCCCAATACTTTGACACTATGTCTAGGCTTGGGTTCATTTGATGGTCACGTGCGTGTGCCTCGTCTCTCATTCATTTATTGGGGCACGTAAACAAGTTCCTTTTACTATTACTCACCCTTACTATCTCTCCATCTCCACGCCCAATGAACATGACATAACTTACAACCTAACATATTAATTGTTTATGGGTCATCCTGCTGATTACTGCTTGTGGTAAGACTCTTAAAATATCAAAGTATAAATACGATATATTAAGTACGAAGAATGGTAGATTGACCCTATGTGCATGTCAGTCCTCCAGCCAATCAAGTGCCTTGCTGCAAAGTGACCCTACGACTAATATGCAAAGTTCGAGTGAACAGACAGCGGTGAACCTATAAGTCATATTTGTGTTAGGATTTTAGAGTAGGGTTATAATCTATATATGTATAAAACAAAGAAGTATGTCTGTGTGTTTGTTTGTTTGTGTGTCAGCACGAGAATCTCGGAAACTACTTTACCGATCTGTAGTGATGATGGATGGCGTTATATGTAGTGATGATGGATGGTGTTATATGTCGTGATGATGGATGATGATGTTATATGTAGTGATGATGGATGTTGTTATATGTAGTGATGATGGATGATGTTATATGTAGTGATGATAGATGATGTTATATGTAGTGATGATGGATATTGTTATCTGTAGTGATGATGGATGGTGTTATATGTAGTGATGATGGATGGTGTTATATGTAGTGATGATGGATATTGTTATCTGTAGTGATGATGGGTGGTGTTATATGTAGTGATGATGGATGATGTTATATGTAGTGATGATGGATATTGTAATATGTAGTGATGATGGATGGTGTTATATGTAGTGATGATGGATGATGTTAGGTGTAGTGATGATGGATATTGTTATATGTAGTGATGATGGATATTGTTATATGTAGTGATGATGGATGGTGTTATATGTAGTGATGATGGATGATGTTAGGTGTAGCGATGATGGATATTGTTATATGTAGTGATGATGGATATTGTTATATGTAGTGATGATGGATGATGTTATATGTAGTGATGATGGATGTTGGTATATGTAGTGATGATAGATGATGTTATATGTAGTGATGATGGATATTGTTATCTGTAGTGATGATGGATGGTGTTATATGTAGTGATGATGGATGGTGTTATATGTAGTGATGATGGATATTGTTATCTGTAGTGATGATGGGTGGTGTTATATGTAGTGATGATGGATGATGTTATATGTAGTGATGATGGATATTGTTATATGTAGTGATGATGGATGGTGTTATATGGAGTGATGATGGATGATGTTAGGTGTAGTGATGATGGATATTGTTATATGTAGTGATGATGGATATTGTTATATGTAGTGATGATGGATGGTGTTATATGTAGTGATGATGGATGATGTTAGGTGTAGCGATGATGGATATTGTTATATGTAGTGATGATGGATATTGTTATATGTAGTGATGATGGATGATGTTATATGTAGTGATGATGGATGTTGGTATATGTAGTGATGATGGGTGGTGTTATATGTAGTGATGATTAGACAATAAAATAATAACAGTTTAATGTACTAGAAGGTACAATACTGACAGGAAATGCAAAAGGAGAGGATGTTTTTATAACAAGGATACCTCTCATCACCTGCCATTTGAGTTAAAGCGACTTCAGTTCCCGGTTAAAGTGAGCTTTGTCATGACCATCTACAAAAGCCAGGGACAGTCCCTAAAGATGGTTGGCCTAAACCTGGTGTTTCCTTGCTTCTCTCATGGACAGTTCAATGTTGGATGCTCCAGAGTGGGAACTGGCAAAAATCTGTACATACTTGCTGCTAAAGGTAAAACCAAAAATATGGTCTACCTTAATGCACTACAGTGAGACAATATGGAGCCTCCCGGAGGGTGGCGTCCTACCGTGGCCTAGCGGAATTGCCGCCAGGAGGGCGGCACTTCCGCTAGTTATATTTATAGTAATATACCCATTTGTAACACTTTCCACTTGTTAATATTCGGCCAGACCTATATGACTAAACCAGTTATACCGAACAATGTGTTTGTTTGTGTTTTTTCTATAATATTGATTTCCCTTACGCTAAATTAACGTAATTCAAATTGATTCTCTGTACTGTACCTCTGGCAGATGTGTTCAAAATTAAATGTAAAGAGTGCGGCCAGACATATGGTCATACACTACAACACTATACGTCTTAAATTGTGAAAAAAATAGAACCTTATAGGGATAGATCCAAACACACGGCTTTTGCAATGGCATGGCACTTTATCTCTGATGGCAAGATAGCTGATATACTTAGGATGTATTCATATTTCACATCTAGCGCCTAATCAAAATTCTATGTTCCGACTTAAACAAACAATGTACTGGGAATACTCGGTAATATTCAATGCCATAATACTGTATCATTATCACTGGGGTCCGATACACACCCCTTGTGGCCTCTACTCTGTAATCCATTTTTGCGCCACCTCCTTAGGATGAGTATGGGGTGTACAATAAACTAGCTGCTGTACCCGGCAAAAACAAAAGAACTGTGATAGGTTACCGTCATGCTGACAAGAAGACCTTGTAATTTCGATATACCCTTATCGTTACACCTCTAATGCTCACTTGCCATGTTCAAACCTTTGTCGAAATTGAAAACTGAGACTTTATATTAATATTCATAAATGTCATGGTTAGGGAGATTAATGGCTAACATGCTGATTGACAGTCCAATCCACTGGACAGTGGTGGTGGTGCAGTCACACAGCCTTACTCTGTGGTGACGGTAGGAAGGTCTACTGAGTCACAGTGTTTGCTACAATATTTTAGCCAAAGCATTGTTAGAAGACCGTATCAATCTAACCAAAAAAACTACATAACGTTACCTAACTTCTTAACTTTTCCCGGTATTAAACAGAAGGCACTTAATATGATATGGTGTAATTTTATGTTACACCATGTCATATGTTACAGTAAGTTATTAAATTACCATCATCATACTTCCATCTTCTCTTTACATCACATCATCATGATTATATTCTGCTAAGGTGATCCAAGTAGCATATGTAACTAATCAGAAATATATAATTTTCACTCCAAAATAACTTTCATCAGCTCATTACTTTACAAAATTATGTGAAGCAGAGTGTTATGTCCTTAAAATTCTTGGTGGTATCTAGTAACTTTAATGAGCAGTTATGCCCTATATCACAATAAAACTAAATGTGTTCTAATAAAATACTATTAAGTAATTTAAAGGGAAACTTATGGTTATTGATTTTCGGTATACACACTCAATATTATATCCAAACATTTCATAAATAATGAATAGAAGATCTTTAAATACAGATAAAAATTACCGACAGACGGTAATGTAAGAACTAATTGCGGCATAGCGGGTTTTATCGACAGCAGTAAGCCCTATCATGTTCGAATAAAAGTTATTTTAAAGGCCGATGGATATTTTGTAGTTAATATACCCTTTTTCGTCTCAAGTTCCCTTTCCAATTTTTACAGTGCACAGTACAAGGACTAATGATATAAACCTCAATCTTTATTATTCTTTATCACAGGAGCTCCACCGCCGCCTACTCACGCCATCAATCGGGGCATTGCTATAGAGGGCATCGGGTGTATAATAGCAGGATTGTGGGGTACAGGAAATGGAACTACATCCTACTCTGAAAATATTGGTGTTATCGGTGTTACAAAGGTAAGTTTCCTCTTTACCTGCAGGGCAAGTGTACCATTTACCATAAACCTATTTACTTATCCATCTACCTGTTTCTACCAGTCTTCGGACAATGTGTGATATATGTACAATAGAAGTAGATATGACTACCAATCACTGTGTTTCTGAAGGCCAGCACTCGACGTTTTGTTTCTTTATCAATGGATTGGGCTGAATTTTTAATCAGTGTGAGGACCCTGCTAGTGATGTTTCTGCCGAAGTTTGAGTGACATTGTCAAAATTGTTTATCATTATTTTGAGGAAAATGTGATTTCAATGGTGAAAAATTTTACCTTACCAAATGTTTCAGGAACTAGTAATTTTAGACAATGCACAAAATTGGGGTAATTTTTTGCTATATAATGTGCAAGTAATGAGATATAATTTTTTAAAAGTAATTTGCCCTATTTTTCAAAATTCTTGTACTCATTGCATAAAATCGATATTGAGTACAACATATATTCACCGTACGTTTTTCTCCCTGTCAATGACAATTGTATAGCAACTTAAACTTCTAAAATCACTCCAGAAGTTTTGGATATATTTCTAAATTTGTGCTAATAGCTTACACTTCGAGCTATGGGCGTTCAAGTTTTTGTAACTGTAGACCTCCATGCAATTCAATCAACACTGTATTATTGTCTATTGTTGGCCTTCCCTCAACTAATATGATGTGAGGTCACATAGTTGTGGTGTTAGGTGAGGTCTGGGGTGGAAAGGAGGGTTGGAGGGCGATAGAAGGAGGAGCAGAAGGGGTGAGATTTCTGAACTGTAGATACAATGCAATTTTCTTTTCTTCACAGCACCTCTTTATGCTTTTATATTATCATCTCTAAGTTGATTGAAGCTGTAAAAATTCTGTGAAACAGTATGGATTTAGAGGAAGCAGCTGTAGCGCTGCACTGCACAGCGCCATCCAACCTCATAACTTGGGTAGCCCGACACAGTAAGCACACAAATACTTTAGTTGCCGTTGCTGCCGGAGAGGTTATCGTACGATATGATTTCATGTATCAAAAAAAAATAATAATTGCATAATATAAAGTTTATTTTAGTATTTGATAAATAAAACGGTAAACATGCAACCCCGCGCCCCACCCCTGGTCCCCCCTAATGGGCTCGCTCTCCTATAATTTATTATATCTCAGCCATTTTCATCTTAGCCTGTCATATTTCACCACATTGCCCTGAGGCGAGCAAGAACTTGTGGGGTTTTTCTTCAGATTATCGGATATTTAAAAAAAAATTAAGTTGAGTGTTCAAAAGTAGGCACTATTAGTGTGTTTGTGTGGTTATGCAATTGGGCACTGCTAGTATGAGTGGGTACTAATAAGGAAGCCCTAAATTTCTTTGGTTATGTAGGTATTGTGGATACTATCATTACATAGTTCTGCTATCGGTAATAGTAGTACTGCATGTAGTGTACTAATGTCGTGTGTGGTTCTGTAGGAAGGTATTGACATTATATGGTTCTGTAGGCAAGTATAATTGTTCTATTTTGTGTGATTCTGCAGCTTAACCTAGAGTCCTAGACATTACCTGATACTCAGTAGGTTGGGACTAGTAGAGCACTTGGTGCTCCAGGTAGTACAAGTCGTGTGTGTGATTCTGCAGGTAGTTGCTAGTTTTGTAAGAGGGGTATTTCCTGTGGGAAATAATAGCGAGGGAGACTCTGCAGCTGAATACTAGTAGTGCACATGATTATCTAGGTGGTACTGTTGTGGACTTTTCCAACTGTTTTAGTCAGCGTTGTCAATCCGTGAGGTGTGAACCCGAGAATATCGACTCGGGAATCCGGGAGATGACGGGGTTCAGTGTGTGAGTGGGTGGAGGCTGGGGGTTGGGCAGGGTGTTCGGAGGCAGAGGGAGGGGAGAGGTGTAAGGAGTTACTTGTGCAGTTACAACAAAGTATATATTAAGTAAGGATATAAACAGATTGGACAAAAGACAAATTATGCTTAGAATGTTTTACCGCACTTTCTGTTGATATGCCTAGTTTGTGCTACACGCCTGAGTAATATGAGATTATTTATTTATTTATTCATTTATTTATTTATTTATTTATTTATTTATTTATTTATTTATTTATTTATTTATTTATTTTTTAATTATTATTATTTTTTTAACTCTCGTAAGCTAGGGGTCTCAATATGGTGTCGTTTCATGAAAGGGTGACTTACAAGACCCAATACATAACGGACGTAACATCAAATTGTTAATATTATGTAATTTGCAATAAAAACATACCGAATAAGCTGATTCTGCATTTCTCCAAGGCCTCACACAAAGCCGTCGCGGATCGGTTTAATTGGACGACAAAGTATTACAAACAACAAGAGCTCACCCTTAAATTCATAAAAGGTAGGAACCGAAACTTCAAGTGTTTGACCCCTGAGGTCTATGAAACACTTTTAGTGTCGGGTTTGACAGAGTTGTCCTCGAGCCCCCACCAGCTGACACAGATGAATGTTGTCACATCCTAGTTAAAAATTTCCTTTATTCGCCGTTATCGAAGATGCTCGTGAATTTAATCCTCGTGTACTCGATATACGTCGACAATACCATGGGAATTTCCAGCAAGTCGCCGTTGTTGTTAAATGGAAGGGGAAGAAGTGTCCAACCACTGTTGAGGCCCACCCAGTCCTCCCTCCACTTTATGCAGAACCCTATCATCCCGGGCCTGCTTTTGTATTGTATGTTGCCATTTGGGTCACACTATCGCTGTCTGCTGCCTACTTGGTCGTCCTACAGTGCCGTCTGTGCTCAGAAAATCAGAGTCTATCGTGATGGGGGTGGTGTGGGCCTGGTAGTTGAACCCAGGTGATGCAATTATCAACACCGACACAATGCTGACTCCCGGCACTGCCCCAAACGTCCGTCTGTTCCTGGGGACAAGCCTCCCCAAGACCTCCTCATCCACCATCTCCCCCTCTGACTTTTGCAGGGCAGCCCTGCTCTGCTGACCCCTTCGCCTTCCTCTCTTTGCCCCAGGCCACGCCTATCACCGTCACCTCCGGTGCCACCTCATTTCCATGCTGACGCTCCTAGGCCTCTTACCCGTCTGTATGCCGACGCTGCCATATCTAGTGCTGCCTCCGCCCCCTCCAAACTCTCCTCTGGCGAGGGGACACATTTCATGTCCCTCCTTCACAAACTAGAGAGCTGTGCCCTCCTCTCCCTGAGTCTCGGTCTGACTCCTCTCAGCACCCAATCCCCATCTACTCCGTGCCCAACCTGTCCACCCCCTGCAGGCCATGTCTACTCTTGTCTCTGGAATGCCTTCACCAGGGATATTTCTTGGATCAGGGGACGCGGGAAACCCCCCCCACACTTCTGCTCTCCGCTCGCCTTTGGATCATACCGATGACATGCACGTGGACTACGTATCTCCGCCACGATGGACGTCCCCCATTAACCCTTCGACCTCCTCCTCGTCACTGCAACTACTGACTCACACGTCATCAAACTAATGCTAAAAGGTTTATCCCTTAATACTGTCAATGCCTATGCGTTTCCCTCCACCCCCACCGTGCCTATCACCCCACAACACAGTCCCTAGCCGTCACCAACACCCCTTCCTTCTGACCAAATATCCCTCCTCCTCCAGACAGGCCTGGCACTTGAATTATTATGGACTTGCCATTTCTTGCCATAAACAGATGTATTTTGTCGGGAATTTTCCCCCCGACACATTTATCCTGTCACTTATATAACTTACCGATAAAATCCGTGGCCCTTAAGGCACTTATGCCCTTAAATGCATGGGTTGACTAGGCATGCATGAACTCAGCATGTTGCCGCGGAGCAAATTGTAAATTATGTTGCAATAATTTTTGGGGGGGTTATTGTTTTAATACAGTCATGCCATTTATTCATTGACCGGTTTTACGCTTACTCTCATTTACAGGTTGATCAGTAGTTAATGCCTCGCACAGGTCCCCTCTCTTATTATGGTTGTGTGCAGGTTAACGCTTAGCTAAGCATCCATACAGATTTAATTTATTATTATTCAACATGAAGCTTTTTACATAAACACATATAAAGTTGAGAAGTTTGTATCAATATTATTCCGCAACTATGACATTCATAAAAAAATCAGTTAAAAGATTTAACGAGCGTTATGAAACGTGGCAGCCAAAGTGCATGTTACGGGTTTGTGACAATGTTTACTCGATCTTTTTTTTTGTTTGTAGTCAGCTCAAAGAAACGTGATTATTCATTTACTTATTACATGTTTGAGCAACGTTGATGCTTTGTATGCTTCTTTGTTTTCATAATTATGCTCTCATAGATTGATTAATGTAGTATGGGAGTTTATCACATCATACACCTAACTAGCGTGTGGACTAACCTCCTCTGGGTCAAACATGGGGGTTTGTATGTGTCTTTATGATAATATTAGTGATTATCGTAACATAATCATTTTATTTACGCTTACCAAGTATAAGGAAACAATATTCTAGTCTTCACTGATATTAAGGTGATGTAAATTTAGAAGTAGCAAGAAGTGTCTAGCGGGTGTCCTGGTGGTCTGCTTTCCCCCTCCCCCATATCTCCCCACACACACACCCTCGCTTTAATAATAAACTTATTCGGTTTGTATTCTTAAACTTTAATGACAAGTTGTAGCGCGATTTTAGGAACGTACAATGACAAAAAATAGCGCTATACCGTTAGAAACTGTGAGGGAACTGCTGACTGTTTCATTACATAATGCTTGTTTGCCTCTTGTTCTTTCATCACAGCATCCCATATTCCTGACACTAGGGTTCAAGAATACGACCTATTGACAAAGATGGTGGCTGGACGCGGTATTAGCTGTAAGCTGTGTGTATAAATACAAACTTAAATACAAATTAAAATAATGTCTTGTTCAAGATATAAATTTTCCTTCACACTGAAAGCAGGAAGCTACTCTAGCAAAGTCAATGCCCTATATTGAAATAACAAAATATCCGTAGACAAATCACGAGCCTAATTTTTATAAACGATAGATAACATATGGATTGATATTGCATTTCACACAATGCTTATAAAGAATATGTATTGGAACGATTAAAATATTTATTGCCACAAGATATTACAATGTCATTGCAATAATATATCAAGGATGTTTATTTGTATACATGTATGAAAGGTAATATATGTAAGACGGTAAGGAATACAACTTGTTTTTGAAAATACTAATAGATACTCATAGATTGTTGATACAAAGTTAATAGTTGGTTACCGGGGTTGTAGGCTATCATTATAACGCGTTGAGTAATGGTGAGTCAGCTGATAGTTGTTGTGGTTCACCAGTATTTAGATTTAGATGGAACATAAAATTGGAAATGATTATTTTGACAATGACTTTGATGAAACAAATCCTTAATCCTTAATCATTATATAAGCTTATAAAACTTCAATTCACAATTAGTGATATGTAATGGAAAAATATACATTTATCTTTAGGCCAAATATTTGCTTTTACACTTTAGAATGATGCATTGATGTGTGTGCGTGTGTGTGTGTGTGTGCGCGCGAGAGTGTGTGTGTCTGTGTGTGTGTTTTGTGTCTGTGTGTAATAATTAATAATAATAATAATAATAATAATTAACGGTTTATTGAAAGAGCTTGGCAGCCAGAAGGCTGAAAATATACGGTTACATAATTGGGGAATGGGTTTCGAATTACAAATAATATACAAATAACATAAGTGATATATAATAACTAGATGGGGAAAAGCTCAAACTACAGGGCATTTCAACATAGTGACAGTGCAAGAAGTAGTATTTATTGGGAGTGAATACACTGGTTTATTACAAGTTATTGATAATTTTTACAATGGTTGGGACTGGGCTGTTCTAAAAACGATCAGTTCGTGCACGTATGGGCTGGATGCGGTTGTGGTGTCGAACAGCAATTCTCGGGCTAGGGATCTCAGGTGGTAGTAGGAGCCGGTGTCGAGGATGGTGCAGAAGCTTCTTACCAAATTTGCAGATGAGGTCGTGGTGATGGTCAGTGAGAGTCGAAAGGGTCAGTGTGTTGAGCACTTCTTGATATGTGGAGTAGGAAGGGGAGAGAATAATCTTGCATGCAGTCTTTTGCACTTTTTCTAGGTGTTTACGTTGTGTGGCATTTAGGGAGGAAGACCAGGTAGGGGAGGCATAGATGAGCTTGGGAAGTATGAATGTTGAGTAAACACTGAGGAGCTCGGGTGCAGGAACTCGGAGGGACTTGAGTCGGCGGAGGAGGTGGAGACGGAAACTGGAGGATTTGACAACTTCACTGACGTGTGGTTTCCAATTTAGTTTGTTGTCTATGGTGACGCTGAGTAGCTTCGTGGAGTCTACAACCTGGAGTGTGTTCGGACCTAAATTAATGGAAGGGGGTGAGACAATGTCGGAGGAGAGGTTGATGTGCATAGCATTGGTCTTGGTATGGTTGATGGTGACGTGGTTGTTGGTGGCCCAGTTTTGGAGACTGTTCAATAAATCCTGAAGGGCGGTATAGTCGGGAGCAGAATTGTTGACGCTGATCCCAATGGTGGAGTCGTCGACATATTTCCAGCGAGCGGGGGTTTCTTTTAGGGCATCATTGATAAGCATAAGGAAGCAGAGTGGTCCCATCTTGGTGCCTTGGGGGACGCCAGAGGTGAGTGACTGAAAGGTGGAGACAGCCCCTCGGAAGTGTAGAGCTTGGCGTCGGTCACTGAGGAAGTCTGTAAGCCATGGTATAAGACTTCTCCGAAGCCCGAGGTCAATAGCTTTGTTGATGATTAAATTGTGGTCGACTAGGTCGAATGCTTTAGTGAAATCAATAAGGCGACAGCTACAGAGGTTTTTCGTTTTTCGAGATGGCGGTATATGTAATCGAGAAAGCTGACAAGACAGTGAGTGATGGAGGAAGTTTTCATATTGCCAAATTGCTGAGGGTCTACGACTCCTGCAAAATCAGCATAAGCCCAGTCGAACACAAAACTTTCACAGATTACGATGGGTATTAGGGTGATTGCAATAGGTCGTAGCTGATTTAAGGATTGTGGGCTGGTTGACTTGGGCACTGGTGATACATAAGAGGTCTTCCAGTCAGCTGGGCATCTGGCTTGACTGAGAGAAGCATTGATGATGGAGCATAGGGATTTAGCAAGCTCCGGGGAGAACTCCTTGAAGAGTTTCATTGGTAAGTCAATGGGGGTGGTAGAGCGTTTTAACTTCAGTTTGTCCAGACGTTTTGCTACTTCAAATTCTTCTACTAAGTCAGTGGGAAGGGGGGGAGGTAGGTAAGCAGGGAGAGTGGTTGTGTCAAGCTGGGGGAGCGTCTGGCATATAGTAGCGAAATGGTTATTTGATTGCTCAGCTTACCATACCATTGACTGATGTTGGTCTGCTTCAGGTGTTGCAATTTGGTTAGGCAGTGAGACTTCTTTGCATTGCGTATTTCGAGGATGACTCGGTTGCGAAGGGACCTGTAGCGGATGTGGTCATTGAGATAAAAGGCTCTGTCTCTCTGTTGCATAAGTCTTTTGATCCGAGGTGTGATCCAGGGCAAGTCAGCTGGGTGAGATCTGACGAACTTCTCGGGGAAGAAGTGGTGGGGAGCTTCCGTGGTGGTGTTGGTATAATTTTTCCATTTGGTTTCCACGTCATCCACACTAAGTACTTCAGTCCAGGGATGGTGAACTATCCACTGCCCGAAGAGGCGCACTGCAGAGTCAGTAATCGGCCTGTAGGTCTTGATGTAAGTTCTCTGTACTTGAGTGGGAGTGGCAGCTGGGGACCAGAGCACTGATAAGTGTGTGCGACACCCTATAGGAGGCATTGGTTGAGGTGGTTGGTACTGTTCCGTTAAGTCAGTTAAGATAAGGTCAAGGGTATTTTGACCGTGTGGGGAAGTTCATAACTTGGGATAGTGACAGCTGGTCCTGGATATCAGTGGTGTCAATTTCATTATAATCCCCACATAATACTAACTTGGCTCTTGGGTACCTAACTCTGAGGTGGTCTGAGGTGGTAATGAGATGATTGATAAGAGTGTCTCTGGTGGGTGAGCGAGACAGATTATGATGGAAGCAGTGTGGCGTAGGTGGGCCCATGGCACAACACTTACCCATAATGCTTCCACATCTGCTGGGACTTGAACATCCAGGCGTGACGGACGTAGGTCATCTTGACAGAAGAGGGCAACGCCCCCTCCGCGTCTATGTGAACGAAGGTGATGAAAGAGTTGATATCCCTCAATATGACACGTTTCAGGCACAATTTGCCAAGCCTCACAAAAGGCAACGACGCTCGCGGCGGCTGACCTGACTGTAGTTGCCAGCTCGTCAAACTTGTTAGCTAGGGAAGTGACGTTGGATAGCAGTAGAGACGGGAGATCATACTATATCCGTGGAACTTCAGTGTAATGGTACGGTCTGTCAAGGGTGAGTTTCTCCGGTTTCCTAGTGGAGGTTACGCTCCTAATGGGCTTATTTGTATGACCGCCCTGTCTAGGCTATGCGCGTGGAATTTGTTCAGTGACTTGAGTCGATCGATAACTGTGTGTGTGTGTGTGTGTGTGTGTGTGTGTGCGCGCGCGAGTGTGTGTGTGTGTGTGTGTGTGTGTGTGCATCCACACACAGAGTGGTGAAATGCGTCTAGAGTGATAGCATGATGTTAGTGTTAAGGTGTAAGCACTGCTTGCTCCCTCGTGGCGAACAGGGAAGCAACTTGCATAAGTCTTCCCCTGCCAGTACACAGCCTCCTCACCATCAAGATTCCTGCTGTTCCTTCTCGTGGCAACACACTGTAACCGGGTGCCTCGTGGGCCCCAGAGGGATGGTGCATAGGCCCACTGGCATGTGGACACGTCCTGGCGCCTACCAACCACCGCCCCACTGCCTTGCGGATTAACCTTGGCAGGTATTAGGCTACGGGAGTAAACGTCGAACGAAAAATTTGCGGTGGAGCCCCGCATCAAGCAGACATGCATACAACAAGACCCCAATGGTGGTGTAGGCGGAAGAGGTGACCACCATGGAAACCCAACGACTACAACAGCAGACGAAGGCAATGCCTGATGGACAGGCTACTAAAGCGAAGCCAACAAACTAGGCTATCGGCAGTCCATTGTGACTCTACCTGTTCCCAGTCGTTGCAACACTTGCACCAATGGAACAGGAAAAGGGAAGCCAAGATGTGTGGTTGCAGCCTGCTCTCCTACCTCACCACATAAATCAACTCACTCGCAGCCATCATCCAATTCATCATACCTCTCATCATCAACAAAACCCCTATACCTCAAAAAGTCCTATGGCGACGGACGAGTAGCGACGGGGCAGGCAGAGATGACTGCCGGGAGTCTCTAGTCACAACTATGCACATGGGCGGCACAGATAAGAAGGTCGTTTATGCACTGGGATTTAGGCAGCAGTGAAATCCGGCCCTGTCTGTGTGACTGAGCAGCCCTTTTGGGGAGCCACTCTGCTCACCCCACATGGCGAGGGGCTAAAATAGGTGCCCTAAACATAGCCTGCCTGGGCAACCGCACCCAGTAAGGTCATCCTTCTGCGGTCGAAAACACAACCAAAATCACAGATCCAAAGAAAAACAAACAACATCATGTGGTCGCTGCATGGAATGTCAGGACCCTTCTCGATACTGACACAAATGAGCATCCTGAAAGAAGAACTGGTTTTGTGGCAAATGAGCTGGATAGGTATACCATCGACATAGCAGCCATCAGTGAGTCCTGGCTCCCAGATGAGGGCCAACTCACAGAACGGAAGTCTGGCTACACCTTCTCCTCGAAGGGTAAGCTTGCTGCGAAGAGAAACCGCATTTATGTAGTTGGCTGTGCCATACGCCAATGCATCCTACACAAGCTAACTGGAATGCCTATTGGGATCAAAGAGCGCCTCATGACGCTTTGAGTCCCACTGAATCACTCACGTCATGCCTTCTTCATCAGTGCTTACGCCCCAACACTGGATGCAGATGATGACATCAAGGAGACCTTTTTTGCCGACCTCGACAGAGTACTAACCTCTATTCCCAGAGAAGACAAGGTTGTGCTCCTTGACGACTTCAATGCCAGAGGTGCTAACATTTGGCAGGGAACCATAGGGAGAAATGAACTAGGCAAGTGTAATCTCACCGGCCTACTCCTCCTCAGCAAGTGTGCTGCACACAACCTCACTATCACCAATACCTTGTTTAGGCAGGACTACAAGTTCAAGGGTTCATGGAAACACCCAGGATCCAAACACTGGCATCTCATTTACTACATCATTGTCATTGAAAGAGAGAGCCAAGATGTCCTCACCACCCGTGCCAAGCATGGCTCAGACCACTGTGCCACTGATCATCGACTTGTCAGATCCAAGCTCTCACTTCACGTCGCCCCAAAACAGCAAAGGCAGGAAGACTCCAGAGGTTTTAATACTAAGCGTCTGGAGGATCCAGCGGTAACACATGCTATCAGAGAGCAGCACGAACATGGGCTTATGAACAACCCAAAAGTAAACAACGTGAATCCCAATGCCGAATGGGATACTCTTAATACTGTTATGACAAAAACCTGCAGAGAGACACTCGGCCAGATCAAAAGAATACACCAGGACTGGTTTGATGAAAATGGCCCGGCAATCAAAGTACTTATCATTGATAAACGTGCTGCTTTTACTGACTGGTACAACAACCCTCAGTCTCGGACCAAAGCTGATACTTTCCTCAAGAAGAAAGCGGCTGCCCAGCGGGAACTTCGCGATCTAAAGAACGACTGGCTTAAAAGTAAAGCATGTGAAGCACAAAAACTTGCAGATCAGCACAAGATGCGCGAATTTTTCATTTCCACTAAAACATTATGGGCCATTCACTCGTGGCTCATCCCCCCTCCACTCATCTGACGGTAACCTCATAATTAAAGAGGGTGAAGGCCTTCTTCAGCGCTGGAAAGAGAACTACCATTTTTTTCTCAACCGAAACACCGATGTAGATGTCTTGACTACCCAGCAGGTCCCTCAGCATCCATAGCTGACCCACCCCAGCTATCCTCCATCCCTGAATGAGATAGCTATTGCCATCAAACAGATGAAAAATAACAAAGCCTCAAGGCCTGATGGAATCCCAGCCGAAGTGTATAAAACAGGAAGACCTCTGCTTACCAGCCGACTCCACTCTTTCCTGGAGAATTTATGGGAAAAGAAGGAAATCCCCCAAGGTCTTAAAGACGCCTCTATTGTAAATAATTATAAGAATAAGGGAGAACGGTTAGATTGTGGCAACTACCATATGATCTCGCTGCTCTCTGTAGCTGACAAGATTATCGCCTGAGTCCTCCTAAACAGACTTCTTCCTGAGGCGGAAAATTTCCTCCGAAATTCTTAATGTGGTTTTAGACCATCACGTGGCACCACTGACATGATCTTTGCTGCCCGCCAGATACAGGAAAAGTGCAGAAAACTGCATCGTGACCTTTACATGGCTTTCATCGACCTAACCAAGGCCTTCTTTTCGGTCACCAGGGAAGTCCTTTGGTGGACCCTCAGCCGTTTTGGCTGCCCACCAAAATTTATCCCCATTGTGATGCAACTCCACGATGACATGAACGGCAGCGTCCTCCACAACGGCACCCAGTCTGAGTTCTTCCCATCCAAAGAGGGGTTAAACAAGGTATGTACTGGCACCAACTCTCCTTTCCATCTTCTTGGCTGTCTTCCAGTGCCAATTTAGCTAGCAGGGTGAACATTGAGTACCGGGTGACGGGGGTCTTTTCAACTTAGGACGACTATAGGCAAGAACAAAGGTGTCGGCATCTTCCATTACTGAACTTCAGTATGCAGACGACCTCACCCTTGTTGCTCACACTAAACACGACCAACAGGAGATCCTGAACACCTATGCAGACGCGTATGCACACTTCGGCCTTGAGGTAAATGTACGTAAGACTCGGATTCTCTTTCAACCTGCACCTGGTTCAGACACACCTCCACCATCCATCCAGCTTAATGGTACTACCCTCTCTAATGTTGCCCACTTTCGGTATCTCGGCTCCCACCTGTCCACCACTGCAGACAGTCCACCACTGCAGACATCGATGAAGATATTCAGCATCGGATCAGATGTGCATCTCAAGCTGTAGGGAGCTGAAATTATCTAGAAAGCTGCACCTATATAGAGCAGTGGTCATCCCCACCCTTCTATATGGCAGTGAGACATAGGTGACATACAGGAGGCACGTCAAGGCACTTGAAAACTTTCATCAACGTAGTCTACGTTCAATCCTCCGAGTTCGCTGGAAAGACAAGAGAACAAACACCAGTATTCTTGCTGACACCAGCTGGAGAGGCATCGAGGCTTCCATTATCCAGGAACAACTACGTTGGACTGGCCATGTTACACATATGGACGACAGTAGACTGACAAAGCAGCTACTTTACATTCACCTAACGAATGGTAAACGTAACGCCGGCGGGCAATTGAAAAGATATAAGGATAGTCCTAGGACAAACCTGAAAAAATGCCAATTCTACCTCCTCACCTGGAAGTCGATTACTCCACATCATATTGCTTGGAAGACCACCGCACGAGAAGGTGTCAATGCTTTCGAGTTAACCCGATTGCAAACCGAAACAGACAAGCGCCAACGCCGGAAAAACGCTGCCACCTCCCCTCCCGCAGTAAATGGAGCCCTCCACTTGTGCAACGAATGTGAACGACGCTGTGGGTCCCGTATCGGTCTCTTTAGTCACCTCAAAACTCACTAACCTAGATGACATCCCTAATAACTCATATCATTGTATCATAGCTGGATGATCGTCATACCCGATTCCGAGTGACAGCAATGTGTGTGCCTGTGTGTGTGTGTGTGTGTGTGTGTGTGTGTGTGTGTGTGTGTGTGTGTGTGTGTGTGTGTGTGTATGTAATGGTCAGCATGCTCGCCTTGCAAGCGAGTAGACTCGGGTTCGATTCCCGGGTGGAGTGAAACTATGGGCAAGTTTCTTTATGCCATTTTGCCTCTGTCTACCCAGCAGTAATTGGGGACCTGCATGTTGGAGAGTGTTTAGTTATACAGGTCCATATGTGAAATCGCTCTTATGGCAATCATGCGATCACAGGATAAGGAGACCCAGCACGTGGACACGAAGTATATAATTCGGTCAAAATCTGTCAACAACAATTATTACACGTAAGTAAACATCATTTCGATATCACAATAATACGATTACAGTGAGGTATTCAGCACCTTCCTTAACAAAGTGAACTTGACACAATAATACAATGGTGGTATCTTATATATGCACTAATGCTCCGTAAACAGGGTGTTAGGGTCTTAAGGAGAGATAGGGTTGATCCCTGTACGGCTCCAAAGCGTTTACTGACCCTCACAGCAGAGGGAAGCACCGAGGCACCAGGCGCCGCCTTGTTCTTATTAACAGATCAGCAAATTCCAGCGTCTCCCTTCTGTAAACACATGCCCGGCACCTCTACTCACTACTCACTCACTACATCTCTCTCCACCTTCACTACTCAGTAACCGCCGAAACTTAAATATCTCCTGGTTCTTCTCATGGGCGGTAACATTACCCCTGTTGAGCCCACACGCTCAAGAAGTAGCAAAAGTCGGATGGCTACACCCATAAATCCAACCTACATATCGGTGCCAACTCAGTCGACCGTAGGTGAAGCTCCCTCCAAATGACAAAGTCTTACTACAGTGTGCTCCATCGCACCGTGTGCAGTCTTTACCTTGACCCAGCGTACAAGTCCATCATCATCTGGATTTGTTTCAATTATCCTACCTAAGGACCACTGATGTCTGTGTGTGCTCTCCAGCGATTATGATCACGTCGTTGAGTTGAAAGTTTCGTTGTGGAGTGAGATGTTTTTGGAGACTGCGCAGCAGAGGCAAATATTCCATCATCCAACGTTTCCAGAAATGGTCCGCTAGTAAGTAGTAGTGTGTAGGGATATGAAGAAAAGATTCGAACTAAACAATAAGGTGTTTTATAAACATATTATTAGCGTTTTATTTGTAGAGGGAGATGCAAAATATAACTGTTTTTGGACATTGGCAATAGAAGTATTGTCACTTCTAACGTCCAATGCTGATGCAGGGCGTCCTTTTCTAAGATAAATTTAATTAAGGAAACAGAAATAGTCTTCGTATACAAACTGCAAATCCTCAATAACCTTGAACGAA